>NC_143065.1:16592803-16895833 GCF_052426305.1 Pelodiscus sinensis | reverse complement strand
TTAAGATCATTCGAAATAGCGCTGTAGTGTAGACATACCCTAAGAGTGTTCATGCCACACAAAGCTAATAGAGAAGGTCCAAATTTGTTCTTAAGAGTCCATTGTTTGGTTTTTAAGTCATTAGGATGTGGAATGTAGTGTGCTAGCCAGGTAATGTCTTTGTTCCTGCCTTTGTGATTGGTTCCAAACCTGTAAACGAAGTTAAGTTCCAAGGCTTCCCTGTGTATTTGGCTTGTGGAATTGGCCTGATATAACACAGTGACTTTGAGATCCATTAATGAGTGACCAGGCAAGTTGTCATGCATAGGTCTGTCAGCTTTCCCAACCAGACGCCATTGGCACGAGTGGCATCTGGTTTGTTCAGTTGGGAAGTCTGGCAACCCTAGAACATGGATGCCAACTGCAGAGCAGGCTGGCAGACAAGAACCATTGTCACTGCCTCCCATTGGCCAGGAAACAGACAATTGGAGCTGCAGGGGCAGTGCTTGGTGGTGATCCACTGCTCGCCCAAGGGACACATCACCAAGATACACATGCTAGCCTCAGCAGCCAGGTGCTTTGAAAGGCATGTGGGGCTGTGGCAGCCAGGGAGCCTGCCTGAGGGTCCCTCTGGGCTGCAGGCTGGGTGCCATCTACCATAAGTGCCTCCTGGCCAGAGCCTGCACTAGTCACCCCCTCCTCTACCCAAACCTTCTGCATTCCTTCCTGAACCCTTACCCCAGATCACAACCCCCTCTTGTATCCAAACTCCCGCAGTGCCTTCTCACTCGCCTACCCAGGGCTCTCTCCTGTACCCAAACTCCTTCCCAAACCCCAATAGTGCAGCCCATGACCACTTACTAAATTCTTAGCGTGGCTGCCCGATCAAATTTTATTGCCCACCCCAATGTAATATATAGTTGAACAGTACTATCACAGATGAGCTGGACTATTTTTCACCTATGCATTTATCTGTATTCAGTGATGCCGAGAGGTCTCGGTAAGAGCTGCTTCCTAGTCTGCCAGCATCACATAGACTACTGAGTTATTTGTACCAACTGCATGGCACGTGCAGTATAGGCTATAGCCGTGGTCCCCAACCCGGTGCCCGCGGGCGCCATGGCGCCCGCCGGGCTCTTTACATGCGCCCGCGGAGCAATCTGGGCTGGCAGGTGCCAGCCCCGGGCGCATGGCCGGTCCTGGCCCCGGGGGCGCCGCGCGTACCCTTGCCAGCTCCGGCGCCGGCCTTGGCCCCGCCCCCGGGAGCACCGCGCGTGCCCTGGCCCCGGCCCCGGCCCCGCGGCGCTTACGGGGGGAGGGCGCCGGCCCCAGGCGCGCGGCGCTTACGGGGGGAGGGCGCCGGCCCCGGGCGCGCGGCGCTTACGGGGGGAGGGCGCCTGCCCCGGCCCCGTGGCTATGGGGGGGCCCTGCACCCGGGCATGGGGCTGGGGGGGGCCGCCCCCGGGCGGGCAAGTGTCCCCGCCCCCTGGCGCCCGGCGGGCGAACGGCCACGCCCCCTGGAGCCCGCCAACCTGAAAAGGTTGGGGACCACTGGGCTATAGATACCAGCGCTTGAGTTATTGCTGAAATCCTGGGCACTGACCAGGTGCAATCTGGTTGGATCCTTACTCTCTGTTCCATGGCAATGTGTAGGCTTCAATGTCAGTGCAGAATTCCACTTTTTACCTCATCCCTTATGTGAGGAAAGCAAAGAATACCTCTGGTTTCCTCGTCCTGACCTTGGGCAAGCAGGAGTGGGTGAGCAGTACTCTCCTCTGAAGGGCTGCTCTGTCTTCACAGCTGTTAGTTTGCAAACTGCTCTGGAGTTATCCCTGCAGGTAGTTTATGTGGGATGATGCCACCTGGCAGTTCCTCCCCTGGGTCTATTATATCAGTAACACTTGCTGCTGTGGCTTTAACTAAACCTTTGAAGCAGGGGTGGGAAATAACTTTTGGTGGGGACACTCCCAAGAATTTGGTAAGTGGTCAAGGACCACGCTCTTTCATGGTATTAATGGAGGAGGTGTGGGATCTGGGATGGAGGTTGGGTGCAGAAGGGAGCTTGGGATAAGGGATGGGGAGCAAGAGGGTGTGTGGGATCTGGGAGAAAGCATGGGTGAAGGAGGGGGTTGTGACCTGGAGCAGGAGACTGGAGAGCATGAGGGGGTGCAAGGTCTTGGGGCGGGGGGGGAGGGAGGTATGGGAGCAGGAGAGGATTCTGATCTGGAGGAGAGGTGTAGGAAGGGCCTGGGAGGGAGTTGTGACCTGGGGCAGGAATGCAGCAGGGCCTGCAGTGATCTGGGCTGTTCTAAACACTGTAAACAGAGGGTATGTCTACACTACAAAGTTAATTTGAACTAACAGCTGTTAGTTCGAATTAACTTTAATAGGGGCTACACACACAAACCGCTAGTTCAAATTTAAATCGAACTAACAGAGCGCTTAATTCGAACTAGGTAAACCTCATTCTATGAGGAGTAATGCCTAGTTTGAAGGGCTGTGTAGCCACTTAATTCGAACTAGTTGGAGACTAGCCCTTCCCAGGTTGCCCTGGTGGCCACTCTGGGCCAAACTAGGGAAACTCTTCTGCCCCCCTCCCGGCCCCGGAGCCCTTAAAGGAGCACGGGCTGGCTACGGTGCTTGTGCCAGTTGCAAGCCTGCCAGCACCCAGCCAACAGACCCTGCACCTGGCACGGCATGAGCCAGCCACCCGCTACCACCCAGCCCTCCGCCTTTTCCCAGGAGCCAGGCTGGCGGTTCACAGGAGCCTGCCCGGGGCTGCAAGAGGCAGGCGCCCGCCTGGTCTAGTGCGGAGATCGTGGACCTCATCGAGGTTTGAGGGGAGGCCTCCAACGCCCACAATCTCCATACTAGCCACAGGAACGCGGCCATCTACAGCCACATGGCTGACAGCCTAGCCACCAGAGGCCACATGTGGACCCAGGAGCAAGTCCGCTGCAAGATCAAGGACCTGCAGCAGGCCTACTCCAGGGCCTCCCAGCCAGGGGCCGACCTGGAGGCATGCCGCCATTATGAGGCCCTGGACCGCATCCTGGGGGCTCACGCAGTCCATGCCCTCCAGGTGGTGATCGACCCCAGGGCCGAGGGACCCGACCCTGACACGGAGGAGGACAGGGAGGATGCCGAGAGTCAGGAGCCTGCAGGGAGCCTGCCCAGGACCCAGGACTCCTGAGGCATCCCACAGAGCACATCGGGTGTGTTGTCTGAGGTCGGGGAGGGCTCCACATGTGAGTGCTATCATGCTCCCCTTATGGGCATCCCAGACGGCAGCAGTGCGGGGCTGCACGTACTGGCCAGCCATGCACTCAGCCTCAGCCATCTAGGCTGGCAGGAAAGCCTCCCCCTTCCTTTCACATAAATTGTACTGTACACAACATGCTGCCATCACGGGAGGGATATTGTGCTCGGAGAGGTCGAGGAGGGTGAGGAGGCATCTAAATTGGGCTTGCAAGCATCCGAAGGCCCCCTCAACCACAATGTGGGCCCTGGTGAGCCTGGCATTGAAGGCCTGCCAGGAGGGGTTGAGGTGCCCCGTGTACAGCTTCATCAGCCAGGGCTGTAGGGGGTAGGCCACATCCCCCATCAGGCAGATGGGCATGTCCACGTCCCCAACCCTGATGTGGCGGCCGGGAAAGAAGGTCCCAGCCTGCAGCCTCTGGCAAACGGAGGAGTTCCGGAACACCCTGGCGTCATGTGCCTTGCCAGACCAGCCCACATTAATGTCCGTGAACTGGCCCCGGTGGTCAGACACGGCTTGCAGGAGGATGGAGAAGTACCCCTTTCTGTTGACTTTCTGGGAGGCCTGGTGTTCCGGGGCACGGATGGGGATGTGCGTCCCATCAATGGCCCCCCCGCAATTGGGGAAGCCGAGGGCACCAAACCCCTGGATGACCGCATCTGGGTCGGTGAGGTGGACTACCCTGTGGAGCAGCACCCGGTTGATGGCCTTGACCACCTGCAGAGAGACACAGCAAACTGAGAATCACTGGGGCACCCGGGTAGCTGGGAGTGTTCATTCCCTGGCACTGCTCCGCACTCCACTCCCAGAAGCAACCCCCACGGGCAGCGTGTAGTATGGCTAGGACAGACCGAACTCTCCCGTGCGGGACACTTTCGCCTCCTCCCCCCGGCCCCTCCGTTTTCCCTGGGGCGGCCCATCCCCTCCTTCCAGCTCCCCTCCCTACAGGCCCAGTGCCCAGTGGGTGCCGTACCTGCATGAGCACTGCTCCGACGGTGGATTTCCCCATGCTGAACTGGTTCCCGACGGATCGGTAGCTGTCCAGCGTGGAGAGCTCCACAGGGCGATGGCCACACGCTTCTGGAGGGGGATGGCGGGCCTCATGCAAGTGTCCTGTCGCCACAGAGCAGGGGCGAGCCACTCACAGAGCTCCAGGAAGGCGTCCTTCTTCATCCTGAATGAAGCCTCTACCCCTCCCTCCTCCTGGGCTTGCAGCATTCAGAGAGCTGCTCTGAGCACTGTGCATGGCTGGGCAGGCAGGAAGCCTGGCTAACGTTCCCTCTGGCCATGGACTGGATCTAGCAGCTTGACAGGCCATATCCAGCCTGCGGTCCATTTTGTGCTATCCCTTGCCTTTTAAGTGTTCTATTACATCCAGCTCCGTTGAAATGTAAACAGAGTCTTCCCTTAGGAGGTCAAAGTGGCCATTTCTTTTCACTCTAACTTTCCTGCTTATATTTAAACTGGGAGATATCTGTTGCTTTAAGAACAGCCCAAGGTTGGAGGGCAAAAGGCTTCCAAATACCTGGTAATGAATTGTGGCTTGCTTACCCAGTTCAGTGTACCCCATTTCTTTAGTGTCATGGAATGTATCTGATAAGTGCCATGCAAGGTGTCAATGAAAAGCTCATATAACTCACTGGTTATTCATATGGCATAATGTAGATTCAAAGTTATGGACAGGCTGTGAATCCATTGTTGTTTAGTGGGCTCTGCTTTGAAGTTAACCTTTTAATTTATGTTTTCAAAGCTTCAATTTTCTGAGCATAAACATAACAAATACACTGTGATATTCAGAAACAATCTGTCATTTGTTTTCATGAAGTTTTACATAATATGTGAAGTGAACTCACATCTAAACACCAATAAATCCATTTGTGCTTAGTTACTGAATCTATTTGTACTTAGCCGTAGATCAACAAGTTTTAGATGAGTGAAGATGACAACATTAGCATCCCACTAGTCTTGTCAAAATTACCATTCCACTAGTTTTCAAGCATTTAGGGCAATTTTATTGGGTATATGCCATTTATGTAGACCCTTTTTGTTCTATTCTAACAAGTGAATTGGTTTGAACACACTATGACCTTTAGTATGTCTATGGTTACTATTAAGAAAAAATGAGTAGTCCTTAGAGACGTATATAATATATATCATGAGCTTCCATGGGCAAAACCCACTTCATGAGATGAGCAGAGGAAGTGAATTATCTATTACTATTATGCCATTATCGTGCAAGTTATTTTGTCTGCTGCCATGTGGTTTGAGCTATCAGCCTGCTAGGCAGCGTCACACTCAGCAGGAAACTTCCTTGACCAGGAGACTCCATGTCTCCTTCCTCACAGTTGGAGTGAACTTAATCTAGGAGTAACTTCAATTGAAGTAACAAACTGACGGATATTGGCTCTAAAGGACCAAACTAATTTTCCTCTGATTGTTCCAGGTTTTTGTTTGTTTGTTGGGGGGTGCAGGTGGGGGTAGGAAGGGATTTGAGGCTAAGGAAGCGTGGATCACTATCAGTCGGTAATCAAGTCCAGTGGAAGTGTATGGTCTGTAGGCAGGCTCATGGATCAAAGGTATTGGACTAGGGCTGCCCAGTCCATAGAGACAAGGTATGTTGGTTGCTGCGTGTGAGCATCCCAGGCAAAAAACGACAGTAGCAAAGCTTTGGGCTCTTAATGGTTACAGGGTAAGAGGTGACAGCTCTTCACTAATCTGGATTGCATCTCAGAACATAACATTAACTACTCCCCTCCCATTTAAGATTAATTTGGTGCTCACAAAAAAAGTTGCAAAAGTTGAACTTCAGATAATGAAATACTCAGAATAGGTGTGGGGAGGGAATCTGTGCCCCACACAATCAGCATACCTAACCCCTGCCCTGAAAATAGCTACAAAACACATTCAGCCAGGGTTTGACTCAGCACTAGTGACTGCACTGAGCACAGAAGACTTCTGTCTAAAATGGCTGAAAAGCCTTATTTAAAAGTTTACAATTCTTATTTCATTTGTCCACCCATCACAGGACATACAACAGAAATGTGCAGAGCCTGTACGTTAGTATGAGAAATGGAAATGCTTATTGCCTGCCTTTGTTTATAGGAACTGATCCTGCTCCCTTTGTACAGGCAAAACAAACTTTACACAGTTCTTCAAGTTACAACACATTTTGAACCGTTAATTTGTAGCGTCTGCAAATAAAGCAGCATTGTAAAACCCAGACAACTAGCAACAATCCTTATGAAATACATCCCTTAAGGACCACATCATCCAGAATACCATCTGTAGTAAACAGAATGAGAAGTCTCACTGAACTTTGAAACACTCTCATTACTTCTTCAAAAATATCAAGGGAGAAAAACCAGACAGATGACTGAAATATCTGCTGGTACAAGTCCCATCAAAAGCTATCACATTGCTCCTCATAAGTCAAGACTGGGTGAACTGACCAGAACCCTTAAGAAATACATGCCCTGAAATTGAGGTTCAAGAAGAATGAAACATTTAAAAATATCCTTCAAATCACGTTCCATTGTTGCATGCCTCTGCTTACACCAACAGAAATTCCAGAAAATATTTTTAGCCAATCCTGCAGATTCAGATAGTGCTTTTCTTAATTTTCTGAACACACTTCTGGGTGCTTAATCCAAGAGAATCTTTGAACTTTCAAAGAATTTATCACTAAAATAAACCCACTTCCTTTCATATAATCTTCTAGGAACACAGAAATTCCCACATTCCATCAGATTGGTGGTGTGTCTAGTATCCTACTTCCATGGTGGCTCCTCTCTCCCCGCTTCAGAGAAAGGTGCAAGAAGCCCTGCAGTTGATAGTTATAGGACAACCTGTTTGTCTGATAAACCATAATGTTTAAAAAGTTTTCTCTTCTGCATTTTAGGCTTTATCACAGCTACTCCTTATCCTTTCATAGATTCCTATTTTCATTGTTCAGAAGTATTTTCATATTTAATATATTTTACCCATTTTCACTTTGATTTTTGTAGTCGGATTCTTTTTCTTATTATTTTATTAGAGACAGTTTCAGATACATTGCCTCTCTAGAGGGATTCAAATTTTGCTCTCAAAAGTGTGTTAGCTCCTAAGAGTCACTATCAATCAGCATTTGAATGTTTAATGTCTATGTCTTTCAATAGCCTTCACTTTGCCTTTTATTTTAAGTGCTTTCAAGTGTATCCCTCTTCAAATATGTTGCCTACAATGGTCCCTGGTTGTCTTGTTCTGCTGTCTTTACTATTCATATGAACAATCAATCAATTTCTGAAACAACTCTGCTTTCTCTCTAGTATCAGAAAAATCTGCCTCCTCCCAAATGCAGCCAAGGAAAGGCAGGTGAATAACCATTGTTGTTTTTACCATGCCATGATCTCTTTGAGATGTACTTTTATTTGAAGTGCAGGCGGCAAACGAGCAAAGCTGCTTCAAAACAGAATTGCACTTGTCTTTGCTGGTTTTGCTTAAAACCTTGTCCTGCTACGGGACAAGCCCAAGAAAGAAACCAACAGAACACCACTGGCCATCACCTACAGTCCCCAGCTAAAACCTCTCCAACGCATCATTAGTGATCTTCAACCCATCCTGGACAATGATCCCTCACTTTCACAGGCCTTGGGAGGTAGGCCGGTCCTTGCCCACAGACAACCCGCCAACCTGAAGCATATTCTCACCAGCAACTACACACCACACCATAATAACTCGAACTCAGGAACCAATCCTTGCAACAAACCTCGGTGCCAACTCTGCCCACATATATACACCAGCAACACCATCACAGGACCTAACCAGATCAGCCATACTGTCACTGGTACATTCTCCTGCACATCCACCAACGTAATATATGCCATCATGTGCCAACAATGCCCCACTGCTATATACATCGGCCAAACAGGACAGTCCCTACGTAAAAGAATCAATGGACACAAATCTGATATTAGGAATGGCAACATACAAAAACCTGTAGGGGAACACTTCAATCTTCCTGGACACACAATTGCAGATCTAAAAGTAGCCATCCTGCAGCAAAAAAACTTCAGGACCAGACTTCAAAGAGAAACTGCTGAGCTACAGTTCATCTTTAAGTTTGACACAATCAACTCTGGATTAAACAAAGACTGTGAATGGCTTGCTAACTACAAAAGCAGCTTCTGCTCTCTTGGAATTCACACCTCCAGATCAGCTGCTAGAAGTGGGCCTCATCCTCCTTGATTGGATCCACCTCTTCATCTCCAGCCTGATCCTGGCCTGCATATTTATTCCTGCCTCTGGAAATTTCCACTACATGCATCTGACGAAGTGGGTCTTTGCCCACGAAAGCTTATGCTCCTACACTTCAGTTAGTCTATAAGGTGCCACAGGACTCCTCGTCGCTTTTGCAGATTCAGACTAACACGGCTACCCCTCTGATACTTAAAACCTTGATGCTCTGTTCCCAAACAAGAAGAAAACAAAAACATACCCCCCCACACACAAAACTGCCATGCATGAGGCTAGGTTGAATTATAGTCTTTCAATGAAATTCTTTATGTATTTTGAGTAGTTTATTTTAAATGCAGTAAAACGAAGGGGAAAGACCTTTGACCTGAACTAACACAAGCACATGAGTAAGCATAGTCTTACTGCATTTTGTCTCACACAATAGACTGCAACACAACAGGCAGGTCTTCCTGATGTCCATACAATATCTATCGTGTCTATGGGTGCAATAAGTTTCTTAACGCACAAGCTTTGCCATGTAGAGTTATGGAAGGCTTCACCTTCTCCCTCAATATTGTCGTCCCCCCCCCCCCCCCGGTATCATCAGTGACCAGGTACTGATGTAAAACAGGATTTCTTGAACACTCAACCTGCTTATAAAATCAAAACCTAGAATCCACAAGAAGATAATTGTGGTGGAGCTAATTCACCCTCGTAGGTCCCCCCTTGCATTAGTGTAGCATCTTGACATGATTTTTGGCTCTAGCATTTCTTGTCAACTGCCTGCCTCTGGCCCTGGGTTTTCTGTAGCTCAGACCTCAAACCAAGTCACCTAAGTTCAGATCCCATTCTTTCAGGGCAAAAACACATTGTACACTGGCCCTAAATAAAGGGCATTAAAAGAAGTGGGTTGAAAATGTAAACATTTTGTTGATTGAAATTCACAGAACCACTTATTCTTGCTATTCAGTTCTATTTCAGACTATTGTTTGATTTTCAATTCTCTTTAAAAGTGAGATTTTAAAATAAAAGTTTCTCAGTGGGGCTGGCTGTGTTTTTTATAGTTACCAAGCTACAAGAATGTAATTTTGAGCCTAAGGTATGGATTCAGGGCAAACCGTATAGGTGATATCAGCTTGATTCTGAGTGACCAATCCAGAAGAGAAGTCACATGCATCACAAGCCATAAAACAGTGCACCTTGCAGAAGACACTAATTTCACAGGATCAGGTCCACACCCTCTAAGGTCTTGTCTACATTACCACGTTTTGTCATCAAATATTGCCTTTTGATGACAAGACAGACAGACAGTGAGAGCATACACACTACAATGGGACTTTTGTTGGGAAAAATGCCCAGTTTCAAGGACAAAATACTTGCACCCATACGAGAAACTTCTCCCACCCACCCTTTATTGTCAACAAAGAGGGAGCGTAGACACTGCTCTTTGTTTTGTTGACAGAACTGGCTTCTACCAGGATCCCACAATGCCTGTCCTTATCTCTCAGGACAGTTTAGATCAACTGAGTATTTTGATTTCTGCTGCCCTGCAGGCATGTGCCCCTCCCTTTTCAAAGCTCCAGGGCGTATCTGACAGTTGAACATGCTGCTCTGTTCGGGGAACAAAGAGCAAATCATAGGAATGCTCCTGTTCTGTTCAGCCCTGCACTGGTATAGTATAGTATGGACTCAGCTGTCCATTGATAGATCTCATCTTCTATGATGCCATTGGTGAGTGACTAAGCCAATTCCCAATCAACAAATCTGATTACAGATTACATCTGTGGGTGCTGTACATTTTTAGGATCCTATGTTTTTCTTGCAATCTCTGGATACTTTGATTCTCAACACATTTGAGAGCCTGTACAATAGTTTGCCTCCACAACAATCTGTCCTGAGCTATGATTTCCAGGTCATCAGGAGATGTGCCGCATGACTTCACATTGGTTTTTAAGATATCTTTATAATGCTTATATTAACCACCAATAGAGCGCTTTCTGTGAACAAGCTGGCTGTAGAAGACCATCCTTGGTATCCATGTATCATCATCCTCATAACATGATCAAACCAGTGAAACTGTTTGTTCATAAGCACGGCTTCCATGCCCATGACACCACACAACTTAAGGACCTTCATGTTAGCAATCTTGTCCCACAAATTCACATGGGCAATCTTCCTGAGGCAGTGCACATGGAACTGATCGAGTTTCAAAACACGGTGGCAATGTATGGTTCATTACTCTGAGCCATACAGCAGGATATTCAGAACAACTGCCTGATAAAGCTTCATACAAAGGTAACAGTCTAGCACCATATTTATTTTGTAAGCATTGGTCAGTCTTCCATAGGCAGTGCTGGCATCGGCTAGTCCAGCAGATATATCAGCAGCAGCATTTATTTGGGAGTATAGTACACTTCCAAGGTAATGAAACTTATCAACAGCCTAAAGGACAGTATCAGCAGCAGTGATCACTGGAGTACTGGGCTCTTTCCAAACAGACTGAGACATAAGCTCTGTCTTCTTGAGGTTCACCGTGAGTCCAAAACAGTGAGCAGAAGTAGTAAAATGATCAAAAAGCTCCTGTGCATCCTTGACTGAATGAGCCACCAATGCACCATTATCAGCACACAGGAGGTCATGGACAGCTGTAGTGAACACTTTGATGTGAGCTTGAAGTCTTCAGAGGTTGAAAATACTACCATCCATTTGGAACTGAATAGGTATGCTTATTTTGTCCAGGCTCAAAATTGTTGAACAAAAAACAAAACAAAAAAAAGTGACAGTACACAAGAGGGGAATCCCATTCAATTCAATTAAGATGGGAAAATGGGTGCCGGTACGCTGTCACAAAAAAAGCACTGGGTATGCCCAATGTGCAATCCTTGAAAACAACTAACAGCATCATCAAAAAGTAGATGCTGAACAGAAGATGAGCAAGAACACATCCTTGCTTTGTACCATTTGATACTTCAAAAGGTGCTGATGTCTCTCCATTGTTAAGGACGCACCCAGCATACCATCATGAAAGGACCAAACTATGTTGATACATTTTTCAGGACAGCTGTTTTGCCCAAGTACTTTTCAAAGCCCATTTCTGTTGATTGTGTTGAATGCCTTGATCAGGTCAATGAAAATCACGTAGAGATCCTGATATTTGTAGCCAGACAGCCCCCCCAACCCCCCCATCATATCAATCTTGCTTGCCCTCTGAGATGCCTGTATACAGGGCAGAGAAGGAACAATAAGAAAAATCAGCATAGCCATTAAGCTTTGATCCGCTTTGATGCGAGATCAGGATATGCAAGTTTCTCTGACTCTGAGTAAGCTGAAAACATAGATATGAGGAGAGAACGATTAAGGCAATAAGCTGAGCTCAAGGCTGCAAGAAATGCCCGGCTGGCACCCATGTTGCTATGAACACACACAGCCGTCCTTGGGAGAGGAATCCCCCACTGAGAAAAGAATCTCCAGTACTTCCAATTTAATCCTCTCAACTCTCTCTTACAAGTGTAAATTAAGTTCACAACTCCCTTGTAAGAACTGGTGTCACAAAAGACAGACCAGCACCATTTGGCATCACAGATAAGAAAGAGAAATACGTGAACCCATGGGTATAAAGATGGGTCCAGCAGCACACTCACTTTGAGTGTCAATCTACCATTTACCTGCTGGTCGGGTTAGGTGTTTTGACCTCCCGAGGTCCACAGAGACGGCCACCTCGTATTTTCGTCTTTCTGAGGAATTGAGGGACCGATCCTGGCCTGACACGCTGGGACCGAGCGATGCAGAAGGGGGTAAAAATTGTACCTGTATGTGTCCTTTTGTTTTAGTGCATGCATAGAATAGAGCTCTTTAAAGATTAAGCTGTCATTTGGTATCATTATTTCTATTTTCTATCTTTATTTTCTTTGTAACCATTTTTAAAATCTATATTTGCTAGCAGTTAAGGAATAGAGCAATAGCCATTGTAACCATATGATTTATAAGCTTCCTCAATAAACCTGTAACTGTTTAAGCTTTAACCTGACTCCTTCAGTTGCTGTAACAGAACCAAGCACAATTTAAAAGAACTTCAGCCGGTCATAAGAGACAGGTATAGGAAGAGTTTGGGCGTTTGGATTTGTGTCACTCTCAAGTGACAGATCTGTTGGGGCATCTCTCAGTCTTTCCCAGGCTGCCCGCTGCGAAGGAATCTTGTATTCTTGCAGTTAAAATCTGAGATGTAATAAGCTCTCCCTGTAAACTTATTGGGGTGCCCGTCAACCTTCTTCATGGTTGCCCACTGCAAAGGGACCCTGGTCTCAACAGTTGAAGTCTTGGGTGTATAACACACACACACACCACTCACTGCCCTGACCGTCAGCTGACAATATTGCTCTCTACAATTTTCTTGTATTGGGCTGGCTGTGACTATCATGTCAGCAGTGCCTCAACCAGCATGAAATCCACACTGACTTTCAGGAATGGTACCATTTGTGAACACATGCAATGACAGTGGGTTGTAGAGGATGTGGGCCAGGATCTTACCAGCTACAAACAGCAGTGAGATGCCCCGGTGGGCATCACAGCATGCTCAATCACCTTTTCTTTTATATATGTGTACAATCAGGGCATCTCTGAAGGCCTGGGGAGGAGGGGTGTTGTTCTTTCTCCCAAAAGGTGAAGTGATAAAAAAACGAGTGAGACAGTGCTACAACAGGCCACCACCAACTTTATAAATCTCTGATGGGATCGCATCACTGCCAGGTGCCTTTCCAGACGTCAATTGTTGTGTTTAGTGATTGGTTTCTCTCCCCCTCTTCTTTTGAAGAAAGCAGCGCTGTCCCTAAATAGGGCTGGTTTGTCACCTGACCAGGAGACTGGAGCTGCTATTGTTTTAGTTCAGCATACAAACTACTACCACACCCAGGTCGCCAACATGCAGATTGGTAGCTAGATGCTTCCAGTGGAATCCTCCACCTGCATCTCTCTCACTTGCCCCTCGCCATAGGACTTTCATCAACAAGAGGCAAACCTTTAGCATCAAGAGATCTATCTTCACATACAAATGGATTTAAGTGAGGCTGGCTCGGGAGTTCAAACCCGACTCTTTTTTCTCATACTGACTATTGTACACAGGCACAGGACCTGCAACATGTGATCTAGAGTGAGAGAGCACAGCTTTGAGATCAGAGTTGCTTCTGCTACACAGGTGTGCCTAAAAAGCCTTTGCCCCAGTTTGAAATTGGTTTCCTTTCTCCTAGATACCTTCTTCACTTCACAAAGGGCTTCCTCAATCTGCCATCCGTAGGACACGCCTCAGTGCAGTAGTGCTCTGCAGTAGGAACACAGCAGCAGACAGACTGCAATCAAGAGAGGAGGGAAGGGCAGGGGGAAGAGAGTACTGTACTGCTTTGACATTCTTCAACATAGACAGGGCACAGAACTAGTTGTGATGCTGCTACCAGCAACTGAGGTTACTGTGGGGGAATTCAGAGGGAATCCCAAGATGTAGGACACATACCCACCGTGCATTGCTCACACTGTTGATGATGGTACCCCAATGTGGACATGATTTGTCAACAGATGGAGCAAGTGTGAATACCTCTGGCAATTTTGGTTTTGTTGACTTTTGGGTGGCAATGTAAGTTTTGTTGATAA
The DNA here is from genome assembly GCF_052426305.1 of Pelodiscus sinensis. NCBI lineage: Eukaryota > Metazoa > Chordata > Testudines > Trionychidae > Pelodiscus > Pelodiscus sinensis. The sequence goes on along the minus strand of NC_143065.1, from coordinate 16,881,744 downwards.
AACTTGATAGTGAAGACAAGGCCTAAGTTATTTTACTCGCTGGCTCTTTACAACATTGGGAAGCATTGCTAAAAATCACACATCCTTTATGGCTTTTCATCACAAGATGAGTAGATCAATGGAGCTATACCAGCTGACAATTGGGTCCATAATGTTTTTTCTCAAGCTGAAAGATGACTTTGTACTACACTTCTCTTTGTTTGTAGGTGATTGAAAACCCCCTTGGAAAACACAAAGAACGCTGAACATCATCATTTGAGTAAAGCAACTAAGTTACAGAGCTCCAAAAACCAATTTTTTACCTTGGGATGCACCAACATCCCTGGCTGACAAACACCTAGTACAAGCAACCGCAATCCTGTACCTCAAGAAAGAAAGTACTCCCATTCAGTCAAAACCCTATAATCCCATTGTGCTTCGTTATCTAAATCACATCCTTGTGCCCCATGTATCTCATGCTACAGGACAAGGAAGGGATTTGGATAATGCAGAGGTTCAGGTAACACAGTCCACACACCCCCAGCCAAGACTGTGAGGAGAATGTACTCCGGGCTGCAGGGATGTCTACCTTGCTGCTAAATGTCTCCAGGGCAGTGCAGGGAGCCGGGGTCATATTCACCTTTTGTGGTACTAGGTGCCAAACTTATCTGAGGACCCCTATGATGTAAGGGAAGGTCAATTTCTAGTGTCAGACAGGGGCCGGGGCAAGCACAAAGGGGTGGGCAGGTAGGATCCAGTGCCTACCTCTCACTGTCCTTGTCTCTCTCTCTCTCTCAGCTTCAGCTGCTCTTCCCACCCTCCTGGTGGAGAGGCTGACTGTGGTTACTCCTGTAACTAGGTGTTTAGTGTCAGGTCAGCACTGCTGACCAGACACTGCCAGGTCCCCTTTTCAACTGGACTTTGTGGTCAAAAACCGGACACCTGGCAACAAAGGTGCTAGAAGAGAGAGGGCCAGGGAGCCATGGCCCCCTCACTTTTAAAAGTGGGATGGTTTAAAAGGGGTGGAGAGGGATGAGCAGTGGGTGAAGCCTCAGGGAAGAGGGGTCGGGGGCAAGAGGCCAAGTGCCTGACAACCATGATGGACCCTTTTGAGTATGGCATTGTCATGCCAGGTCCATTGCAGACCCAGTTCTTCAGGGAGCCGTCTCTGGGCCCACTGTTATGGGATTGAGAGAGTGGGGCAGAGCTGAGACATTCCTCTCCCCCAGCCAGGATGTGAAGAGGAGTAGCCTCCAGCCCCAGGGGCGGCCATCCAACAGTTGAATGACTGCTGCCCTCTGAGGGTATGTCTACACTACCCCGCTAGTTCGAACTAGCGGGGTAATGTATGCATACCGAACTTGCTAATGAAGCCCGGGATTTGAATTTCCCGGGCTTCATTAGCATAAAGCCGGCTCCGCCATTTTTAAAAGCCGGCTAGTGCGAACCCCATGCCGCGCGGCTACACGCGGCACGGGCTAGATAGTTCGAACTACGTAGCCATTCCGATCTATCTGTACGCCTCGTTCCACGAGGCGTACAGATAGTTCGGAATAACTACGTAGTTCGAACTATCTAGCCCGTGCCGCGTGTAGCCACGCGGCACGGGGTTCGCACTAGCCGGCTTTTAAAAATGGCGGAGCCGGCTTTATGCTAATGAAGCCCGGGAAATTCAAATCCCGGGCTTCATTAGCAAGTTCGGTATGCATACATTACCCCGCTAGTTCGAACTAGCGGGGTAGTGTAGACATACCCTGAGCTAGTAGGCGGAACTCCCACCTGGATAAAATCCATGTCCCTCTCCTCCACTATTCATTGCGAGTATACTGTAGTGATTAATTCCCTGGAGCCAAATCATGACACAGCACAGTCCATGTGTTCTAGGTGCCAGCTTTTCAAGTGCTTTCCCACCTCACCTTTCCAGTGGGCAATCTAGTTGTGTTTAGAATCCTCCAGTTTGAGATTCCCTGGGTTCCTTAGCTTTGTAGCCTTGGACTTTATTCAGCTAACTGTGCAGGACCCTCTACCATGGAAATCCTACCCAAAGGGACTGTTGCTGCTACAATTCTTGTTTCACTTGCAGGTCAGCAGTCAACGTGTGTAGCCCTGAGAGCAGCTAGCTTCCCCAAAGGGCCCAGCAGACTCCACCAATGGGACTACTGTGGAACTCCAGTCAGATTTTAAAGCCACCTTCTTTTGGCAGCTCCACCAATACCACCAGGTGCCCTTTTTCACAAATAAGTTCCCAACAGGGCACGGCGGCCTTCTCTATGCAGAGGGATACATGTACTAGGGATGTTGAATTTAGTTTAATCAACTAATCGACTAGTTGAGGGATTTTCCATTGGCGAGTCCATTAATCGATAAGCGGGGAACCGCAGTGGGGTTAGCTTGTGCCAGGGAGCTAATACTGCTGTGGCTCTGCTTTTTAAATGGATTAAGAACCTGTTGGTGCTTAATCCACTTAAAAGGCTAAAGCACATCAGGAGAGACCTAGCGCTGACAGCTGATTCCTGGCTTGCACTGGGTCCCTCCTGCTGGCTTTAGCCTTTTACATGGACTAGGAACCTATGGGCTCTTAATCCATTTAAAAAACAGAGGTGCATCTGGGACTAGGTGCGAACTGGGAATCAGCTGATTCCTGGCTCATGCCTGGTCCCTGCTACCCCTCTGCCCCCCACGAAGACAGTGCTGAAGGGAACTGGCTTTTAAGATGGCTCCCCCCAGCACCAGCTCCTGCTCCCTCCCCTTGCTGCCTCTGATAAAGGCAAAAAGGGGCGGGGAAGCAACTAGTTGACTATCCCCTTGAATATTCAATAAGCTTTTGCTTATCAGTTAGTCGACTGGTCACTTACATCCCTAACATGTACTGCACACACACACACGAGTGTGGTTTCCACAATCATAGAAAATATAACCATTAAAACATTACTAAGCTTATTTTGTTTAAACCAAATTGAGAAGTTTCTATTGCCTTAAAGAGAAGCACATTATCAAGATATACATTTTGACATAACCTCAGATGTACATATATTTGAGCTGTGTCTGAAAAAGATGCTTCTAATGTGCCTTTGAAGCCAGATCAGAGTGGTCACAGGTTGTACAGAAAGATCCCATAGGCATCCTAAACTTGGAGAATTCCAGCTTCAATAATTCTCTCCGTGGAAACATGCATGTATGGTATGTCTTAGGTCTACTGCAGTCACTATCTACTTCCAAACCTATTGAAAGCTAACTTCCTATGATAATATAATCCTTCCTTCAAACAGGGGATATAGCCAGTAAATTTAAATAAAGAAATAACATTTAATAAAATGGTCATCTGTTCTCACTGGTCATTGCCAAAGCTAGAAATTGCTGAAGCATTACCAGATCTTGCCTTTCTGATACTCTGAATCTGATACGTGTGAGATCTGTATGTATTACTGATTACAATTTAGTCACGAGAGCCAGTCTGCAATGCAATCGGGACAGAGAAGCTCACACAAAACTTGCAACAGATTTATTTAGTGACCTGTCAAATGTGTGGCAGGATTGGCTCCGTTACAATCTAGATATGAAGCACTTTTTCTTTGTATCTAATCAGGAATCTCTACCTCTAAAGTGCATTATATTGTAAAAGATCCATTCTTACCTTGATGAGAACATATTAAAGTTAATTGGAATTACTCATGTACATCAAATAGCGATTAGACATAGGAAAAAGAAAAAGACACTGATAACACGTAGTGTGAACAGGATAGCTATGCAAGGGGCCATTGTGAGCAGTGACTTCCCTTAGAAAACAATGGCATCTGCTTTCTGTTGACTAATGTCCCATAGCATGCAATTTTATGCTACATCAACTTATCTTAAATGCATGCTGTGGAATCTCTCATTCAAATACTGTACAAGTATTCCCAAAGCACTGCCTGGTTTTCTAGCCATTGTCACTTGTATTACTGCCTAGAAGGCAAATTTCTAGTGCTGCTAGCAAAATATGAATTTGCTCTCTATATTGTATTACTTAGAAACAGGAGTATCACAATAACATGACCATTGTCCGCAATGTGGAATTTGATGGGGGTGGGGCTTCCCCAGGCAGCGCTCAGTGCTATCTGGAGCACACTGTGTGGGGCTGCAGCAGCAATTTAAAGGATCCTGGGAGTTCCTGGCCCTTTTGTATTGCCAGGCCCTGGGGCAGCCCTTGCCCCTCCTCCCCCAAAACTTACACAAACTCCCTGCATTCAGTGTCTGTCTTTTCAGTTTGTACCCAAGTCTAGCACAACATGGTATCGGGGGGGGGGGGGAAGCGGGAGTTGTTGTCACTAAGGTAGGACAATAAATAAGATAATGGAATTGGTTCCAGGTTTTTGTTTGACAACAAATGTGGGGTTTATAGTTCTAATGTGGGGTTCAGATTCTTCTAGCCTTCCAAATGAAGGCAGGTTCTGAAACTAGAACAAGTAACCATATGCTGAAGGAGCAAAAATATAGACATTTGAAAGTACCTCCTAATGATAACATCCATTGAATGATTAAATAAACAGTAACCGTGGCCTAGAATGGATCACACTCAGGTTTGAGCATCCCACAAACGGGTGCTTTATTCTTTAATCAGATTCACCAGACCAGTAACAAGATGAGTTTCTGTAGCACCACAGTGGTTAATGAGAAGCCAAAACGCTGCCCCCTTTATGCCAGCCCGATTCCCATCCAGACAAATGAGTCTAATATGGTAAGAGGTTACTGCAAACCCAATTCATTGTACATTTGGTTTTACTAATCCCAAAAGATGAGACACCCCCAGATTAATATACATATAGGATCTTACCCAAATGTCATGCTGTCAGCCAATTCTTAGTAAATTAAAGATTTTACTAATAAAAGAAAAATAGCTAAATGGTTAAAGAATCATACACATTACAAGTGATTGGCAAATCCTTAGAGCAGAATTGTAGCACTGTTGGTGAATTTGCTGGTTTGCACAAAAGTCTCTCTGGAGTCATTCCAACAGGTCAGAATCCAAAGGCAGCTTATGAGTAGAATTGTTAAAAATCTTCCCATGCATTTCCCTAGATATCCCAAGTAAATACTTAGAAGATCACAATCCCGTGGCTTAAACTTTCCCTGTTCAAAGTTCATCACACTAGAGATGCAGGATAAGGCCTGAGGTTTCTCTTTTATAGCTGAAACAGGCTGTTAGTGTTTTGAGCACAGCATGCAATGTTGGGGCCGTGAGCTCTCACCCACCTATCCTTGGGAGTTAACATTCCTTTTCCAGTGTGTCCACAGCAAGGGAATAGCCATGAGTGGGCCTGAGTGGACCGTGGCCCACCCACTTTGCATCCAGTCCCGTCCTGTACTAGCCTGCCTGGTGCTCCAGCCTGGGAGTGGGAGCAGGGCACAGAGACTTACCTCGCTCCACCCAGTGAGCCAGCTGGAGAACAGGGTTGGGACATGGGGGACTTACTCCACTCCGCCACAGTACTCCAGGCAGGGAGCAAGGTCGGGGTGCCAGTGCTTACCATGCTCTGCTCAGGCACTCCAGCTGGGGAGCAGGGTCAGAGTTTAGGGGCTGCCCCACTTTATCCCAGTGCTCCAGCTGGGGAGCAGGAATAGCTGGGCAAGAACCCTCTGGAACACTGCTCCCAGGCTGGATCGCTGGCAGGCAGCAGAATAGGCATCCTTGGGTCCCCTGGTCAGCATGTCCATTCCTCCCACCCCACAGACAAGTTGGGGTGGGGGGAAGGTGGCCATCCCTCCTGTCCTGCTCACCTCTGTCCCCCATTCTTGCCTATGCACCCAAAGTGAGATTCACTTTCCTTCTAGCTATACCTGTGAACCAGTGGTGATCTAGTTACACTGGATTGCATAAGGGAATGGCTGATCATTCAGTATAAAAAGGGATAAATAAACTGAAGACAGTATAGATAATATTACCAGTTTCCTGCAGTCTTTGATCTTCAGATAAGCTGAACACTGTCGCATACATAAAGTAAAGGCAATTAAAACATGGAAAGGATTTAGTATCTACATTATTTACATTAGTAAACTAACAGGATATAGATATAGTCAAACACATGTATCATTTACCTTGATCTCTTTTACTACTATTAATGAATGGGTTAGTGATTGCTGCTCGGTTGCACCTGTCCAATAGTCACACAGACATGAATTGTACTGATTACAATTGCAATGTCTTTTTTAAATAACGGGTGACACACAGGGACTAGCAGACTTGCCACTGTAACAAAATACTAAATGTTGCAATCCCAAGATGATCACCATGTGATCACCATGTTAGATTAGTGAAAAATAACAGGCGCAGTCTTGCAAATTAAGGAGTTGACATGCTAGACGGGGGAAAAAAACACATTATGGGTCATCTGATATTTCTAATCTTTTAGCTTCTGGTTTCAGCTGTTCTATCCCGTGTAGATAGAGAGAAAATGCTTTATAAGCACTTCAGAACTATTTGCTATTTCTAAATAGCAAATCCTTTCAAAGTATAGCAAAGAGTTTACAAAATATTCTCTAAAGTCCACCAATTCTACTTAACGATTCTGACAATATAGTTCCTGTATCCTTACCTTCTCATTAATGAGATCTTCCAGCTCTGGGGAGAATGACACCCTTCCACTTCAATCATATGCCTTTACTCTTGGCTTCATTTTTTCTAATTTAAGATGTCCCAGTTCGTAAAGGAACCCTTGAAATATGGGTGAAATGTAGGATTTGAAGGCTGCAAATGTCTTTCCATCTAAGTAATCCTCCCAACTAGAGCTGTGTGAACCTATAATAAAAAAAAGTCAGAACTGATTAGAAGTAGCCAGTGTGGGTTTTCTGTGGGCCCATGGAACTCATGATAGCTTTCACATAGCTCCTACATCTGTTAGTTAACTTGGAGCAAGATTTGAACAAGTCTAACTGAATTGTGAAAACAGGTGGATAACAACAGAATTTCTGTAATCACATTTCTACTTTGTTGTGAGGACTTTTTGCTTTGTTTCAACAGGAAACTCAAAAATAAGCCTCAAGGGACTATGAACTCCCAGGAAAAGCTACATGAAAAGGTTCAGCTGAAGTTGTCTAAATGGTGAATTTGGTTCACAAAACTCCACTGCCAACACCTGTGAGTACAAGTGAGATACCAAGATGAAGATGGAACATAGGTACCTGCACAGTGCGGATAGGGATTAATCCAAGTGCATGAGGCAGACTCACCTGCAACATTCAGATCTTCCACTCCATAAATCTCATGTGAGGGGATTTTGGAGAAAAGTCACAATAGACTATACTAAGAGTTCAACCAAACAGTGTTCAATTAATAGAGGGCCTGCCTCAAATACAGTAGTCCCCCTAAGCTCCATGGAAGTCCTGTGCCTCTTCATCACCAGAGCTCCATTGGAGGAGGACTAATAGGGACTTTCCTGGCGGTGGCTGTTTCTGGGACACCCAGAAAGATCTCAAGGAAATTCAGGACAATTGGGGGACTGGATTCATGTCTCCAGGGAATCCCCTGGGGTTGGGGAACCTTTTGTCCTTGGCTGCTCAATTTCCCAAGAGTCTACTAAAGGCAGGTAGTGCCATGGAAACAGCTGAGCTCCCACCTCATAACACAGGAACCTAGCTTAAAAGCTACATTTGTTAAGAAAAAAACGTTATGTAGAGATCTAATATTTCAAGAAGACAAAGTGATCTTCAGATTTTCAAGTTTATAATAGAAATACTAAACATTACATTTTAACCAGGGTGAGATTGGAACCATTGAGTCAAGCTATATGTAAAGTGGTGCACTGGATCAAGCAGTGAAAACAGTTTTGTATTCATCAAGTTCTCTTCCTCAAGGCATTATGCTATACATTCTGGAATGAGCTTGTCACAACAAAGTAACGTCTCATCCCAAAAAAATAGTTCCACTGAACTTTGTGGGACTACATTTAATATAAGGCGTTACTCCACTGGGAGAAAGAGTGTCAGAATGTCTCCCTAGGAGGAACTGTACCAGCATAAAAAAATAATGTACTATGTTCTCTTCATGTGTCTGACTGGGTCCATAGTCACATCACTATACCTTACACATGACCAGGGCAGAAACAAGCAGTGCTCCTTGCCTACTTGAAAGGACCACTTCACCCTGTCATAGCACAACAAATACTGTACACATACACATTTATAGTGACATTTGTACACTCAGATTTTCAGTAGACAATGTATCATATGAAGAATGACTTTTCTTTGAAAACTAACCAAACATACCTACGTTTACTGCAGGTATTGTTACAATTACCGGTAGAGGGAAATGTCAGTTAATAGTGCTTTGCTAATGAATTTCTCACATAATAAAAATCTGCCTGCTTAATTTACACTAAAAAGCATTTGCTTTTGTACAGTTATCTACTACTCCTCTGAAGTTAGCAGAACTGTTTATTAAATGAGGCATTTCACTGTATAATGTTTGATCCGCCCCCAGTTCTCCTCTATACACACACCCACACACCCCAACTTGAATGTCTTTAGGTTTGTGAACTATTTAGTTTAGTCTTCTTTTCCTTTGGTCATTTTGCAATATGTTCAGACTAAGCTGTTGGCCAACCAACTTTGAGCTAACTACCCACGACCTTCAGCTGTATTTCAGAACAGAATATTCACCCTCATTGCGATCTGTTCAAAACTGAGCATTGCTGAATAAGGTAGGGATCCAGCTCTAAATTTAATTTCTGGTAAAAGCAATATAAAAGGAAACAATTTATTTGGACAAAAGCAAATTCAGTTCAAATTAGAGCAAGGGACAGAAGAAAAATATTGAAACAGTGGGCAGAGCACTTAAAGGTTAAGGGTTAACGATTAATGGGTAACCATTCCTTCCAAAGTATTGATAGTCTTCCATGTCTCTTTGGCAGCAGAAAATTGGAAGTGAAAGCCTCAGTTCTCGTGTGGAGAGAGAAGAAATGAAAAGTTTGTCATTTCTTTCACTTTTGTTGCTTTTATTCATCTTTACTCAAGCAAATACACATGGATGGAAGAGAAAAGGTAATATACTAACTGATATAATTAGCAATCATGGTTTTTGTTTCAAAGTTTGTGTTATAAAGATTGAGCTACTGACCTCTGGGACTCTAAATGCTTTTTCTAACATTGTGTTCTCTTAATCAAATGCATGACCATTAAAATAACATTTCTAACTGTCTGTATTTATTAGAAAATGTAACTGCTTTTAATGAAAGGAAACTGTTCTGAAAGAATGTAAGGTAATCTGACCTCTAACATGTTTGTTGACAGTTAAAATATGTATTTGCTTGAAGACTCTCTTGAACCAATAGTGCAAAGTGCTCTGATGAAGAATATTTTCTGAAACAGGAGAAAAGGTCTCCAGAAATTTTACAAATTGCCTCATTAATTTATTTATTGGTAGTATGTAATTGGGTTGAAAAGGATACATTTTTTAAATCTTATGCCGGAGGAGCTGTGTATAGAATCATTAAGGTGGTGCACCCCCTTTTTCCATAGGATTTTGTCACTTTATGTCAGAGTTTCCCTTTGATTTTTGGAATATGGCACAACCACAAAACTCGAGTACTAAACCTCTCTACTTTGTCAAAGTTAATTTTATATTCAACCTGTTAAACCATACATTCTAAGTAGCAGAAATTTTCCAAAACTTTAAATCTGGAGGGGATCATTTATTTTCCTCCGAAGAATGAAGTGAGAGGTAGAGTTGTGAATCTACAGAAGAAGGCTGTCCTTTATTGATAGCTGTAATAAAGGTTTGTGATTTTATATTAACTATTCTATTAACTATTCCCTGAACAGAGGATACTATACACATCACTTGCAGAGTGATTCCAATTTAGGGGCAGGGGATTCTTCACCCCAAGCTTCACTTTGCATTTCAGGTCTGATATGACAAAACCTTGATGAAAAACCTCATTCAGTCAAAACCAATTTCACTCAAAATTATAATGTGTTCCAGGTTCCCACACAGCTAGAGCCATAGGTACTTGAAAGGTTTGAAACACTTAGCAAAAACACTAACAGGCCTACACTGCGTTTTAAACTTTGAATACAACTCATATGGGAGTTGTTTCTAATATGAGGTTTATAATGTAAACTTTGCCCAGCTTCATTCAGAACCTTGTGTGTTGAAAGTGCAGTTCATTCATCAAAAACATGATAGCAAGATACCGGATTCCAGTTCTGCTAAGGTTCGAGAGCTCACTTGATGCCTGGGCCCATTCTCCCATGCTTGCCATCTCTGGCACCTTTGATAACAAGATCGCCATTCTTTTTTGTAGTCTAGGCACAATTATGTCAATAGACTCCACTTTGCTTCCCTAGCTTAGAATCTACCTAGTCTTCCAAGAAGCATATTCAGCATGTGTCCCATTAGAATTAGCAGGCACATCCAAGTTAGTGTCTCATATTTAAATATAATTCTTTGATTCAGGAACCAAGCACAGGCAAAGCTAAAAAATATATATGTAAAATCTGCTCTTTTTATTCTCCTCTGTACAGACATGGCTACAATGGTCTGCAGAGTTTAGTTACAAAGGTTAAACTCTGGTTGCAGTAGCCTTGCATACCAGAGTCAGATTCTTGTCTCATATCAGTTTTACATCATTATAACTCTTGACCTCAATGGAGTTATTCTCAATTATTCAGGTAACAACCATTCTTCTAAGGCTGTGTCTACACTGGCATCCCTTCCGGAAAAGGGATGCCAATGTAGCACTTTGGAATAGGCAAATACATGGGGGACTTAAACATCCCCTGCGGCATTTGCATTTACATGGCTGCCGCTTTTTTCCGGCTTGGGGATAAGCCAGAGAAAAGCGCCAGTCTAGACGTGATTCTCCAGAAAATAAAGCCTACTTTCAAGTAGGAATAAGAGATCCTCCGGAAAAGGCTTTATTTTCCGGAGAATCATGTCTAGACTGGCGCTTTTCTCCGGCTTATCCCCAAGCTGGAAAAAAGCGGCAGCCATGTTAATGCAAATGCCGCGGGGGATATTTAAATCCCCCGCGGAATTTGCAATTCCGAAGTCTACATTAGCATCCCTTTCCCGGAAAGGGGTGCCAATGTAGACACAGCCTAAGTGTCTGGTTTGAAATGCACAGAATGACACTCCTTTCAACTACAAGTTCAAAGCCAGTGAGGTTAGACTTAGCCCTTCACCCTTCCCAGGCAGGGAAATTGAGTACCATGTAGTTTATTGTGTGAGGATATTTAGGATGGGAACTTAAAAGTTAAAGACACGAGCAGATGCCATTTAATTCAGTGGAATTTGTGGGTTGCCTCAGAACAATCAGGCTCTTCAATTTAGGACATCTAAATATGGACTTAGGAATTAAAGTTTAGATACCCACGTTTGAAAATGTTGATCCAAGAATTGGTCTTACTCTGCTTGGATGTTGAAGATTAAGATCCCGTTACATTCCCTGTGTTCTTTGCCAAAACTCCCCAGTTCCCATTGTTGGACAATGTTCTATGCATTTGTTGGCTGTTGCCTTATACCTACAGGTGGCTATGTTTCCTTACAGATACTGTATATAAGTACAGCAGCAATAAGAGTTTTATCATCTAAATAGGGGTATGTCTACACTACTACCCTAGTTCGAACTAGGGTGGTTAATGTAGTTATTCAAAGTTGCAAATGAAGCCCGGGATTTAAATATCCCAGGTTTCATTTGCATCTTGCCGGGCGCCACCATTTTTAAATCCCCGTTAGTGCAGACTCCATGCCCGCAGCTACACGCGGCACAGAGAAGGTAGTTTGAATTAGGCTAATTCGAACTACCGTTACTCCTCGTTCCACGAAAATGTAACTGCTCGTTCCACGAGGAGTAATGGTAGTTCGAATTAGAAAGCCTAATAAAGTAGGAATAAGAGATCCTCGGGAAAAGGGCGCTTTTTCCGGAGGATCTGGCCAGTGTAGACGCTCTTTTCCGGCTTTTCTAAAAGCCGGAAAAAAGCGGCGGTCATTTTTATTTAAATGCCGTGGGGGATATTTAAATCCCCCGCGGATTTCCTTATTACGATCTCAAAAATTACCATGCCCCTTCCGGAAAAGGGGCCAATGTAGACGAGCCCATGATGTTTACCACTGGCTTAAGTAGCATATTTTGTCATAGAAAAATTATGCTGAATCTACTAGAAGTTTCAGGGTTAATAGTGGAGTTGCATTAACTACATTAATAATGCAGTTTTCAACTTTATATTGCCCAGCAGAGTAGTCTTAGCATAATGACCTCTTTTCCTATGTATTAGCTACAAATAAGAATGGTTTGCTGAAGCTGATTCAGGCTTCATATGTAGAGCTTGGCAGTATTTGGATGGGCCAGTAGCCACTTCCAAGCAGCATGCATAAGATTTCCTGGCAGAATAAGCAATAACTGGCAAAAGAGACAAAAGGGGCCAGCTAGCTGCATATGCCAAGACTGGGCAATAAAATCCATTTTAGCAATTGGCCAAAATGAATTATGATCCTCTTCAGAGAGATGTGAAAACTAACCCTTATTACTCAGCTTTTAAAATATTTACTGATGAATTTCTCTCTAAAATGGTCTACTCCACAATGCATTTGTGAAAACCAAAGGCAGCTTATACAGTAACTCTCAGGGTACGTCTACACTACAACGTTAATTCGAACTAACTTAGTTCGAATTAGTTAATTCGAACTAAGCTAATTCGAACTAACGCGTCTAGAACTAAAAACTAGTTTGAATTAGCGTTTTGCTCATTCGAACTAGCAAGTCCACATTGAGTGGACCCTGAACAGGGCTTAAGGATGGCCGGAAGCAGTGCCGGCAGGGCATCAGAGGAGGACTTAGAGCGTGGAGATGCTGTCTCAGGCTAGCCGAGGGCTGCGCTTAAAGTGTCCCGACCCCCACCCCGGACAGACAGTTCTAAGGGGTGCCCCGCTTGCAAAGCAGTCCTGGCTTGGATTGCCCGGAGTACCCACACTGGGCACATCACACCACTCGGCCATCAGCCCGGCTGCACTTGCCGCAGGCTGCCATCTGGGGAGAGGGGACAATTCGGGGGCTGCAGGAGAGCTTCCACCCCCAGAAGCCCGCAGAGCCAACCCAGTCCTCCCCATCGGGGGCTCGTACCCCATTCCTCCCTCACCTCCTTCCACTTACCCTTCCCTAGCCCCCCTTCTTATTGATGTACAAAATAAAGATAACGTTTCTTCCAACATTGACTCTGTCTTTATTGAACAAAACTGGGGGAGACTGGGAAAAGGAGGTGGGAGAGGGGAAGAGAAAGGCTGGGAGAGGGGAGGGCAACTAACATGATCAGGGTTTGGGAACAGGTCCCAGATGAAGAGAGGCTACGGAGACTGGGACTGTTCAGCTTAGAAAAGAGGAGATGGAGCGGGGACAGGATAGAGGTCTCTAAAAGCAGGGGTTGGGTGGAGAGGGTGCATTCAGAAAAGTTCTTCCTGAGTTCCCATAAAGAAGGACTAGAGGACACCAAAGGAAAGGAATGGGTAGCAGGCTTCAAACTAGTAAGAGAAAGTTGTTGTTCTTCCCAAAGCAAAGAGTTAACCTGTGGAACGCCTTGCTGCAGGAGGCTGTGAAGGCTACAACTAGAACAGAGTTTAAAGGGAAGTGAGATCAAGTCATGGAGGTTGGGTCCATGGAGTGGTCTTAGCCAGGGGGTAGGAGTGCTGTCCCTGCCCAAAGTTTGTGGAAAGCTGGAGAGGGATGGCACGAGACAAATGGCTTGGTCACTGTCTTCGGTCCATCCCCTCCAGGGTCCCTAGGGTTGGCCGCTGTCGGCAGACAGGCTACTGGGCTAGATGGACCTTTGGTCTGACCCAGTACGGCCATTGTAAGCTCAGGGCTCAGGGTCGGGGGTCTCAGTGGACCCCCTTGATTTTCATGCACACCTGCTCCTGGGTGGCCAGGCTGGCAGCTCTCCTGCCCTAGACGGCCACTTTCCTGTGCCTCGTGCGGAGATCGTGGACGAGGTCTACGATGTCCGCACTAGCCCAGGAAGGTGCCCGCCTCTTGCGGTCCAGGGCAAGCTCCCGGGAGCCGCCAGCCTGGTCCCGGGAAGAGGGGGTGGGCTGGGGGACATCGGGTGGGTGGCTCTGTGCCGTGCCAGGTGCAGGGTCTGCTGGCTGGGTGCTGGCAGGCTTGCACCTGGCACGGGCACCGTAGCCAGCCTGTGCCCCTTTAAGGGGTCCAGGGCCGGGAGGGGGGCATAGAGTTTCCCTGGTGTTGGCCAGAGTGGCCACCAGGAAAACCTGGGGAGGGCTAGCCTCCCACTAGTTCGAATTAAGGGGCTACACACCCCTTAATTCGAACTAGTAAGTTCGAACTAGGCTTAATCCTCGTAAAATGAGGTTTTCCTAGTTTGAACTAAGCGCTCCGCTAGTTCGATTCAAATTCGAACTAGCGGAGCGCTAGTGTAGCGGCTATGAATGTTAGTTCAAACTAACGTCCGTTAGTTCGAACTAACATTGTAGTGTAGACATACCCTCAGAGAGTAACTCTCACTTGTTACTGAATTCATAAAAGGTGCTCCAGCTCTTTATTCGTTAGTCTGCTTTAACTTCCCTAAAAGTGTTAGTTTTATGCAACTTAATTTCCTTCAAAAGCAGCTAGCAAGAGTCTCATGACCTCCCTTTATGATCAGCCAATGAAAGTTTATTCTTAGCAAGCAACGCTTGTAGCATGACGTGCTTCATGGTCTTGAGAGTTGGATGTATGGGAATGCAACTGCATGTGCACATGCACACTGTTCAAGATGCTTGTTCGATTTCAGTTAAATTAGTCTTTTACCAGTCGTACTAAATAGATTTAGCTTTTTCTAATTGGAGTCCAGATTCAAATACAACCACAACAAGTGCAACTAATAGTAAATACCAAAAAGGAAGTGACAAGGAAGAATCCAATTGGAAATTATTATGAATAGAGAAGCTATTCACACCTATATTGTCTATAACTAATTAAGCCACTTTGCACTACATATTGCAAATCCACATCTTACTGCCAATCCTTACTGCTGTTCTTCAAGGATTTGATTCTCCCACACTTTTTGCTATGGCATACTACCTTAGAGTATGTCTACTCAGCAAGGCTAAAATCGAATTAAGCTATGCAACTTCAGCTACATTAATTTTGTAGCTGAAGTCAAAAGTACCTTAACTCTGCTTTTGGTGCAATCTACACGCAGCAGGAAGTCAAAGAACACTCTTCTTTCAACTTCCCTTACTCCTTGTGAAATGATGGTTACCATGAGTCAGAGTTAGACATCCTCCAGCTTAACATTATTTTGAAATGAAGGTTTATAGTGAAGGTGCACTCTGATGTTATACCAAAATAACAAAGTTATTCCAAAATAATGTTGCTGTGTAAATATTCCCTAAGGCCTTCTCTATATTGGCATATTTTGTCGACAAAACAGTGAGAGCATACACACTACAATGCAACTTTTATTTGGAAAAACACTGTTTTGGCAACGAAAAACTTACAACCCTGTGAGAGACATTTGTCTTTTCCCCTCCCTTTATTGTTGACAAAGCCAATGTGAACTCTGTTTTGTTGAGAGAACTGGCTTCCACCAGTATCCCACAATGGTTGCCTTGATGGCTGTGCTCATTGTTTTGTGATCTCAGCTACCCTGCACCTCCTCCCCTTTCAAAGCTCCATGAAGTATCTGACAGCTGAGTGAACTGTTCCATTTGGGGAACACAAAACAAATCACTGGAATGCTTTTTTCTGCCCTGCACTAGAAATACAGCAGCAGGCAGACTGCTGCTGCAGAGGGAGGGCTGGAGAGACTGCTGTGTTGCTTTGACATTCCTCAGCATGGAGAGCTCACAGAGCTTCAAGGGAATCTCAAGAAGTACAGGGAACAGCTCTGCCTTCCCACAACACTGCACCATGGAATGCTTACTCACATTGCTTTGCTCTTATCTGTCCATGGAGTGCTAGCAATGTGGCCATGAAATGTCAACAATGGGAGACAGAAAAACTAGTTTGACCAGTTTTCACTTTTGGCGACTTTTGCATGTCAATAGTGCTTTTGTCACCACACCTTCCCAGTGTAGACGTAGTCTTACTCTGCAGCTGAAGTTACTAGGTCCATTCAGAGGAAAGTAATATTCAGTGGGAGTAATGGTATCAGAATAAAGCCCCAAGGCAGCAAATATTTCCAATCATTATAGCTTTGAAGTAGACAGGTTCCCACAAGGCTCCGCAACTGGGGCTGGTTATCCCAGACATTTTACAGTGAGCAAAAATACAAAAAAACAGAGTTGAGATTAGTTTGGTCATTTTCATATTTCTGTATATTAAATCATTTATCCATAATTCTCCTATTTTCAGGGTCAAGCATTCTGGAGTGCCCCACTGAGTGATTTTATTCCATAATGCAAGTAGCACTGCTTTACCACTGGGTAATGATGGGTCATGAGGAATGTTGGAGGACATCAATTAATGTTTAACTCTGTGTTCACAACTCCTCATTTCCAAAGGCCACTCAGTTAAGAGACCAGTCAAATGTAAATTTGTCCTTCTCAATCACTTAAAATAAATGCTGTGCTATACAAAAACTGTCCAGATGAGTTCTCATTTACTAGGAGCTCTGTGTTAATAAGTTTTAGCAATTACTGAAATATCAGACACTGTTCAGGAACAAAGCCTATTTGTCTGGAAACTTAATTTTTTTTAATAGACATACTAATGCTTAATTTTTTTAATAGACATGGGGCTCTCAGAGGGTAAATTGGTTATTGTTTTGGCTTGATCTAATGTCTAGTTGGCTATTTTCTAATTTTGGGATGAGGAAAAGTTGGTCATTTTAATTACAAATCAAATTTATAAAATATTTTATGTTATATTTACAATATTTCCACTCCAGAGCTTACACTGTACTGATAAATATTTTTACATTGTTTGATAATGGATTGTATCCATGATTGGGGAATACACTAATTGTGACCTCTGTAATGACCGTTTATTTGAAACCTAAATATGGGAACTAAATGTTTGTAAGATATCTTGAAAGAAGCTTAACCTCCAGCTTGTCTCAGATGCTTG
This sequence comes from Pelodiscus sinensis, assembly GCF_052426305.1. Lineage (NCBI taxonomy): Eukaryota > Metazoa > Chordata > Testudines > Trionychidae > Pelodiscus > Pelodiscus sinensis. The sequence goes on along the minus strand of NC_143065.1, from coordinate 16,864,729 downwards.
ATTTGTAAGCTATATATCTTTGCTCCACTGTATTCTGTAAGAATCCTGGGGGCTTTCTATAGGTATTCAACCAACATTCTAAGGAACTGCTTAAATCTCATTTAAAATGACAAGTTCTATACTCTAACCCAAGTTAATAGCGCTATTCCTTAGAAGTTCACTAGGGAAAGTGGTTACCAAACCTATTTCAAGGTGACTGAAATACAACAAAGACTGATCTTGGCTAAACTCAGCCAGTTTCTATTCAGTTGTGAAGCTCTAAGTACAACAGATTCCATAGCTATAAATTCCAGTTTCACAAGTGCGTACAATTAAGAGAGCAGTAGCTTACCTAGACTCAATACAGAGGCTCATCATAGAGAGCTAAACTGGCACAGCCTTTACTCAGTCATGCTGAGGAGAAAGGTCTCTGTTCAGCTCTGCTCAAATTGTAATACCAGCTGCAGAGTGGAAAACAGCACTGCTTTGCTGATATACCCATAAGAGCTTTGACTTTGGCTCAACCCCCAATGTAAAGGAATAGGTGCAGTGGGAGCAATAAACTGTTCTGTGAAAAGGATGAAGTACCTTCCACCCAAGCACAAGGGAGGAATTGTGACCCAACCAATTCATTCTTTGGTGTTCTCCTGGGATAGTGCAGTTAAGAGTAATCCCTGACTCAGGAAGGTTGTAAATTGGCCCACCAAGACAGGAGGGAAGAGAACTTAGATGATCAATCTCTCAAGCTGCACCAATATACAGTACATGTAAGCAGTTGGAGAGAGACTGCAGTGAAATGCTGCATGGAGAGCCAGCTGGCTCATCAGCCAATAATTTATCGTGCTCCATCTCCATCATGCTAACCTTTTACTTACCGGGGATCAGAAATTGAAATCTACCTCATTCTGCAAGCTTATTCTTTTAAGGGAGAACAGTTTTTTATAAGGAAAATAATCAAGTGGTGTTTTCTTAGCAAATGAAATCAAAGTCATGATAGCTGAGGAGTTAGCATGAGGTGCTGCATGAGAAATCTAGGCGACAGCTTGCTTTGATGGGGTTTTTTAAAAAGTATGTAAGGCAAGATGTGCAAATGTGTGTGGTATTGAACTTCTGCATCTTTAGTGATTAGGGGAGCAATTCTGTCATCTTTACTGATAATGAGTGGTAGTACTTTATTAAACAAGTAGTCCAACTGAACCTTACAGGAATACTTGTGCGGAAAAGTAATAGAAATGTAGCCATGTTAGTCTGGTGTAGCTGAAGCAAAATGCAGGACTATGTAGCACTTTAAAGACTAACAGGATGGTTTATTAGATGATGAGCTTTCGTGGGCCAGACCCACTTCCTCAGATCAAATAGTGGAAGAAAATAGTCACAACCATATATACCAAAGGATACAATTAAAAAAAATGAACACATATGAAAAGGACAAATCACATTTCAGAACAGAAGAGGGATGCGGGGGAGGGGGGGGGAGGAAGGAAGGTAAGTGTCTGTGAATTAATGATATTAGAGGTGGGGAAAGTTAGATGTCTGTGAGCTAATGGTATTAGAGGTGATAACTGGGGAAACTATCCTGGTAATGGGTAACCCCAACTATGTTACTGCACTGTACAACGCTCACAAATAAGGACATTTCAAATTTAGTCAAGGATACAGAGTATGCAGAGTTTACTGAATGAAAGCTCTCTGAGAGCTAAATTCTGGCATGTAGCCACAACCCTTCACTAGTAGATGTGAGGAGTTACCTTAGGGTGACCAGATAGCAAGTGTGAAAAACATTAAGCTGAGGGTGGAGGGATAAGAGGTGCCTATATAAGAAAAAACCCTGAATATCAGGATTGTCCCTATAAAATTGGGACAGCTGGTCACCCTATGCTTCCTACATTCTAAGGAGCAAAGGGAGGCTGTCAGAGAATATCTCCTGGTACACAGAAATATGAAGGTACTTCCTTTAAGAAGGATGACATAATCATCTCCTTAAATTTAATGCAGCAGAAATGTTTCTATAAAGAAATATAACAACCCTCCACACTACTGGTTTGACATATTGAGTACCTCAATACCCATAGTAGTCTCAACTTTTTAATCAACTGTTGGTATTGGGCCACAACTACCCTGATTAAACTGACCTCGTTAGCACTGGCCTACTGCATAGTAGTGTAACACTCCCATCTTTGCCTGCCAAACTGAAGTTTCCACTTTGTGCATCTGACAAAGTGGGCTCCAGCCTATGAAAGCTTATGTCCAAACAAATTTGTCAGTCATTAAGGTGCCACAGGACTCTTGTTGGTTTTCCATCTACTTCCTGACTGGCTCCTGCATAAGAGCAGTGTTTGGCTTTTCTTTTCTTAGTAGTGTTTTTATTTGCAGTTCCTGGTTCTGTTAGAATTCAAAGGGCATCTTTCTCCTCCAATGTCATGGATTTATTTCTAATCATTTCAACAAGGGGGAAAAAAACAGGAGAGACAGTTCTGTCATTCTACTGAGGGCTGTGAAAGGTTTTTTTGGGGGAGAGGGGCATTTCTGGCTGATGCTAAAAAATGTTTACATTAGGGTGGTCTAGGGCATGCTTCCCCTTTGAAGACGAGAGCTGATATGATTACTTTTTCCATAGTCAGCAATCTAGTCTGCCTATTAAAATCAAAACTTCTTCCTCTGAGCTCTCTGGACACTTGCCCAATTTATAGCCTAGATTTCCTTCAGACCCCTTTGTGCATACTTACACAAATGAATTCTAAAGTATGAAAAAAGTCCAAGTATTGGAGAGAAAATGTTTAACTGAATAAATGATCCAACTCCTGTTCTAGTTTTCTTTCCAGCATTTCCAATTTTAACAAGGTGATTTAACTCAGAATATCAACTTTACCCTATAGTGGAATAGATTTGATAGACCTGTTTGCCCTTCTCTTCCCCATATTTCCCATCACATTTTCTCTCTCTCTCTCTCTGCCTCTCACATACACACACTTTTAAATCATTACTCAATGAATACTAAATACAGAACCATGACATTAGGAGCTTTCCCAAACACATTCACAGAAACAAAATAGTCCTCGGAGGACCACAGCAATTTCTGTTAGGCATTTCAGTGCCAAGGCAGGTCAGTGAAGTTATTATTAGCTCTAATTAGCACTCCTACAAGCTGTTGAATTCTTTGCTTGTGGCAAGAGACACACAAGTTCTTTCTAAGATCTAACTCCCAGTCTTATTATTACACGAACGATGCAAATATCACCAGTGCAAACTGACTTTTCATAAAATAAGATTTGACCCATGTATACAAAATGCCTATGCAAGCAAAGATCAGATAAAAACAAACCTTCAGAGTAAAGGATCTTTCCACTGGGAATCTGTTTAAGAAAAACTGTTTGGCCTTACTAATTATATATAGATTATGTATATGATATAACAGGTCACAGACAGATAATTCACCTACTCAGCTCAATCATGAAAATGTACTTTCAGGACTGTACTTCATTAGTCTGAATATATGTGAAAATTGAAACCGTCCTCCACAAATCTGAAATGCAAATATCAGGGCTGACTCAGAGGTCCTCAAATAAACTGATCAGTTATGAGGTGGTATAAGAATGTATGAAAGTCCAGCAGGACATCATTCTCATGCACTAGATGCATCTTCTAACCAAGTGCCAGGAGAACAGAAGCCTGACCATAGCTCTCATTGTCAAAGGACACTGAAACTTCATTGAGGGAACTGCTGGAGGATTTATTTGGAAGAAAAAAAAGCAAAAATTACTGATTTTATTGGGATTAATACTATGAATACAGAGAAATACTATGAAAAATAAAGGGCATCTATTACAGGAATTAAGAAATAACATATTGTGTAAAATAGAACACCAGAGTACCAAGAGAGATATGCATCAATGGGTATTAGCCAAGATTATCAGGGATGCTCTGGGTGCCCTACCCTCTGCCTATGAGTGATGAGAGGGGAGGGATCATTTTATGATTGCCTGTTCAAATAATTCCCTCTGAAGTGCCTGGCACTGGCTACTGTTGGAAGATAGGCTAATGTTCGAAGATGCTGGGCTAGGTAGGTGAGTGGTCTGACCCAGTATGGCTATTACTGTACCTCCCACCCCATCCCTCATACAAATCCCATAGGATTAGAACGTTGAAAACATGCAGACAACCACACTCCAGTCAGGAGGCCTGGATTTACTCATATGCACTTGATGAACTTGCACATGTCCTTCCCCCCCACATTCCTTCGGGGCGGGAGGGCTGAACATTTGAGTGAGTGACATTTGTGACCTGGCACGGAGTCACAGTACCAGTCTGATCTGGGATCCCTCAATGTCCATAGTGCAAAGTCCCCAAAATTCATTGGCAGTGCCATGTTAATCAGCATTCCCCATGAAACTAGGAAACTGAGATGGCCCCAAAACTCAGAAGGAGATTCAGTTTGAGGCTGCTAGATAGGGAAGCACTGTAGTCAAGGTTATGCTCTGTATTGCAGCACAACTGTATAGAGGAATTTAAACAGCTTTGGTCTGGGTGCAGGCAGGACCCTGCTACATCGAGAGAATGAAAACTATGAGTCTCTCACCACCTGTTCCACTTCCACTCAACCTGACCCTCAGCATACTCAAAATGGCACCAACACCAGAGACTTTGACCACATCAAACCAGTAGCCTTCTGAGATTTTCAAAAACTAACTAGTCAACTGAACACAGATAGCATTTAGTGCTTTCTGTGACAGACTGGGCACACTGGTGCGTCTCGTGGGGTCGTTGCCATCATCCCGGCTGCACTTACTGCAGGCTGCCATCTGGGGGGGTATATCGGGGGGGGCAGTCAGGATCCAGGAGGCACTGAGTGAGAACGTCCACCCTGAGGAGCCCTCAGAGCCTCCCCGGTCCTCCCCACCGGGGAATCGTGCCTGATTCCTCCCTCACGTGCTTCCACTTATCCCTCCCTTGCCCCCCTTCCTGATGTCAAATAAAAGACACATATGTTCAAAAATAGAAACTGGGTTTATTGAACAAAACTGGGGGGGGGGGTGAATCTTTGGGGAGACTGGGAAAAGGAGGTGGGAGAGGGCAAGAGAGAAGGTGGGATAAGGGAGGGGGAAACCTAGGAGGAGGAAGCTGGAAGGGGGAAGCAAGGTGAAGAAGGGGGAGGTGAAGTTCAGGGTTGGGGGGTCTTGCCGGACCAACTTGACTTTCATGCGAACCTGCTCCTGGATTCGCATGTGCCCTTTGGTGGCCAGGCTGGCAGCTATCCTGCCATAGACAGCTGCGTTCCACCATCTAGTGCAGAGAACATGGACGTTGGGGGCATCCCCCCAAACCTGAATAAGGTCCATGATCCCTTTTCCACCTTTTCCAGCCCCTGTCAGGCTCCTGGGAGCTGGCAGACTGCTCCTGGGGAGCGGTAGAAGGCTGGCTGCCAATGGCTTGCTGGCACATATTTTGGGACCAGTGGGTCAGGGGCCCCGGTGGCCACTGCTGGCTGTGGGCTGGCAGGCTTGGAGCTGGCACAGGTACTGTGGCCAGTGTCTACTCCTTTAATGGCTCTGGGGCTGGGAGAAAGGCGAGTAAGTTTTCCTGGTTGTGCCCAGAGTGACCACCAGGGCTCCCTGGGAAGGGCTGGAGGCCCCCTATTTCGAATTAAGTGTCTACACAGCACTTAATTCGAAATAGTTATCTTGAATTTGGTGTTACTCCTCATAGAAAGAGGTTTACCAAATTCGAATTAAGCACTGCACTATTTCCAATTTATTTAGAAATAGCAGTTTGCCTGTGTAGATGCTATTAAAGTTAATTCGAAATAACTGCTGTTATTTCGAATTAACTTTGTAGTATAGACATACCCATTAACTATAAGGAAAGGTTGAGGTGCCTTTATTGTTCCTTTGTTTCACTCTTTTTGTGGAGAAATCACCAGTGCAATATTACAGTTAGCAACTTCAGTCCCAGTTAGCAGCCAGCTTTTTCTGCCCAATATTATCCTACTTTTTCTACAACAAATGACAGCAGATCAGTATTTGATTTTAGAAGAATGGTGTCACCGCAGCCCAAATTAAACTTGAGTGATCCTGTTCAAATCTGGAAGGCAGATGCTAAATTCCCTTTCTGAGTATTAGATACATCTGGAAAGGAAAGCCCCAGTTCTGCTTCCATGGCTGTGGAAATAGATTCAAATCCTCCTGTGTGCCTGGTATTGTACATAAATCTGCCCAGAGATCCTGCACCCCAATCCTCTGCCCCAGGTCACAACCCAAACCCTCTGCCCCCACTCCTGCACCCATATCGCCTCCCACATCCTGCACCCCAACCCCCTGCCCCAGGTCACAGCCCAAACCTTATCACCCTAACCCTTTCTTCAGGTCACAACCCCCTCTTGCCCAAGGTCACAATTCAAACCCCTGTATCCTAGTCCCCTAACCCAGGTCACAACTGCCTCCTTCACCCAAACTCCCTCCCAGACCCCACACCCCATCCTGCACTCCAGTCCCTTACTGCAAGCTCCTTTCTGCACCCAACTTCCATCCTAGACCCCACACCTCCTCCATTAATATCATGGAAGAGTGCAGCCCTTGACCACTTTCCAAATTCTTGGAGTGGCCCCCTCATCAAAAATTATGGCCCACCCCCAATCAAGGAAACTGGGGGCTAGAGAGGGCCAGGACTCTGGTGCCAGGGTCCTAATGGCCAAGAAAAGTGTTGGACATCAGGGTTGCAGTTATCATATCAGTTTTTACAGAAGACCTGTTAGCTTGCTCTGTAGCACTCATCATTCTGATTGGCTGCCAATAATGTCATCATCTTTGTTAGTAACATGCACTTAAATGCACAAATTTGAATTTCCCTTATTCAGCTATACCATTTCCTGACACTAAAGAGCATTATTAGTTGTTCCATGACTACCCAAGCAATCCACAAGTCACAGTAATTGCCTGAATGTACATTGTTGTCATGTCTTTTTGCTAAAATTAGTTTATATAATCTGAGTTGTGGACTTGATTCCCTGCATAGTGAACTGAGAACTGCCTTTAATGACATGACAGAAATGATTGTCAAATCTGTCATGAACCTTTCCCTTCATGTGAACACTAAGCAAAAAACCTCCCCTCAGAAAAAGGCCAAGCTAACAGCATCACTGCAGCTCACGAGGAGTAACGGTAGTTCGGAATAGGCACCTAGTCCGAACTACCTAGTTCGAGCCCCGTGTAGCCGCGCTGCATGGGGTTTGAAGCAGCGGGGATTTAAAAATGGCGGCTCCCCGCTTATGCTAATGAAGCCCGGGAAATTCAAATCCCGGGCTTCATTAGCAAGTGCGGTATGCATACATTACCCCGCTAGTTCAAACTAGCGGGGTAGTGTAGACATACCCTTATTTCAAAATAAGCTATTCCAGAAGAAATACTCCAAAAGAGCTTATTTTGAAATAGCACATCTACGCTACAGGGAAGCCTCAAAATTAGTCTGAAGCAGTGAAATTAGTGAACATGCTACCTTGATTTAGAGCTCCAGACACTGGGGACTAATTAGTTTGAATGGCCTTAGGGAGGACCTATTTCGAGTAGAAGCAGTGGAGCGTCCACACTACTGCTCTACCGAAATAGCTATTTCAGAATAGGTATTATTCCTCGTGGAATGAGGTTTACAGAAGTTGGATTAAACCGTCTGTTATTTTGAATCTATTTCAAAATAACAGAATTGCTGTATAGATGCTCACATTGTTATTTCAAAATAACGTCAGTTATTTCAAAATAATGTTGCTATGTAGATATACCCAGAGGGTACATCTACACTACAACGTTAATTCGAACTAACGCGTCTAGAACTAAAAACTAGTTCGAATTAGCGTTTTGCTAATTCGAACTAGCAAGTCCACATTGAGTGGACCCTGAACAGGGCTTAAGGATGGCCGGAAGCAGTGCCGGCAGGGCATCAGAGGAGGACTTAGAGCGTGGAGATGCTGTCTCAGGCTAGCCGAGGGCTGCGCTTAAAGTGTCCCGACCCCCACCCCGGACAGACAGTTCTAAGGGGTGCCCCGCTTGCAAAGCAGTCCTGGCTTGGATTGCCCGGAGTACCCACACTGGGCACATCACACCACTCGGCCATCAGCCCGGCTGCACTTGCCGCAGGCTGCCATCTGGGGAGAGGGGACAATCGGGGGGCTGCAGGAGAGCTTCCACCCCCAGAAGCCCGCAGAGCCAGCCCAGTCCTCCCCATCGGGGGCTCGTACCCCATTCCTCCCTCACCTCCTTCCACTTACCCTTCCCTAGGCCCCCTTCTTATTGATGTACAAAATAAAGATAACGTTTCTTCCAACATTGACTCTGTCTTTATTGAACAAAACTGGGGGAGACTGGGAAAAGGAGATGGGAGAGGGGAAGAGAAAGGCTGGGAGAGGGGAGGGCAACTAACATGATCAGGGTTTGGGAACAGGTCCCAGATGAAGAGAGGCTACAGAGACTGGGACTGTTCAGCTTAGAAAAGAGGAGATGGAGCGGGGACAGGATAGAGGTCTCTAAAAGCAGGGGTTGGGTGGAGAGGGTGCATTCAGAAAAGTTCTTCCTGAGTTCCCATAAAGAAGGACTAGAGGACACCAAAGGAAAGGAATGGGTAGCAGGCTTCAAACTAGTAAGAGAAAGTTGTTGTTCTTCCCAAAGCAAAGAGTTAACCTGTGGAACGCCTTGCTGCAGGAGGCTGTGAAGGCTACAACTAGAACAGAGTTTAAAGGGAAGTGAGATCAAGTCATGGAGGTTGGGTCCATGGAGTGGTCTTAGCCAGGGGATAGGAGTGGTGTCCCTGCCCAAAGTTTGTGGAAGGCTGGAGAGGGATGGCATGAGACAAATGGCTTGGTCACTGTCTTCGGTCCATCCCCTCCAGGGTCCCTAGGGTTGGCCGCTGTCGGCAGACAGGCTACTGGGCTAGATGGACCTTTGGTCTGACCCAGTACGATCATTGTAAGCTCAGGGCTCAGGGTCGGGGGTCTCAGTGGACCCCCTTGATTTTCATGCACACCTGCTCCTGGGTGGCCAGGCTGGCAGCTCTCCTGCCCTAGATGGCCACTTTCCTGTGCCTAGTGCAGAGATCGTGGACGAGGTCCACGATGTCCACACTAGCCCAGGAAGGTGCCCGCCTCTTGCGGTCCAGGGCAAGCTCCCGGGAGCCGCCAGCCTGGTCCCGGGAAGAGGGGGTGGGCTGGGGAACATCGGGTGGGTGGCTCTGTGCCGTGCCAGGTGCAGGGTCTGCTGGCTGGGTGCTGGCAGGCTTGCACCTGGCACGGGCACCGTAGCCAGCCCATGCCCCTTTAAGGGGTCCGGGGCTGGGAGGGGGGCATAGAGTTTCCCTGGTGTTGGCCAGAGTGGCCACAAGGGAAACCTGGGGAGGGCTAGCCTCCCACTAGTTCGAATTAAGGGGCTACACACCCCTTAATTCGAACTAGTAAGTTCGAACTAGGCTTAATCCTCGTAAAATGAGGTTTTCCTAGTTCGAACTAAGCGCTCCGCTAGTTCGATTCAAATTCGAACTAGTGGCGCGCTAGTGTAGCGGCTATGAATGTTAGTTCGAACTAACATCCGTTACTTCGAACTAACATTGTAGTGTAGACATACCCAGAGTGACTAACTTATAAGGCTACAAAGTTAAGTAAAGGTTGCCAAGCATTGTTACTAGGCTAGATCTATATTCTGACTTTGGCTATGCACTTAGGGCCTCCTGCAGTCTTAAAAAATAGAAGCTGAACAATGATCAGAAAGAATAAGGCATTTATTTTGGACTTTTCAATTTTGCTCTTAAGCAAAATGATTTTTAAAACCATATGCAACCTCCACATTCATGCAGTTGGCAGATTCATAGACGATTGAGGGCTAATACACATTTCCTTTAATTTTGAGGTTTTTTAATTTCAGCTCTCCATCGTAAGATGCTTTCTGTTTGCATGACGGGCTTCAGTATTGGCATATTTGGACACAGCAAGACAGTAGTAACAATTTATTTCATGGGTCTTTATTCTGATGCTCGGTCTACTGAGAAAATCTTTCAGTTAAAAGTAACCTAAAATTGTTATATAAATATATATGAGCAAGCTAATTTGAGAGAACATGACAAGCTTTAATAAGCACATTTCATCTCATTCCTAAAACCAAGACTTGTCTGATATTATTTAACATGACAGTCACCCACAAGTCTCTCATTAAATCAACATGTATATTGATACTGTGTCTGACATTTTCCTTTCAGGGAATGGTCCTAAAACATAGGAATCCAAAAGAATACATCTCATGCATTCAATATACTTGATCTACAACAGCCAGTGACGTATAGGACAGTCCTGGGACATTTCAAGTATTCCAAACATGGAAGCGAATAAACTCTCCCAAGATGACAGCCACACAAATTACTTGAATCAAGTTGTTAAAAACAGGGGAGGGGGGGAATGCTGGGGTTACAATCATTACAGCTCAAACATAATGGGGGGATTTAGGATGTTGTTCTGCCTGTGCTAAGCCTCATATATGTTTATTTCTCACAGACCTAAACACTATTATATTACATAGAAAAAGCAAACAGGTTCCCTATTTATGGCAGAATATGCCACTATATTGGGTGAAGATTTGTTTTCACTTCTAACTTATTTAAGGAATATAAAATACAAATATGTGATAAATTAAGTCTGAATTGCCTGAAATTTGGAGAGACATCCACCTGCAAACATTGTAACTTGGGGTGAACTAGAGAATATATTTGGTTGGAGTCTGCAGCTCAATTTTTCCTCCGCCTCTCTGTAAGGGGCTCACCCACTCTCGAGTGCCTTTGTTTTTGGCTGAGGACACGTGTCCACAAGCTCCTCTGCTCCAACTGGTTGGGTGGTGGAGGTATCCCACATGCCCTTCCCTCTGGGTCAGCTGGGACTAGGCTTTTTCCTATCCCCTTTTTGTATCTGCTGGGCAGTGGGAAGGAGGAGGACCCAGGTCCACCCACACCTCTGGGTCCTAGCAAGGGACCCACTAAGTGTCCTTACTGTCCACTGCTAACTCACTCCCTGGGCCACTTCCCCAACAAGCTGTTCCATTCAGTCCTCTCTTTAAGGGCTTTGAGATAAAATTCTCACAGCACTTTGTGCAGGGTTCTGCAATTCACCATAGTCCACCATGGCCAGTCTTCAGCCACCAGACATGGGCTTCAGCTGGGTCTGCAATCCAGCCCACAGTCGGCACCGCCTGAGGTACCACTACCTGCCCAGTCAGTCAATGGGTCTGCTTGGCTTGCACTTCAGCAAGGAACTGACAGGCCCTGGCCCAGCAGCTTCTTTATACTGGCTTGCTGTGCCCTGATTGGCTGCAGCAGAAGCAGCCACTCTAGCTTGCTTGGAGGACATCTCTTCTGCTCTTAGGCCTGCTCTTCTTCTCCTGCATGCTGGGGCAGGATGTGGCAAGGCCACCAGTCTCTAGCAGAGGTCTTTTAGGCCTAGTCCACCCTGTCACATTCCCTCATTCCATTTCTATTGCAGATGACAATATGTAAGCAATCCAGTGCCTTACAATCTGCACATATATGTGTTCCATTGGTTAAACTTCTTCAGTCATGAAAGGACTTGGATGTAGGAGCAGGATTTGAATGGTCACTGACAGCAAAATTTGTCTTAGTCTTTGATTAAGTTTTTGACAATATGTAAACAATCCATTACCTTAAAATCTGTACATTTATACATGTCAGTGAGCATTCAAATCCTACTCATACACCCAAGGCCACTCATGACTGAAGAAGTTTGAGAACCAATGGAACACTGGTATCATTGAGCGGTGCAAAAGTGGACACAAGATTTAGAAATCCTGCAGAAAGGGCATTTCCTTCCTGTGAACTGCAGAACTGTGCCCCATAGATCTCCTTGTTCCCAAGGACACAGAGGTTTTGAGTTGAAGCAAGAAGATCCACAATTAGTGCACTAGTATTAGCATCTACTGCAGTGCAGCTCTCTAACTTTAGTGGCTTATTTTACTGTTCATTTAACATGTGAAATTGTTTTGGATCAGGTAACAACTAAATATTTCAACCGCCATGCTTGCTAACCCTTGTGCACCCATTTTCCTCCTCCATTCTAACAAGCAACACTATAAGGTAGGAGGGGTTATGGTCAGACAGGTAATCACACATCCATATTACAAAAAGTTCTCTTGGCCATCAATCAGTAGAACTTCATTTTCTGGTTACTAGTCTTCACTATCCCTCAGGTAGCTCTATACATACCTTGGTTATTCTTGATACTGGAGTCATGACAACCAAGACATGTCTATGGATGTGACTCCCACCTAGTCCATTCAATGCTTGTTCTCATGCTCCCAGCAAGAGTGCCTTTTGAAAAAGGTAACTTCCTGCAACCATGTCGGTAGCCATACAAAAGCAATTAGGTAAACTGAGTCACACTTTTCATATAAATACAGTAATTTCCCACAATCTCCACATCTGGCCTTGGAAAACAGACAGGATATAGGTTATGATGAAGACAAAAGCTCATGGCAGAGGGCTATGGTGATGAACTCTATAAACACACCAAAACAAATACCTGTATAATAGAAGCAACAAACTTGTACAGTTAGTTACACTACAATGCAACAGCCTAAGAGAAATATGTATGCAACATGAATGAATAGAACTTCCAATAAAATACTTCTCCCTTATTACATAAAAGGCTGGGTGTTAGTGTCACTTGTAATACAATGGCCAAATTAAAATAAAACTAGAATTCCTTTTCTGGACTCTCTGCTTTATACTAAAGCAATATAAGAAGCATTCCTCCTTTGTTTTCTGTATGTAGGTTGCTGGGAAGAGGGACATGGGTGGTTTGGTTTTTGCAGGGCTTTTTAAAAATAATTTCAAGGAAGCTTACAAATTTGATACTGGAAATCAGCTATGTGTAAGAAGGCAGCCAACATTCAGTCAACAAAATAAAAGGTATGTCTCTTCTGGCTGCTTTACTTTTTGTTTTGAATATAAAAGCTCCAGTAAGCCAGTGTTGTTGTAAGTTAACAAAACTGGAATACAGAAATCCACACTTGTGAAACGTGGGGACATTGCTCAAGAGTATGAAAATATTCTTAATGGGACAGTTAATCTCTCTCTCCATCACTGTGATGAAGTGCCTGTTAGCACTGGACAAATTTTCATGGAACATAGAATGCTAGAACTGGAAGGGAGCTTGAGAGGTCAAGTCCAATCGCCTGACCTCACGGCAGAACCCAGTACCATCTAAGCATCCCTGACAGGTGTTTATCTATTCTAACCTACACTTAAATATCTCCAGAGATGAAGATTCCACAATCTCCCTAGGCAATTTATTTCAGTTCTTAACCACCTTGACAGTTAGGAAGTTTTTCCTAATGTCCAACCTAAACCTCCCTTATTGAAATTTAAGCACATTGCATCTTGTCCTATCATCTAAGCTTAAGGAGAACAATTTTTTTCCCTCCTTCGTGTAATATCCTTTCAGAACAGTACTTGAAAGCTGTTGTCTTGTTATCGAACTGTTCTGCTTGTGCAGTGTGGAGCCAGGTTGTGCCATTCAATTTAGGGCCCAGGTATTTATTTTACTCATATTACCCTAATCTGAGAAAAAAAATGTATTTATTTGCTTAGAGCAGGGGTCCTAATTTGGCAAAGATCAATTCCACGGAGGGTAGGTTTCTACAAGTAACAACACACATGTCCTAAAACAACTCCTCGCTTTACTTTTTTTTCTCCTTAATTAGCCACAGCTGCATTACTAGTTAGCTCTTTAAATAGCTGTCTAACAGCAAGCCTTGGAAATAACACCAAAATAACTCTAAAGCTATGTGTGTTCTGATCTGTGAACAATTGTCTGAGATATTAGGAACAGCACAGCTCCATCCATTCACTGTGAAAAAAGTATTGCTTCACAAGTGATCAGTTTATTTTTACCTAGAATTGCCTATTATAGGCATGTGACCATTTTCTTCTAAATAAGCCATTCTTAAACAACTTGATAAAAAGAGAAATAATCAAGGCAAACCCTTTCTCCCCCCTCCCACCCACAACAACTCTACTTTACCTGAAGCTCTGAGATTTATGAATTCAGCACAGATCTTATTTCCATCTCAATTTGTAGGGAGTCAGAGGAGGAAATCTCAGAACATTCAAATGGAAATAAATACTGTATAGGTGAAAGCCCGCTTATTTTTGTTGCGGAGGTTATCCACTCTGAGGACAACGGGAATACCTGTAGGAGTACAGCCAGTTGGATTTGACAGTATGCCACCGGGAAGAGGGAAAGTATACATCCCACCCACATTGCCTAACTTTAGAAAATCAGATACTTTCTTCATTAAATGTCAATGGCAGTATGGGGTTTACTAATATTATTTATGGTTTCTGGCAGGGATAAAAAACCCATTTGAAATCTAGGAGAGGCTGGGTACAAGTCCCATTTTATCCTCCAAGTTTTGAAGATTAAATATAAGCTGTTACAGTTTTGGTCCATTTGACCTTGTTGCGCAATGACAGTAGTTCGATTGACATGCCCTGGAATGTACTGATAGCTGCAGGTATCAGAGGCCAAATTTTAGCATGTCACTGAAGTCGTCAGCATGGACATTTCTCTGAAGTACAATGGCCACCCTTGTTTGCTTGCTGGCACTTTAAAACCAGGATCGCTAAAGAATTTTTAAATTAAATAAAATGGCATCGCCAACAGGCATTGCTATATGCCAAATAAAATGCTGTGCTGAAGTAGAATTCCTTTAAAATATTTTCCTGAAAAGCACATTAGTAACTACAATGCATTTTTAAAGTCACAATGCTGAATGCTATATCAAATCTATAATGATGAATACTCACACTATATAATCACATTTTACACTGTGGTGACTACAATGTTTCAGGAAAGTGTATTCCATTGTGATTTGGGGATTTTTTTTGTTAGTGTTGTGGACATTTTATGAATTTTGCTGAGAACTTATTACTGTACTCTCAAAAATGCCTTATTTCCCAACAGTTTAGTACTGTTTTACTCACCCCAATTCTCTTGTCTTTATGAGGGTGGAGGTGAGGATGCATGTAAGAATAATCCACTAGAACATGTTTACACTAAAGAACTTTGAACTGCCTAGGAAAATATTTTGGTCCAAGAAAATTTTCCATCATCTTTGGGATGAAATTGTTCAACAACTTTATCATGGTTTCCCGCAAGCATTTGTCAATCACCCCTGCCTCACAGAGCAGTCACAGACTCCACGGAGTAACTAACAGACACACATCGACTCTGCCATGTGATCCCCAGTCACCCAATACTCCGATATTTTTCCTTTCCGAAGGTGCTGTATTGGCATGCCTGATAAGATAGATTCTGCATACGAGTCTGTCTTCCCTCACAAATGTGTCAAACCATTTGATTTCAGCTGGCAGAAAATGCAGAGGCAAATGCTTTCCACTTCCTACATTTTTTCACACCTATCATTTTTATTGTAACACAGAGTCCATGTGGAGCTGTAGGAAGAATGAGATCATATGCAGCCTCAAATAACTCTCCATATTCATTGTTGAAGCAGTTTTGAAACTAGGCCATTTTGAATAGCCTCATCTCAACAGATCCAGCCTCAATTAATTTACAATGATGACATCACCTTGCAGACTGCCTTCACAACTGGAACGCCTGCACATAGCTACACCGAGCATCATAATTAACCCTTCTGCCAGGTGGAGCTGGCAGCAACCAGGGCCACTTTCAATATCTAAGCCAGGGTCTCACACACCTGACCTGTGAGTCACTCCCAGTTATCCAGCCTGGGACTTCCAATGAGCAAGGGGGCCTGTCATTTCTGCCATCGCCCCTCTTCACTCCCCATGGCACCCCATCCTTGAGGACATGCTTTCAGGGATGAGGAAAGGGGTGGCCTGGTGCCACACAGCAGCAGCAGTCCCATTTCACCCTACCCTCCCCCTCCCCCCGCAAACTCAAGGGTGGCAGGACCTACAGGGTAGTGGAGTGCCCAGCGCACTCTATTTCCCACAATGCTCCTGCTGCTGTGGGAGCGAGGGGAGGGGAATGCAACAACTGCTGCCACCCCCATGATTCCCAAATCTGCTTCCTTGGGGGATGGGGTGCCATGAAGGGAAAGGGTATGGCAATGACAAGAAGGGGTGCAGTTTGGGGGCTGTCAACAGACACCCCCTCTAGCCTGCTGGGAGTCTCAGGCCAGATTGTGCAATCAGTCTAGCCGGGACCGGCCCATGGGCTGGGAATTTGAGACACTCTGATCTAGGCATTCCTCTGAAGAATATACAACAGAACGGGTTTGAGCCCCTACCCTGTAACCTCAGAAATGTACTATCTACACTGCAGAGCAAAAGTCAAATTAAGATATGTAACTTCAGCTCCGTTGATTGCCTTACTGAGTTGAAGTGGCTTAATTTGGCTTTTAGCGCAGTCTACACACCAGGAAGTGAAGGAAGAGCACTCTACCATCCATTTCCCTTACTCCTCGTAAGACCAGGGTTACAGGAGTTGGAGTAAGAAGTCCTCCAGCTAGACATTATTTCAAAATAATGGCTTGCTGGGTAGACGCGCACTATGGAATAACATTAGTTATTCCGAAATAACGCTGCTGAGTAGACATAGCCCAAGAGAATATTTCCCAAACTCACAAAAACTGAGTCTGTGTATAACCAAAGAATTTTAAATAAACAGGAAAGGGAACCAAGTCCTATCCTGTGGAAACACTAGATTCAAACCATATTTGAACCACATTCGAAAGCATATAACCACAAGCAAATCCAATCTCCTTTGTCCCGCTTCCCAACAAATCAATGACCCTTTAAAATATCCACCACACACCACTCACAGATGGCTGTCCTTGGTTTGTGAGGACTCAGAGTTCAGTGGTGTATTCCTGGAGTTCCACTTCCTGCCCCAAGATGGGAATAGGAGCGTCAAGCAATGCTTCTGCTGCCACTTGCTGCTGTCTGCTAGCCATGGCCACGTTCCTTAGCCAGCACCACTAGATGCTTCCAAAAAGGTCCTGTTTGGTGGCTCCACTGCTTAACCCCATTTCTTAGTGGTTTCTTAGCAGGTAGTGGGGAACTTCACAGGCAGGGCCATCTCTTGTGTTCACTGTCCCCACAGTAGGGGCGTATCTTTGCCCTAGACTAGCTCAGCAGTGAGATTAGCTCTAAGAAGAACCAAAACCTCTCAGCTGAGTTTAATTAGCTCCATCATTACCCATTGCAGAGGGGAAGGTCAAACAATGTCTAGGGCTCTTCAGGAGAGTTCATATCATCAGTAAGAACACCTGTCCCCACCCAATCTCCCCTGGGATTTGGCATTTCTAGCCCCTGCTATGCAAGTGAGGTTGAGTTAGGGTCACTCCCAATGTCTCATCTGATGAAGTGGGTTTTACCCATGAAAGCTCATGCTCCTATATATTTGTTAGTCTCTAAGGTGCCACAGGATGATGCTCTCAATCAAGGCAGGCTAAGCACAATTCTGCTGCTCTTTACTCATACGATAAGGGTAACATTTTGTGAGCTCTGCATTCAAATACTAGAGTGATTTGTAACTCAAAACCAGCCAAATGGATCTCTTTGGCAAAGCAACTCCAAGCGCTGCACCCACTAGCCAGCGTAGGCACATCTAAGCAAATACGGTCAGCCCCTAAGTGTTTTCCCCTGGCTTATCTCTGGCTGTCAGACTCTGCTTACACCAGCCACATTTTAGTAGCCTCCTTTGCCTAATAAATTCACAGCCTCTAATCTACCACTCTCCCAATGAATACAAATTAAAAAATAAACAATTAAACAGAGAAATATTTAATCCTGTCAAATATGTGGCTGTCTGGAGCGTGAGAAGAGGCTGATAGAGAAACTGATTTGTCTCCATAGCAATAAGAGGAAATATTCTGTAAAGCTGCATTGATTGATCTCCTGCAAGACAATTAGAGACAAGTTCAAATATCTAAGCAAGTGTCAAGCATCCTTCATGTGCAGTGGTGGCTAAGGGCCATAGATAGTTTAGTTACCGTCACGCCATCAGGTTAGTTTCCAGTTCTGCCTTTGTCATGGCCAGAGTTCGTTTTCTCGCTGAAGCTCACAAATGGTGCTTGTCCTCACCTAGCTATACCTATGATCCATGACAATTTGCCTTACTTCAAAGTCGTTTTTAAACTAATGAACTGCAGGACTTAAGGAGAAGAAAAAAAATCTAGCAAGGGCAAAAACCCTCTCTTAGTCAAACACTATAGAGGGCTCTACTAGGAAGGGTCTCTTTAAATTATAAACTATTCTCATATATCCTGTGTATAACACACAGGTTTGCTCCTCTTACACTGCTACCTGCATCATATACATCAAGAAAATCCTTCTGTTCCTTGACAAGGACGACATTCCGTTCTCCCAAAAGACCACCCTGTATTCAGGCAGATGGACATATGAGACACTGTGTCTATCCACATTAGTAAGGTAGGATGGGTATGAGCAGTTAGCAGTGCCTTTTTTAAACATCCATATCCAATGCCACATGCCTAATCACTGCAATATTTGCTCTTGATGATGATGGGTAGAGAGCATGCCTTAGGCATATCTGGCCAGAGCTCATACAGCAAAGATAGGATTCAACTCATAAAAAAAAAGACACGTATTACAAAACTACATTGGCTTATAACCATATCCTGACACATAAGTTAATACTGTCATAACAGTATGAAGCAGAAAGACACTTAAGCCGTGGAAATTCTAAGTATGGTGGGCTGCAGCCTGCATCTTTAACTGACATGAATACTATGCGATTGCCTTCACCAACACCACCCAGGCACCACAGAGATATTGTGCTGAGTGGTCAAACCATGTTCCCTGCATATGGGGCCAGGTGTTCATCAGATGAACATTTCAATCTCGCTGACACCCATAGAGGGCAACCAGGCCAGATCAGAGTGCTGCTGTAAGCACGGAGGTCACAACAATTAGACCAGGGAGCCAAGCCCAGCCAACACTGTGGGGTTTGGGAACAGCACACAGTGGAGTTTTGCCAAATAAGAACTCCCCGGCATGGGAACCCATGGCCACTTTCTTCCCCTTTAAACTAGGGATGTAAAATCTCATTTAATTGGTTAACTGATTAAACTTTATGTTTAACAGGTTAACCAGGGTCCCGTGTGTCGGGGGCCACTCCAGCCTGGCTGGTCCCACTGCACTGTGGGCTGCTCTGGCCAGGCTGGGCCAAACCCATCCTGAGTGGTACCTACTCAGGCCAGGCCAGGTCCACTGCACCATGGGTATGGGACTGCTCCATCCAGGCTGGGACCACTGCATCACACTGCAGGTGGCAGGCCCAACTGGGCTGGAGCGCCCGCCACATGGGGAAGAGAATGCTTCAGCCCAGTAAGGCCTCTGAGTAAGCAGTTACCAGCAAGCATCACACAGTAAGCAGGTTCAGGGCAACCTTCTGTGCTCACCACAGGTGTTAGCTCCACTTCCTAGTCACAGCCTGCCCCAATCAGCCTGTGTTTTCCCTGTGACAGATCTCTATAGACAGAGGTGTAAGCCTGCCTCTTTTAATTGGCTCAGATGAGTCCACCAGGGGTGCTGGGCATGGTCAACTCAAAGGGACCTATCCTGCAATGGATGCTACTAATAATTTTTGGTCCCACCACAAACATTTGCAGGGACACATTTCAAATAATTCACTGAGGTTACCTGCATTTCCCCCAACCTGATCCCCAACTGTCAGGAAGTTTGAGTTACTCAGCTATCTCGGCGACATTAGCAATATACAATTGATACAGCAAAAAGATTCATCATTTCCACAGAGCACCTCTTTAGTTTATTTTCTACTTCCCATCTCCATGAGAGCACATGAGGGAGATCCTGGTACAAATATGCCGTCAGTATGCCACGTAGATGCCCCTCTTCCTATTCCTCCAGGACGTCTTACTGAAGTTCTGGCTGAACTTCTCCCCTCACTTGTTTATTTAGGCACGGCTTATCAGTGGCCCCACAAAGTCACGCAACCTCCTCAGCAACCTCCTCCTAAGTATGGCCACAATGTCAATTCATAACACCAAACAAGGTTGGCTGGGGGGAGGGGGGCCCTGTGGCTGTGGAGCCTGCTTCTGTTGTTTTATCCATTCATGTATCCACATGGCGTTCCTCTGGAAAGCATCCACTGGCTCTCTTGATGCCTTTTAGGAGCATTGGATGCTGTCCAGGGTTCTCTGCTCTGTGTCCTTTTTGGGATCCTTTAACCATCACATCTGCCCTAATTTTTCTTGTTGTTGTCCCAAGTAAAGGTCTGGGGTAGGGTCCTTTAACTATGGGCCGGCCTACGCCCACCACTCCCAGAACTCAAAAGAATCTCCATGTGAGTAGGTTGATGAAGGGAATCATGTGATTCCTTTCATAAAGGGATGAAGCCTACTTGGAAAATGTTATTTTAAGTGGCAGGTGAACCTGACATTTCTGGGTAGATAACAGGCGTCCAGATGCCCCCTTGGCTTCTATTACACTTGATGAAGGTTACAGGATTCATCCATGGAGATAAAATACTAATTATGAAAGGGTAAAGCAGTTTGGCTTAAATTAGCAATCAAAACTTTAATTGAAAAATGAATTCAAGCCTTATCTGAAGCTTGAAAAGTGTTGTTAAATTTTGTTGTGGATTTTCCTTTTATACTTTGTTGAGGCTGAAATTATAAACCTGCCAAAATACAAGAAGAAAGTCCTTATGGCATTGCTGACCTGGCTGCAAGAAAGAAAAAACTGCAAGTTGTTCACAAAAGCATATTCTTGAGAAATTGACAGTTCAGTTTTTCAGATCAGAGAAGTTTAGTCAGTTAAGACAAGCAGCTAAACTTTTGCATGTTTATTCAAAGTTTGATTGGAGCATTGCTGTAGCCAGGTCAGTCTCAGGCTATGGCACACAAAAGGTGGGTGAGGTAATATATTTTATTGAACCAACTTTCTAAGCATTCCTGCACACTAATAACAACACTAGACCATTCTAACAGAAATTACACCAGTTGCAAAAAATTTATATCCACAAAACTGTCTTTTAATTTTCATGAAAAAATATTTCTAGTGAAGGATGTCATTTAAAAAAAATGGTGCGTCCTTCTCCCTTTTGGTCCCTCCACAAACATTTGCAGGGACACATTTCAAATAATTCACTGAGGTTACCTGCATTTTCCCCAACCCAATCCCCAAGTGTCAGGAAGTTTGAGTTACTCAGCTATCTTGGAGAGATTAGCAATATACAACTGATACAGCAAAAGGATTCGTCACTTCCACAGAGCACCTCTTTGGGTTATTTTTTACGTTTTGCCCCCATGCAAAAGTCTAGATATAGTCTGCCAGAGCACTGATTCTGCAACAGTTTGTGTTCTTCATGAAAATAATTGTCCTGTACTAAGTAAATGTGTTTTTACTGTAAACCTTCTAAGAGGTAACAAAGAAGTAACAAAACTGAAAGAGTGAAGGGAAAATTAGATTTAGGATGAAATTTGTTTAAAGGAATAATAATTTCCACTACATTTCAGTAAAGCACATCCTTTACAGTGGCCACCACATAAAACTCTATCTCAGGACTGCCGAGTGCTTCAGAAAAGGCATATCAATTGCCACATTAGAATAACTGCTACATACCTTTGAAGTTAGAATACTTAGAATACAAATACTGTAATTATATAGTATTGTAATTATAGTTAATAGTTACCAGAAAGGTTAGAAAGGAACTTATGCAAAATAAAGGAAAATTTCTCCATTTAATTGAAGGTTTTGCTATTAGATTTGTGAGGCCTAGATGGAGGAGAATGTATTTTTCTTTTTTTAAAAAACAGCATGCTCTTTATGTGAATCCATAGAGAAAATTATGGAAGTTATTAAACTCCCTGGTAGAACTGTAATGATGGAATTGAGTAGCTTTTTGTTTGTTTGTTTTGCTTGTGAGTTATTTCATCTGGACAGCCTCCATAAATCTGAACAAAATCCATGATGTTGCTACAAAACAAAATGAAAGAGAAAGGGGACACATAGATCACATAATTTCCATAGGGGGTTGGGTCAGTTCTGGAAAATGAAATGGATCTACCTTCAGCTGTTATTTACAGGTTATACTGGGGAGCCTTAGAAGCAAGAGAATTTCAGACAACTCTTAGCACCCAACTCTTGTATCCGGATGCCTCCTTCATCTAATACACCATTTTAAAAGAAACCTACCGTATATTCCGGCATATAAGGCGACTGGGCGTATAAGACGACCCCCCCCCCCTTAAGAGGCCAACTGGCAGCGCCCCAGCACCCCTCCGCCTCCCCGGCTTTGCTCCCGGTGTCCCTGGTCTGCTGGAGACGGTCCCCAGCAGACCAGAGGCACCGGGAGCAAAGCCTCTGAGGACGCCGGCAGCAGGACAGCCGCGGTGCGTCTGGGCTTCCCCCGAGGCTTCCCCTTTCTCAGACCCCATCCACATTTTCATTAGATTGAACTTCTTGCTTTGAAGTAGCAGCTCTCATGAAGAAATGTCAGCACTGTCAGCAATAGGTGTGGCTTGCCACTCTACCTAGGTAATTATATGCCCCTTTCACTTTAGTATCTAACTGCCTCACAAATGTTAATGAATTTATCTAAGCACATAGCCAGGAGTTAACTTAAGGAAGTACTGTTCTTCCGAGCTTACCAAAGGGGAACTGAGATACCAAGAACTCCTGAGTCTCAATCCAGGGTTTCAAGTACTTATTCCCACGACTACCTTTCCTCCCCGCTGTGTTTCTAAAAGGCCATGTCTACACTACAGAGAAGATTGAAGCTGCCGCAGTCAATCTTCCGGGGTTCAAATTAGCAGGTCTAGTGAAGACACGCTAATTCAAACTAGAGGGCACTCCCATTGAAACTGGTAATACTGGGAGTAAGGGAAGTAGAAAGGAGAATGTGCTCCTGTTGACCTCCCGCAGTGTGAACAGTGCCAAAATTGGATTTAAGATACTTCGACTCCTGCTACGCAATAAACGTAGAGCTTTCCTTTAATGTAGACAACTCCCATAATTCCTTTTCTACCACTCTGCAGTGTTTCTCTAGTAATGGCTGATCCAATATAATAGCAAATATAGGAATGTTTTTTATCTATTTTTAACTTATAAGGTAGTGAAAAAACACAAGGTATGGTATTCATTAGTAGTTACTTTCTTCTTAAGTACTGTAAGTGGTTTGATAATGGTGTACGATTAGCTCTAAGTATCAGTAAGAGTGGTACACCAACATTGTTACAAATATGTTTCCACAAGGGTTTTGCCATTTGTTTATTTTATACTTTGTTTCTACTATGTGGGAAAATATTTTCTTAAGCTAAGATAGGTCTAGAAACAAAATCTAGAATGCTGGCAAGTAATTTCTTTCCTGACGCAATCACTTGACCTTGAAGATTGTTCCAAACATGAATTATTATTTATAATGAACCAATTGGTGATATCCTGAATCTCCATTTTTGCCTTATAGAAAGACCAGTAAAGGTTTTGTCTTTCTCTGATCCCTTGGTTCCTTGGGGCATGTCTACACTAGGAAATTATTTCAAAATAACTAAATTCAAAATAATAACTCCTGAAATAACTATTTCAAAATAAGCTAATTCCCCAAGGAAAGCAGTATAGATTTCAAAGTAATTGCTTATTATTTCAAAATAAGGGGGGTTATTTCAAAATAGAGTAAACAAGGGCTTGAATCCCTGTTTGTTGTGAATTTTCAGAAGATGATCTGAAGCTTGGCTAGCTTAAATTGAATCCTGCTGACTTATTTTCCTCCCTTCATTTGCATACTTGATCAAAATAAATGTGTTATATTTACATTATCTGCATAGATGACACTACTAAAGACTAGTGTACCAATAACAGAATATCTTCTATTGCCATAAAGCTCAATTCTTAATGCCAATAGATCAGATGTACAACACACAAATACATGCACAGTTAACAAGTTTTCTTCTCAGAGAGTGTTCTGACTGAGAATTTTAGTAAGAAAATTATTAGCTAACATGTTCCCTCCCAATGACTGGACAGGGAGCTTTGCATTTGGGGAGAAGGGAAGGTAGTTAGAAAACTCAATAAATCAATAGAAGCAAAACTCAAAAGCTATCAGGTTTCAATTCTATTCTGAAGCTTGAACAGAATTCCCCAGTTCATTTGGTACAAAATAATTTTTTAAGCATGATTTCCCTCTAGAATCCTCCCAATCGAGTGCCCAGTAGCTTCTTCACTCCAGTGACAACTTATGTGAGGATTAAATTGTTCCAGCTGCAAAAATGTTTAGTAACCTTTCTGCAAATGGTAAGGATAAAATATTCAGCCATCTTGTCCTACATTACAAAAAGTATTGCTTAAAGAAATTTTTGATTTCTCTCTTATAATCAATATATATATATATGGAGACAATTATATATATTAACTACCTATTAATAAGTTCTTGAACTAGATTTTCTGCTAATGTTGCATTTCTTAAGTGAAGATTTAGACTTTTAGTTCTTAAAAACACAAAGCAGCCCACTACAACTCTCTATTACTATTTACATATAATATAATACTCCACTCTTCTCTCCGCACACTATGGCTGAGACTGGCAGGAGTGTATAATGTGTGCTTTGGAGGAACAGGCACAGCAGTAAGGAAAACTGTCCATGCAGAACTGAGGAATGTTCAAGCCTAGCCTATCACTCCTCCACCATAGACTATTAATTCTCAAGCTGTCTGGGAGCTCAGGGGGAATTTATTTGATACCAATTCTTCTTCTCTCAGTGATAGCAGGAGAGTCAGAAGAGTGGATAATTTTTGCGAATATTTTTGCTCTCATTATTCTCTGTCAAGCCTGGCAATGGTACAGAGATGCCAATGCTTTCTTTAGCTGATGATCTAGTGACAATGGACAGAGGACAAGCACTCAGAAAATGTATTAGCCTTTGATATGGCTGAGCAAAGTATTGCTGACATGCCAGCAGGATCATATTGGCCAAATGGGACTGTACTTTAGGTTTTCTGGTTTGTTCCTTGCTGCAAGGCTCAGGGAAGAGCCGGAGAAGCATCAGAAAGCGGCTAGCACAGACTAGCTGCTCTCCTGCAGTGGTGATATAGGGGTCCAATCAGTCACTGTGGCAAGGCTGCGGGGGGACTGAAGGGCACTGTGCATTACAGTTCCATCAGTCTACTGGTAATACTCAGCTGTGAGTCTGTTTTTCTTCAGGCTGCACTTTGATCAGAATGGCCCTTGCTGGTCCAAGACCCAGATATTAATTAACTCAGCTGAAGCTCAGACTGGGGTGCCTGAAGGCGATGCTGGCAAGGCAGTCCTCCTACTTAGCCTAGGGTCTGGCATCTGCACATTTCATCTGTGCTCCGTATCCATCTTTGAATTGCATTTGCTTCCCACTGGCTTTCGGGGACAAGTGACAGTATTGGTCCTAATCTAGTAAATCCTACACACTTTCGGAGTGGCTTTCTTAGGCGCTAACTTTCACACTCTGCTTTATCATAATGGCCGGCAGCAACAAAGGTATTTTTTCCTGACAAGTCACTGCTTGCACACACTTGGAGGTGGGAGGGTCCCCAACTGTACAATTCACAGGCTGTGACAACTCCCATTTATTAATTGGAGCATAGTACCAAACAAATTATTTTGGCCAGACATGGATGTTTGGCTGTCTAGATGGCATATTTGGGACAGATTAATTCATTGACCCTTTTTTTACAGTGAGTCATGATTCTAGATGCCATGTCAATGACATATAAAAAGCACACAGTGCAACAGGACAATTACAGTGGAGACTTACAAAAAATGAATCAAAATATTACATGTTGATGTGTTTTTCATCAGTGACAAAAGAAACTGGTATAGTTAATGGTTGCTGGACGCAACTGGAGTTCTGAAGGGGCAGGCGAGTGAGCTAGGAGCGAACTATCTGCTACAACAGGGACAGTGATAATCAAAAACTAAATGGAAGTTTAACCCACTGTTCAGTCTGTGTTACATGTTATCTATCCCAAGGACCTGATCAACATAGAGACTCATGTTTTAGATCTGCAGATCTTAGGTTCAGTCACTGGAGATGACCAAGCTGACAGGTCACAGAGAAGCATTACTGCCTTCCATAAAGAAATGTAAAACATACAAGGGAATAATTTTATATTATTTTTGATTGATCACTGACAGGTGAGGTGACCCTATATACCTCAATTTTTGAGGAAGAAGGGATCTTGCACAAAAGGGTTTTTTTTGCGCAAAAAGGCACTATCTACATGGGGCTTTTTTGTGCAAAAACCTCTTCCACAAAAAGAATAGGAAGAAGATATGCAAATGAGTGTACCATTTGCATATCCTCTTCCAGAAAAGCACAACAGTGTAGCTGTAGCATAAGAACAACATGCATGGTGAGTTCTCTATCCACACACCTCAATGTCACAGATGTACACATTGATGAAAATACCCCATCATTTACATTTTGACCAACTAAACAGAGCACAGTGGACTGGAGGCCAGGATTCCTGATCAGCCTAATGACCTTGTGGTCTTCAGCAAGTCATCTAACCTGCGTGTATCCCGTTTGTGTTATACTACGCACCCACCTCAGAGTACAGAGTTTAAAATAACTAGAAAATGCTTTCAGCTTCTCAGATGACAGGCACTATACACATACAAGCAGTTTTACATACATTGAGAAAAGACGCCGCATGTTTTGACTACACAATGGATTTCAATATAGTGGAAAGAAATGGTGGTCCTTCTTAGCAGAGACTGAAGAAGTATGATTTATGCAGCATATTCTTTCCCATGCTGAATCACTGCTCTCTTACACGCATGACCTGCCATCTCACTTTCTCTGCCCTACAGAATGTAACAGATGCCGCATTCAATACACCAGCCAAAAACTGGGAGTTTGGGTAGATTTGTTACATCCACCATGTGCTATGTAGAATATGCACAGTAGGAGAAGGTGACTTTTTTATGACAAAAATGCTAAGACGACAACACAAAATTAACTTCTTGTTCACCTGACTCTCGGGATTTTAGTCTCACAGTTGTTGTCATGCATAACCCCGTCTCTTTCCTTCTGACTTCTTCCATTGTCACACCTCTGTCTTGCACAGAAGGGCTGTGCTGGAAGGATG
The DNA here is from genome assembly GCF_052426305.1 of Pelodiscus sinensis. NCBI lineage: Eukaryota > Metazoa > Chordata > Testudines > Trionychidae > Pelodiscus > Pelodiscus sinensis. Next base: position 16,837,624 of record NC_143065.1, on the reverse strand, counting down.
TCCCTATCAAGTGATTTTGGTAGCATTTGTAGGCTTACAGATCTAAGAAGTAGCAGATGGTCACCAAGTGGCATAATGGCTCTCTTGCTCTTCTACCAAGACATTGCTCTCTCTTCAGGCCCTGCATACACAGGATCCCAGTGTAGTTCTTAGTGGCTCTAGAAATCCATCCATGCAGAAGTAACTGCAAGTGTAACACCAGTAGCCCCCAATTGTCTGTGGGAGGAATCAAGGCTTAGTGCAGGAGTCTCTATCGCATGAGCAAAACACCAACTGTTTTTTATCTAAGACTTTAGAGCAGACTCATTATTGTCTGTGTAAATGGTCTCAGTGCCACCAGATGGGACAGTACATCCCACCCAGAAGGTGTGTGGGTTACACAAGATCAAGCTTATACGGTAAGCTCTTCAGAAAAGGGGAGGTCTCATCCTGCACAGCACCTACCAAAATGAGGCTCAAAGGCTGAGGGGGCCTCTGGACACCACTGCAATACAAAGAAGGAAAACTTTTGAGGCTATTCAGTGGAGTTATACTGCTATAATACCAGTGTAACCAAGATCAGAATCTGGCCCAAAACAAAGGAAAACCAAGTGGATTTGTTAAATGAATAGTTAATATTTTAGAATTTAAAATAGCTTACAGTTCAATTATGTATACATGGCATGGACATTAAGTACAACCAGAATCAAGTATTTTTCACTGGCAGTTTTTCCTGCTTTTTAACATTTATATTTCGTTCCCTTCCACATCTTACCCTTTTCACATAAGCCAATGTGAACCTGCCCTGTTTTATTACCAACAAAATCAATGAGGTTATGAGCGATGTCAATAAAGCTCTTAACATGCTGCCACCTAGCTAACCTGTGGTTCTCTTTGTTGGGCCGATGACTGCTTCTGTTGCCAGAGAGCAAATGTGCACTGGTTGAATCATTCATAAGCACCAAAGAGCAAGGGTGTGGGGATTAGAGGGAGAGCTTTTTAGATATATAATAAACTTCCACCATGGTAACAATGTGGTAGGTTGTAAAACCAGAAACAGTCTATAACCTTGAAGACATTCCCGATCAGATTTTATGCATTGCCTCTGCGTCCACTTAGTAACTACCTACTAGGGCTATTTAATATTTTTAATTCATAGGCACCATAAAATGTCTATTTCCATAGCATCTCAGCTTTCCATAAACTTTAATGAGTTTGCAACACCCATATGAAGTAGAGGCCAAAATAGAGGTTAACTGACTTGCCTGAAGTCATAATGCAAGTCCAGGGCCCAGCTGAGAGAACAAGACTATCCCTCCATATCTGTAAGTTCTACTGAATCTCATAGATGAAATTGGCCAGAAGTTCAGAGGTGTTCAGCACCCAGCAAGAATAGTGAAAGATGTGGGTACCTGATTGAAGTCATGTGAGCAGCTGTTACCTGAGGTCTCACTATACATTGAACAGATGGTGACTATCTGGAACATCCTGTTAATGGCTAATAAATTATTTTCCTCCATTATAACCACATTTACCACTCTGTACTCCTTACTTGAGCTTTTAATACACTGTAACAGGGGACTCCGCCAATCTGATAGCCCACTTTTGAGTCCATTGCCTGTATTTCTAACATGGAAATTAACCTAGGAAAATGGTGTCCAAGAAAAAAAAGTCAAAGTTTTAACTAAAAACTTATTTTTTATTTTGGGAAATTTGGTGCTCAGGAAAATTGACACCGCTGGACACTTCAGCTCTCTAGTCAAAAATCAAGAACAATATGAGCAGTGGGAGCTTCCTTGTACTGCCCTACAAGTAAAAGGATAGTTCAGTTTTCATTGCTAATATAGTCGTTGGTACCTCTGCTGAGGTTCACAACAAAATTTCTGGTTAGTGAAAATATTCTGGGTGTGCTTAGAATATGGACACTGGCTACCTATGAATTTTTAAATAAGATTTGAAGTCCCATTGTTCATTTTTTCGATTGTTTTATTTATAGAGGTAGATAAGTAACAGGAACAGAATTTTTCATGTTTGTGGTTACCAGCAGGTACAACAGCAATACAAATAGTAAACAAAAAAAAACTACATTGCATTACACTGTTGGAAATTAGTTCAATCTGGCACATTAATGGCTATATTATCCAGTTTCCATACCCTCACAAAATGGGACATTTTTCTCAGTTTCTCAGTCTCAGTTTTCCAGTTTGCCCCATGTAACAGTAAAATTTGTCAGTAACACTGAACTAGAAGTGCTCTATTTGAATAGAGAACTTTACAATTTCCTTCAGGCAATGTCTTATTATCACAGCCCCAACATGAGGGCTATAGGAATTGCCATCAAAGAACAGACCAATACTCCATCTGGCATCCAGTCTCGGAGTAGCCAAAAACATACATTCAGTGGAAGGTGGAAGAAACACCATACCAGATAATTACACACATAATAAGTTGCATATAAGGGAAGATAATTCAGATACCTAGGAAATTAGTAGCAGGGTTATGCCCTGAAGCATGATGGTATATATCTCTCAGACATTTTTAATCTCCAATCTAACTCCAGCTTCTATCAGTGTATATCTTTATTAAGATGACCTACAAAACAGGGGCAGGAAATAAAAGCAGAATAAAATGCAAGGGCATAATTTTCAGACTAACCCAGTCACTCACTGGTCCTTTATCTAAGGCAAAGTTTTATCTGAACAGACACCTTGTAGGGCATTCTGGTTATGGGGAGGTTGTTTTGTACAGAGGGAAACACATTTCCAAAAGGTTGAGGGAGAATGCAAATGAGACATGTAGCCATCCACTGCAAACAAATGACCCAAACCTGTGAGATGCTGACTCTCATTGAAATTAAAGGGAGTCAATAGTGTAAAGCATCTAGTCCAAAGGAGACATCTGAACTTCTTCACTGGATGAAGGAAAAAGACCTATGTGTATCTATAGAGTTTTGTTTCTCTCACTTTGGGTATGTCTACACTACAGCGCTAATTCGAACTAATTTAGTTCGAATCAGTTAATTCGAACTAAGCTAATTCGAACTAACGCATCCAGACTAAAAAACTAGTTTGAATTAGCGTTTTGCTAATTCGAACTAGCATGTCCACACAGAGTGGACCCTGAACAGGGCTTAAGGATGGCCAGAAGCAGTGCCGGCAGGGCATCAGATGAGGACTTAGAGCGTGGAGATGCTGTCTCAGGTTAGCCGAGGGCTGTGCTTAAAAGGACCTGACCCCCACCCCGGACAGACAGTTCTCAGGGGTGCCCTGCTTGAAAACCAGTGCTGGCTTGGATTGCCCAGAGTACCCACACTGGGCACATGACAGCACTCGGCCGTCAGACCGGCTGCACTTGCCGCAGGCTGCCATCTGGGGAGAGGAGGCTATTGGGGGGCTGCAGGAGAGGTCCCACCCCCAGAAGCCCGCAGAGCCAGCCCAGTCCTCCCCATCGGGGGCTCGTACCCCATTCCTCCCTCACCTCCTTCCACTTACCCCTCCCTAGCCCCCCTTCCTGATGTACAAAATAAAGGACAATCGTGTTCAAAAATAGAATCTCTCTTTATTGAACAAAACTGGGGAAGACTGGGAAAAGGAGGTGGGAGAGGGAAAGAGAGAGGCTGGGAGAGGGGAGGGCAACTAAAATGATCAGGGGTTTGGAACAGGTCCCATAAAAAAGAGAGGCTAAAGAGACTGGGACTTTTCAGCTTAGAAAAGAGGAGATGGAGGGGGGATATGATAGAGGTCTATAAAAGCACAAGTGGGGTGGAGAGGGTGCATACAGAAAAGTTCTTCATTAGTTCCCATAATAGAAGGACTAGAGGACACCAAAGGAAAGGAATGGGTAGCAGGCTTCAAACTAATAACAGAAAGTTCTTCTTCACAAAGCAAATAGTCAGCCTGTGGAACGCCTTGCTGCAGGAGGCTGTGAAGGCTAGAACTAGAACAGAGTTTAAAGAGAAGTGAGATAAAGTCATGGAGGTTGGGTCCATGGAGTGGTCTTAGCCAGGGGGTAGGAGTGGTGTCCCTGCCCAAAGTTTGTGGAAGGCTGGAGAGGGATGGCACGAGACAAATGGCTTGGTCATTGTCTTCGGTCCATCCCCTCCAGGGTCCCTAGTGTTGGCCACTGTCGGCATACAGGCTACTGGGCTAGATGGACCTTTGGTCTGACCCAGTACGGCCATTCTAAGCTCAGGGCTCAGGGTCGGGGGTCTCACTAGACCACCCTGATTTTCATGCAAACCTGCTCCTTGGTGGCCAGGCTGGCAGCTCTCCTGCCCTAGACGGCCACTTTCCTGTGCCTAGTGCGGACATCATGGATGAGGTCCACGATCTCCGCACTAGACCAGGCGGGCGCCCACCTCTTGCGAACCCAGGCAGGCTCCCGGGAGCCGCCAGCCTGGTCCCAGGAAGAGGGGGAGGGCTGGGTGGCAGCAGGTGGCTGGCTCGAGCCGTGCCAGGTGCAGGGTCTGCTGGCTGGGTGCTGGCAGGCTTGCACCTGGCACGGGCACCGTAGCCAGCCCGTGCCCCTTTAAGGTCTCCAGGGCTGGGAGGGGGGCAATAGAGTTTCCCTGGTGTTGGCCAGAGTGGCTACCAGGGAAAGCTGGGGAGGGCTAGCCTCCCACTAGTTCGAATTAAGGGGCTACACAGCCCTTAATTCGAACTAGTAAGTTTGAACTAGACTTAGTCCTTGTGGAATGAGGTTTACCTAGTTCGAACTAAGCGCTCCGCTAGTTCGAATTAAGTTCGAACTAGTGGAGCGCTAGTGTAGCGCATATCAAAGTTAATTCAAACTAACGTCTGTTAGTTCGAACTAACATTGTAGTGTAGACATACCCTTTGAGACTGTCATTCCATAAATGGTATTAGAATAAAGATTTTTGTTCCCTGAGTTTCTCTTTTCTGTTAAAAGCTTTTAAAAAAGAAGACAAAAATGTCACATCAAAATGTTATGACTCTGGGCCTAAAGCATCTTTAGACCCTATACCTCATTTGATTCCTTGGGTTCAATCGTTAGATTCAGACCATCTTGAGGATATGCCCAGCCCAGCACCTCCTATGCTCTCCACCTTCCCATACAAGAGGCACAGTTGACACATCCCTTTGATGCAGAGATCCATAGCTCCTGGAAGGCTTTGGGAGTGTGAACCTCTAGTGTTAATTAGAATGTATGTCAGGCTGCTGCAACTTGAATTGGGAATTCAAACCAGTACAGCATCCAAAGGCTGCAAAAGAGGCCCTTCCCTCTTTCTTCACCCTCTGCTTCATGGTATTCCATGCTGAATGTAGCCTGGCTGGACTAGAGGCTCTTACCTACTTTGTTTTAATGGACGTAGGTGTAGTATTCTCAATATGTAGTCATAGCACAAGCAAGAACATAAATAACCACACACTAAAGAAAAAGTGACCTCTCTGTGAAATGCCAACATGATTCACATTCAGAGATGCCCAGCGAACCAGGGAGGAGGTGTTCAAACCCACCAGAAAGAGGTACTGGACCCCCCTACCCTTCTCAGAGGGATATCTGACCCCATATGATTTTAGTTGTGAAGATTCCTCTGCTGCTGCAACTGGGCAAACTTTTATACCATGCTCACCTCTGTTTAATCATATCACTGACAGTCATTCAGGGAGAAACCAGCTGAATCTCTCTACCTGTATAAGTATATTCAAAGTTATCCAAAACTAATGCAGGTGTACTGTATGTAGAGTCTTCGTCAGCATTAAATACCATCGTCATAGTCATTTCTCATATAGTCTAAAGAAATACTCAGTGATGCATGGATGTGCAGTGAAATTTAAAAAAACCCTAAACACTCAGGGTACGTCTACACTACAGCGCTAATTCGAACTAACTTAGTTCGAATTAGTTAATTCGAACTAAGCTAATTCGAACTAACGCGTCTAGAACTAAAAACTAGTTCGAATTAGCATTTTGCTAATTCGAACTAGCAAGTCCACATTGAGTGGACCCTGAACAGGGCTTAAGGATGGCCGGAAGCAGTGCCGGCAGGGCATCAGAGGAGGACTTAGAGCGTGGAGATGCTGTCTCAGGCTAGCCGAGGGCTGCGCTTAAAGGGTCCCGACCCCCACCCCGGACAGACAGTTCTAAGGGGTACCCCGCTTGCAAAGCAGTCCTGGCTTGGATTGCCCGGAGTACCCACACTGGGCACATCACACCACTCGGCCATCAGCCCGGCTGCACTTGCCGCAGGCTGCCATCTGGGGAGAGGGGGCAATCGGGGGGCTGCAGGAGAGCTTCCACCCCCAGAAGCCCGCAGAGCCAGCCCAGTCCTCCCCATCGGGGGCTCGTACCCCATTCCTCCCTCACCTCCTTCCACATACCCTTCCCTAGCCCCCCTTCTTATTGATGTACAAAATAAAGATAACGTTTCTTCCAACATTGACTCTGTCTTTATTGAACAAAACTGGGGGAGACTGGGAGAAGGAGGTGGGAGAGGGGAAGAGAAAGGCTGGGAGAGGGGAGGGCAACTAACATGATCAGGGTTTGGGAACAGGTCCCAGATGAAGAGAGGCTACAGAGACTGGGACTGTTCAGCTTAGAAAAGAGGAGATGGAGCGGGGACAGGATAGAGGTCTCTAAAAGCAGGGGTTGGGTGGAGAGGGTGCATTCAGAAAAGTTCTTCCTGAGTTCCCATAAAGAAGGACTAGAGGACACCAAAGGAAAGGAATGGGTAGCAGGCTTCAAACTAGTAAGAGAAAGTTGTTGTTCTTCCCAAAGCAAAGAGTTAACCTGTGGAACTCCTTGCTGCAGGAGGCTGTGAAGGCTACAACTAGAACAGAGTTTAAAGGGAAGTGAGATCAAGTCATGGAGGTTGGGTCCATGGAGTAGTCTTAGCCAGGGGGTAGGAGTGGTGTCCCTGCCCAAAGTTTGTGGAAGGCTGGAGAGGGATGGCACGAGACAAATGGCTTGGTCACTGTCTTCGGTCCATCCCCTCCAGGGTCCCTAGGGTTGGCCGCTGTCGGCAGACAGGCTACTGGGCTAGCTGGACCTTTGGTCTGACCCAGAACGGCCATTGTAAGCTCAGGGCTCAGGGTCGGGGGTCTCAGTGGACCCCCTTGATTTTCATGCACACCTGCTCCTGGGTGGCCAGGCTGGCAGCTCTCCTGCCCTAGACGGCCACTTTCCTGTGCCTAGTGTGGAGATCGTGGACAAGGTCCACGATCTCCGCACTAGCCCAGGAAGGTGCCCGCCTCTTGCGGTCCAGGGCAAGCTCCCGGGAGCCGCCAGCCTGGTCCCGGGAAGAGGGGGTGGGCTGGGGGACATCGGGTGGGTGGCTCTGTGCCGTGCCAGGTGCAGGGTCTGCTGGCTGGGTGCTGGCAGGCTTTGCACCTGGCATGGGCACCGTAGCCAGCCCGTGCCCCTTTAAGGGGTCCGGGGCTGGGAGGGGGGCATAGAGTTTCCCTGGTGTTGGCCAGAGTGGCCACCAGGGAAACCTGGGAAGGGCTAGCCTCCCACTAGTTCGAATTAAGGGGCTACACACCCCTTAATTCGAACTAGTAAATTCGAACTAGGCTTAATCCTCGTAAAATGAGGATTACCTAGTTCGAACTAAGCGCTCCGCTAGTTCAATTCAAATTCGAACTAGCGGAGCGCTAGTGTAGCAGCTATGAATGTTAGTTCAAACTAACGTCCGTTAGTTCGAACTAACATTGTAGTGTAGACATACCCTCAATGAACAGACGACCCTAAAAACTCTGGTCATCTGAAGAAGTGGGCTGTGCCCATGAAAGCTCATGATAACATCTACATGTTTTGTTAGTCTATAAAGTGCTACCAGACCATTTGTTGTTTTTGAACATTTTATATACATCCGCTCTGTATATTAAACAAACACCAGCAGCCTTCTAATTCCAAACTTCATTCAGATCATACCCTGTAATTGTATAAAAATGTTTATTTAATATATATTATACACAACATAAATGTATACATATATATAAACTGCTGCCGGGGCCAGATAACGCAGCCCTACCCTGGAGGGCAGGCAACAGCCACAGCACTATCCTAGACCTCCCAGCCCCCTGGCCTGAGCCCACCTGCCTGAGCCCCCAGCCTCTGCACCGAATCCTACACCCCCACCTCCGCTCTGATCCCCACACACGTCCCATCCTCTGCCCTGACTCGTGCACCCCTACCCTCTGGCCTGAGCCCTCCAACCCCTGCCGTAACTCCTGCACTACACTTCACACCACCCTGAAGGACCTGAATAATGATGGGTAAGTCTTTATGGATTATCATAGAACTAGAAGGAAACTTGAAAGGTCATCAAGTACAGTCCATTGCACTCACAGCAGGACCAAGCACCATCTAGATCATCCCTGACAGATGTTTGTCTAACCTGCTCTTAAATAGCTCCAATTATGAAGATTCCACAACCTCTCTAGGCAATTTACTCCAGTGCGAAACCACCTTGACAATCAGAAAGTTTTTCTAATGTTCAACCTAAACCTTCGTTACTGCAATTTAAGCCCATTGCGTTTTATCCTATCGTCAGAGGCTTAGGAGAATAATTTTTCTCCCTCCTCCTTGTATCAACCTTTTAGATACTTAAAAGCAGTGATTGTGTTCCCTCTCAGTCTTCTCTTTTCCAGACTAAACAAACCCCATTCTTTCAATCTTTTTATCATGTTTTCTAGATCTTTAATAATTTTTGACGAGGAGTCCTGTGGCACCTTATAGACTAACTGAAGTGTAGGAGTAAGCTTTCGTGGGCAAAGACCCACTTCGTCAGATACATGTGCACATGCATCTGACGAAGTGGGTCTTTGCCCACGAAAGCTTATGCTCCTACACTTCAGTTAGTCTATAAGGTGCCACAGGACTCCTCGTGCTTTTGCAGATTCAGACTAACACGGCTACCCCTCTGATACTTAATAATTTTTGTTGCTCTTCTCTGGATTTTCTGCAATTTGTTCACATCTTTTCTGAAATGTGGTACCCAGAACTGGACACAATATTCCACTTTGAGGCCTAATCAGTGTGGAGTAGAGCAGAAGAATTACTTCTCGTGTCTTGCTTACAACACTCTACACCACTTACAATAGCATTGGGGATATATTATTGACCACCTGATCAGGACAGTGATAGTGACTATGAAATGCTAAGGGAGATTAGCAAGGCTATCAAAATAGAAAACTCAATAATAGTGGGGGATTTCAACTATCCCCATATTTACTGTGTACACATCACCTCAGGACAGGATGCAGAGATAAAATTTCTTGATACCTTAAATGACTGCTTCTTAGAGCTGCTGGTTCGGGAACGCACAAGGGGAGAGGCTATTCTTGATTTAGTCCTAAGTGGAGCGCAGGATCTGGTCCAAGAGGTAAATATAACTGGACCATTTGGAAATAGTGATCATAATGTAATAAAAATTAACATCCCTGTGGTAGGAAAAACACCTCAGCAGCACAACACTGTGGCATTTAATTTTAGAAAGGAGAACTACATAAAAATGAGGAGGTTAGTTAAACAGAAATTAAAAGGCAGTGACAAAAGTAAAATCTCTGTAAGGTGCAGGGAAATTTTTCAAAGACACCATAAGAGAGGCCCAACTTAACTATATACCCCAAATTAAAAAAACACGGTAAAAGAACCAAAACAATGCCACCATGGCTTAACAACCAAGTAAAAGAAGCAGTTAGAGATAAAAAGACATGTTTTAAAAAGTGGAAGTGGTAACAGGGCTTGGCAATGAAGTCTGAATGAAGGGGGCAAAGGTGTGGAAAGGAAGGATGGAAACAGTGAGGTTCCATTGCCTTATATCTCTATCCAGCCATGAGTAGGCCAATCTAAGGGTACGACTAGACTACCGGGTTTTGTCGACAGAAGTTTTGTCGACAGTATCTGTCGACAAAACTTCTGTCGACAAAGAGCGTCCAGACACATTGACACATTGTCGACAAAACTCAGTAGTCTAGACACACCCTAAGACTTAACATAATAAAGGAGAGGAATAAATGGGATTTAGAAAGACAGGATAAGAGTTACAGCAATATGAAACTGTGAGATTGCATATATAGGTTAATCATATACACATTGCTGAGGTTTTGGCATCATTTTAAAATATTTGTACATATTTTTCTTTGAGCCCTTAAAAATTCCATCTGCCTTTAATGCATTTTGTTTTATTTGCTATATTCTGGTGTCTGATATTGGCGCCATTTGAAGAATAAAGCTTTTCAAGGAAATATTTATACAAAATTCTATCTGTGCTGTTGTTTGGATGTGTTCCACACAGGTGAAAGGTGCCCACCTGACAGTCTGGAAACTGACAAACTTTTTCTGCATAAAAAGTTTATGCAGGTATAACTTCCTGCCACTTTGTGCTTCAGCCCACACCTGGGAGTAAGGGAGTAATCCATCTCTTCTCTGCACTGAGGATGTGCTTTGGTTAGAGAAGTCAGAGAACAAATATAATGTGATAGATGGTAGTCCCAGTTGCTTAATGTATTACTGGAAGATGCTCAGATACTGCAGAAATAAGCATGGTAAAGAACCTATATAACATAAAATACTGTAGAATAGTGTAGCTACTTCAGAGTAAATTCCTGGGTCTTGTTTTTCTTAGGCAATGAGGTATTTTTTCACCATTTTTAACTGACAGGTGTAACTAATACATTAGTGAAATCCTAGTATGGAGAAGGCAGCTGTGGTTTTGAAATGTGATAGCAGATTGAGTTAACACTGGGGGTTGAGGGTGGTAGGAATGGCAGAGGATGAAATAATAAAAAAGTCAAAGATGGGGTGATAAAGTTAGAAAAGTCTCCAAGCCTGTTATTGTGGGGGGAAAGAGAGAAACTGACCCCAGGGCAAGGGATAGAAACAGGAGGTGGGTGAGGGTTGAGAAGGGACTGGCCTTTTTAAGGAGCACCTCTGCAAGCCAAGAATTGGTTTCTTTTCTTATTAAACTGCACAACCCAAGCACCTCTTTACTGTTCAGGATTAGAAGGAAATGTTCTTTTTTTAGCTAAAAAGAAAGACAAACCCACCCTGCTCCCATTTGGGGGGGATGATAGTCCAGAGCAGTGGCAGAAAAGGGCCTGGATGAGGCCTAGACTCAGACACTGGTATCAGCTATTTCTTTTTTTGTCATTCAAATGGATGTTGGGTCATGGCTGACATCCCAGCTCTTATGGCCTTGTGGCCTTTTGTTGCGCCCAGAGGTATCTCACTGCCAAATGCTTGTCCTGGCAGGGGAGGGAAGAGGGGAAGGCTGCAGGGTGATCACCCACTTCTAAGCAGCTAGTAGCCTATGCTGGCCACTACCAAGCTGGAGCTTCCATCTTCATTTATTCACACTGTATTCTGTCTCCACAGTACAGAGGGGTGGGGCACAACAGGGCTTGGGATGGAAGGAGTTTGCTGGCTGCTTTGGAGAGTGGTGCAAGGCCAAGGCAGGGATGAGCCTGCTTTAGCCCCACTGCACCACCACCCAGGAGCCCCCTGAGGTAAGCAGTGTCCAACTAGAGCCAGCTCTGAACCCCTGCCCCAGTCATGAATCCCATCCTGCACCCCAAACCCTGCCCTGAACCCCTGGACCCAAACTCCCTTACAGAGCCTGTACCCTGAGCTCCCTCCTGCACCCCAATCCCCTGCCCCAGGCTCAGCTCAGAGCCCCTCTCACACTCCAAATCCCATAGCCCAAGACCAGAGCCTGTGCCCCAACCCTCTGCCTGGTGAAAGGGAGGGAGCATGGGAGAAGGGAAGGAGGGAAGATGGAGTGAGCAGCGGTGGGGCCTCAGAGAAGGGGCACAAAGGAGGCAGGGCAAGAGTATTTGGGTTGAGGTAGATCCTGGATTGCACTTAAATTCAAAAAGTGATCTTGTGCTTGAAAAGGTTGGAGACCACTGGACTAGAGGCAAGTTCACCCTTAAGCAAAGGGCCAAGACAAATACAATGCACTATGTAAATCCCATTTAAGCTCTCAAATTTAAAGGTCCATTGCTCCTTAGATGAATATACCATGAGGAAAACCCTGTTACCTAGCAACTAATGAAAGGTGCTTAGTACTTTCAAGGGTGGTATATCCGCCTACATTTCTTTCTATAAGATAAACTACACTCTCTTCCTTTCTGAGAGTATAAAGTAGGAGTCAGGAAACATAGGTTCTAATCCGGACTCCGCCTGAGGACTCTCTGGATTTGTTTCCCCATCTGCGGAGGACAATCAGCACCTGACTGTGCTGACTGTACTGAGAGGACTGTTGGTTTGTTTATTAATTAAGATGAAAGATGTTAAGAAGTGCAAATAGTTGGTATTTATATTAACTGTAAAAGGAAAAAAACACCTCAAGCTTTTTAGACTCAGTCTCTTTCCATAAGATTTTGCTTTTTAATTAATGTGAGAAAAGAGGTGACCCATAACTTTGTTATGTTTTGTATTTCAGTTTTTGCCCATATTTTAGACTAACAGTTACTGTTGCCATGCTTGGCTCCACATAAAGCAAACATACTTGGAAAAAAGATTACATTGAAGTTTTACACAACAAAAGGGAGTTTAATAGGGGAAGAAAAAGATTAAGAAGAACAAAGCACAAGCACCAGAAAATAAATGGCTGTTTGGATGGTTCTTGAGACAACACAGTATTTAAAACTAATGAGGGAAGCAATGTGGATTTGGCAAGAGGAGAGACAATTAACATAGCATTTAGAGCAAAGCAGAAGAATCTGTTCATTTCTGTTTCTTGACATACAAGTTATCCCGCATGTGCTACTTCCTCTTTGAAAACCTTGAAACACAGCTTTATTCGTCATGTGAAGATGTAAAGGAGATGTCTTAGAATAGACCACAGCACATGGGAGCTAAACTATCACAACGGTTTCCTTGCATGAAGAAATAGAAAAAGAGGGATTTGGGGTACATCTGGTCTGATGGTTGGGTGGATTTGCAGGAGGATACTAGCAGCACTATCTTTCTTGAGGACTACTCTGAGTTTATTTGCAACCTTCAATGGACTTATTCTGCCAGGTAGTTTGTGTGGGAGGAGCCAGCTGGCAGTTCATCCCAAATCTCATAATGTCATACCTAACACAAGTTGTGGCCTTGACTTTAACCTGGTATTTGTTTTGGTATCTTATTCACTTCACTATCTCGCCCACGGCTTTGTAGATGGTTTTCAAACTTTGTATGCAGTACAAAGATACTAGATACTAGAAGAGTGAGGTAATAATAATACAGAATAAGAAAACATTCACTGACCACAACCTAGTGATTTGAACCCCCAACAATGCTTATTATTACTTAAACTTTGACTGAAGAGTTCCACACAATGTTAGCTCTAATTTTCTACATTGCATCCTGCCATTTTGTGTGATCTTCAGCCAATTATGCATTGACCGTGTAGTTTAGGGGGTTGGGTGGGTTAACAGGTGCTTTAAAATGAAAAATGAAGCCCATGAATAGAGTTTTAGATACATTGCAGGAACCCTGACAACAACAGTTCTAGCAGGAAAAGTGTTGAAAGATCAATTTGTGAAACTAAAGAAACAGAATTCATCCATCTCATTAACCCTTGTTCCATGATACAATGTGTATCAGGGATTAGGGTTGCCTCCATGACTTCCTGGTTATCACTTTGACCTTTATAATGGATAGAATCAATTCGATTGTGAAGGGTTCTATGGTGTGCTCCAGTCCACTGGTCTATGCTATGGGTTCCCATGACCCAAGTCACAAGCCACTACTGCTCAGCGGCTTGTGCCTAAATTTGTGAATGTATCTACTAATTCTGGAGGCCTCAGTATTTGGGTGGCCAGCTGGTCAGAGACTCCCAACTAGCCATGCAAGTACAGAAGTACTGAGAATTTGAATCTTGGATTCTTTGCCCTGGCTTCAGCAAGTGAGGAGAAAGAGGAAGTATCCAGGAAAAGGCTACCCAACCGAAGGGTATCTCCAAGTTCTCCTGCTAGGTCCTGTGGCAAAGCTCCGGCTGTTCCCCATGTGGTTTGTATTAGCCTCAGAGGCTTGCTATGGCCCTCCACCTGGCCTCTTTCTCTTTTCTAGAGGCAGGAGCCACAGCCTACTGAGCCATAGTCATCATAGGCTAGTTCATAAATTTGGGATAAACTCCCCTCTGGACTCCTGATCTTCCTTCTCTGGGCAGATTTTTGTGGTGCCCTGGGGAGGATTGGGGGAACCCAGGCCTGCCCGCTACTCTGGGTTCCAGCCCAGGGACCCTAAGGCAGCAGCAACAAGCAGGGTTACTGCCACTCTCAATCTGGGAGCTTTTTCCTGGGCCACTTCCCCAAACTATCCCTCCCATCACCTTTCTTTGGTACCTGCTCATCAGTCCTCCGCTCACACCCACACAGCTCCTGCACACAGCACTTCCTCCTTCCTGACCTTCGTGCTTTTCCTTCCCCATTCCTTGCCTGGGGGAGCCCTTTTAAAGCAGCTTCATAGGCCTTAATTGACTGCTGATGTCTAATTAGATTGTAGCTTCTAGCTAGCTCTAATTGACCCTAGGTGCCTGCCTGATTATGATGCACTCAGGCTTGGCCTTTTTTTACTCAGGAAAGAGAAAGCTGTTCACCCAAGCCCCAGCATATCTTCTCTCCGTTAGGGTGCAGGAGCCAGCTGGTCTGGGTCTGTCACAGTCCCCATGGAGGTACTTTCTATCAGGGGCAAATCTTAATCCTCAATTTACAGAGACTGAGCAGAAGCAGTCCTTTATAATAGTCACACAACACTTAATCAGGTGACTTCTCTCCATCATGTACCCTGTCTGAAGACTACAACTTCCAATGACTCCTGGTAACAGATATGCTGGACTTCTCAGTTCTTACAGATCAACACTCTGCTACAGCCCTCTTATAGGCATCACAAAATCATCATTAATAGTGAGCAAAGGTAGAAAAGACAAAACATCCCATAACTCTGCAGCACATAAGGAACCCATAATGGCATTTCCTGCAAATTATCACCATGTGCTTTGCAGGAAACGAGTATCAAGGTAGATAGATGTGTCTATCTTGCATAGCCTTTTCTGGAATGAATTCATCTTCTATTGGGTTTGTACCAATAGAATCACAATTACAGCTCTGGATCTCACTTACTTGAATGAAAGATAATATTTCCTTTGCAGAAAACCCTACAATTAAATGTATCAGTTCTCAGGGAATTGGTATTTGTTTTATGTTTGTATTTCTTTGCACATACAGCATAACACATGTTGAGCTGATATAGCTCTCAGTTCTGTTACATATCTTTCAAGTGTGTCTGAAAACTCTTACTCCTGATTAGCATTAGTAATTTGAGCATTTTTATTTTGTAAATATAAATGCACTATGGAACTTTGCAGTTAATTTTTATTAGGTAATTGACTAACTTCTATAAAAACTAGAAAGACAGAATCCTCTATGGAAGCTCAGAATTTCACACAATGTTTTCTTCTTAAAAATATGTGCATGACCAAATTGAGGCAAACCTCTCTCTCGTAACACAGCAAACTCTGTTGGAACTTTATACCTATGACAGTCATGAATAAGTTTTTGTTAAGTTCTTCTTCCCAATCCCACCACCAGACCCAAAGCTTACATCACAATAACCACATTCATGTAAGACCCCCAATACTGTTATTTATCACCAAGAAAAATAAAAAATATATATGTCAATGTGTAAAATGCAGAAAGGCAAAGTCTCTTTGCATAGTAACTACATGAATTCAGGGCATGTCTACACTGGGAAATTATTTCGAAATAAGTTCTCAAAATAATTGCTCCTGAAATAACTATTTCAAAATAGCACATCCACACCACAAGGCACCATCAAAATAGCAATGAATGATATCGAAATAGTGTGTGCACAACTGATTGGAGCCTGAATCATATTTAAAGCCCCCAGAAGCACTCCAGGGAGGGCATCAGGAGAGAAGTCACTTCCTGTAGCTGCTTCATGGAACCTGGAATAGGTGAGGAGGAAAGGAGGGGGAGAAAGGGGAAAGAGAGGGTAGAGAGGCTCAGGGATGCAGATGGGGCTAGCGCTGCCCCATTGTTAAGCTTCAGCTGCCTAAGAAGTCCCACTGCCATGTATTTATGGGCCCCGGTGGTCCTTGGGAGGGCTAGGTGGAGAAGCCATGGGGCAGGACAAGGTATGGGGTGGGAAGTTTGAGGAGCTGGGCAGGGAGCTGGTTGGGTGTGGAGAGTTGGGGGGACGAGTGGGTGGAGGTGACTGGTGGACTGCTCCATACGCATGACCATGAGCTTCATGACGGTTGTTTTGAAGGAGCATGTGGTGTTGTGCTGGCATGACAGGTGCTCCCACATGACTTTCCTCAGCTCCCGGTAAACCTGGTGCTCCTCATGGTCAGTGACATGCTCCTGGCATTCCTCATCGAAGCTGTGGATGAGGGAATGGAAGCAGTCCAGGTGTTCCTGCACTGGGGCCTCATGGGTTTGCCTCCACCTCCAGATCTCATGGAGTCATGCTGATAGCGTGGGAGGTGGTGGACGAGCCATGTTTGAAGAAAGGTTACAAGGGCAGTCATCCCAGGAGATACTGTGCATAAAGTCTAGTCCTAATCTCTAAGCTGACACCAAGGTCTTGGTTCAGATGATGGTGATGTGCTCCGAACAAGGCCATATGTTGTGTAGACAGCGACCACTTTCCTTCAGGAGCACAGACATCCCAGGGCAGCCTCTCTACCCCATGTCCTGGGGACAAGCAGGCATGTGAATGTGCCAGCCAGGCCAGGAGCCTGCAGGTAGAAGCTTGGCTTCCTACTGTGTCTGGCACACACTGGGTCAGCCAGTGGTAGTGTCTTGCAGAGAGAGAACTTCTACCCCTGCCTGCAGGAGGAGCGGGGGGTTGTTGGCAGAAGTGTGCATGAGAGGCAGACACTGCTTTCCAGAGAGTGCCACTGGGGTCTCCTCCTCTTCCTCCTCCTGGAAGGTGCCCATGCAGGGGATTGGTCTCCTCTGCATCTCCATGCTTGATTGGGAGCAGATGCTGCCTGAGAGTGCGGGCATGAGCCCGTTCTAGAGAACTAGATAAATTCATGGAGGTTAAGTCCATTAATGGCTATTAGCCAGTCTGGGTAAGGAATGGTGTCCCCAGCTTCTGTTTGTCAGAGGGTGGAGATGGATGGCAGGAGAGAGATCACTTGATCATTACCTGTTTGATTTGCTACCTCTGGGACACCTGGCAATGGCCACTGTTGGCAGACAGGGTACTGGGATGGATGGACCTTTGGTCTGACCCAGTATGGCCATTCTTATGTTCTTATGTCATATGCGGCACTACTGTGTGAATCCATGACCCCAGTCTCCTGAGTGGTGGTTTCTCATGGGAAGGTGTCCCACCATGGAGACTAGAGTAAGGCAGGTCTCTCCAGAAACCCTGTGAGAAGGAGCGAGGGGTTCCTGTGTAAGAGCATCATGGAGCTGAGTGCTCCAAACTGGTGTTCCATATGCATGTGGGTGCACAAGCTGTTGTGCAAGCCCCAGGCCACAATGGCTGAGTAAAGAGAGTGCAGCCCCTTGCTGCCTGCCCCATGTACATATGGAAAAGTTATAGAACTCACCTGTTCAGCTTTTTCTGGGTTCATCTGAACCCTAGGAGACAACCTGCAAGGGAGAACCGGATCCAAGCTAATGATGACTTCCTGCCTGGCAGGCATGGTGTTCAGGCTGGTCTTGGTGTATGGCTGCCGGAGCTCTTTAATTTTCATCCGCAGCTAGTCCAGGGTGCGGCTGTGCCCCTTCTGGGCCAGGCTGGTGGCCATCCGACCATAGACTTCATCATTGTACCTCTTCGTGCAGAGATCCTGGATGTTGATCTCCTCATCACAGACCTCAGTGGATCCAGGATTTGTGCCCTTTTTGCCCCTGCCAGGGGCTTCACAGATGACTGCAGGCATTCTGGTAACTGTGGAGGGCTCAGAGGGAGCACTGGGGTCTGCCATGGATGCAGTGAACGGTACTTTGTGGCACAGGGCTAGTGTGGTGCCATAAGCCCTTTCCCTTCTGCCTGCAGCTTTAAAGTCTGCAGGAGAATGGGAGTAGTGGAGTTGTCAGAGGTGTGGCCAGCATGGCTACAAAGGCAGCCATGACAGGCCTCTGGGGGCCAATTATTTTGAAATAACAGCAGGTGAGCATCTACACTAACGCTATTTTGAAATAATAATTTCAAAATAAGTGTTCATCCTTTTCACAAGCAGAAGTTATTTTTGAAATAACAGGCTTGGTAGTGTGGATGCTTCCTAAGGATGTTAAATATCGACTTACAAGTAATAATTTACTAGTCAAGACTAGTCAATAGGCATTCTGCATTCCTCCTTTGCAATGTACAAGAGCCCCGCTGGTAGAGGCAGCAAGAAGGAAGGGGAGGGGAAAATCGACTAGTCTACTCAACTATAAGGACATAAGAATGGCCGTACTGGGTCAGACCAAAGGTCCATCTAGCCTGTCTGCTGACAGTGGCCAGCACCAGGTGCCCCAGAGGGGGTGGACCAAAGACAATGATCAAGCGATTTGTCTCGTGCCTGATCTCTTCCCTGATTTGTTGTAGCCAAATTAGCCCCCATCATACTGTACGTATAGTTGGGATTATTTTTTTCCAATGTGCATTACTTTACACTTATCCACATTAAATTTCATCTGCCATTTTGTTGCCTGGTCACTCAGTTTGGTGAGATCTTTTTGATAAGCATTTGCTTATCAGATAGTTGACTAGTCCTTAACATCCTTAATGCTTGCCTTATTTTGAAATAAGGGGAGTTATTCCAAAATAAATCCCTTGTGTCGACTATGAATGTAATAGTGTAGTTGATTAACTAATTAACCAATACACAAAAGCTTATAGGTTAATGCTATAGACTAATGCATTTCCCTCCCACCCCCTCCAGTACATTTTTTGGCAGGCTGGCCAGCAGTCCGGCTCAATCCTAGCTCACACTGGGTCAGGGATCTACCCTGGCTGTGACTCTTTAAAGTGTATTAGGAGCCAGGCAGCCTGGCTCAGCAGGGCAACAGGCAGCTGGTCCACACAGAGAGCTGATTTTTAAACTGGCTCCCCTCACAGACCAGTTCTTGCCTGGCACCCCGTGCTGCTGCCTCTGATACAGAAGCAGCAGTGTGGAGTGGCAAAGGGATCCTTGGGAGTGGGGCCAGAGTGCATTGGCTACCAGTCTCACCCCTGGAGACTATAAAATAGTCGAGTAACCAATAGGAATTCATGAGGTTAATCGACTATTCAATTTACCAATATTTAACATACCTAGTGTAGACAAGGGCTCAGAGAGCAAAAGTTCTGCAAGAAAATGTAAGATGAAAAAAACAACATAAGGGCGACCATTTTATTATGTTCACTAGGTTTTTAGGTGTTCTCATTTATCAAGCACGCAATACATTTTATGCCTTGGTTCACAGCTTCTTGTAGCAAGTCCATGGTTATGCATATCTGCTTCTTTAAACTGTCCCTCTGGTTTGCTTCAGAAGCCCATTCAGCAACTCATGACAGCATGCTGAGAAAAAGAAATGATCAAGCTAAGTTCTAAACAGCGATAATGGCCAAACTGATTTTTAAAGAAAAAGATTGCATGCTGCATGCCAAATGTTACATCAGTTAGCAAAGGGTTAACCAGGCCACATTATTAACTCTAGCCCCCTTTAAATGTCTCAATTGGATTTTCTTACCTGTGACACACTGTCTGGGGTGACTTGCTGTTACAAAGTGGACTATATGGTAAATAATGGAATATATATGGTAATTAGTGACAGAAAGAGAAAGCATCTTATATCTTTACTGCCATGCCAAAGACATCATTGGCTCGACAGCCAATTAGAAGATGTGATTTGTACTAAATTTAGATTGCTAAAATATAATGTTGAATGCTTCTAACAAGATTAACAATGTTACAAAACGCAGAGGTGGTCTGATCTAAAAGCAGCACATCATTTGCATCTGTAAAACCCCAATAATACATGTGAATACTCCCATTGCTGTGCATGCATAATAAGAGCCCATCTCTGTACATTTATCAAAAGCTTTTTGCAATGTATTTAATTGACTCAAAATCATCAAAATGTTGAGTTACATTTATACCTAGAACACCAAAGATGGATGTATTCTAGAGTCAGTACAGTGTATCAAGACAAATTGTTTCTGAAAAATTTCCACAGGCATAACAGTCATGAGCACTGATATTCTCAAATACCACTTTAATAATGCTCACTTTTGGGAGATGAATCACACTCAGATTCGCAGATACACTGCTAATAATACAGTATATTTTGCATGTATTAAGCAACTTTCATCCAAGAACCTGAAAGCACTTTACTGAATGTAAATGGATTCTTTGGATTCTTATCCAGAGAAGCTACCCACGCTCCAACCTATCCCTAGGGCTCAGCTTCTTTTTCAAACTGCTCACCCACAACAGGGAGGGATAGAATAGAAGACCAACAGGCCCTCAGTCTGAGAAGGGCTTTGTCTTCCTACAGGCACAAGGTCCACCAGCAAAATTGCAAGTCTGGTGTAATTCTCTTAGGCTATGTCTAGACTGCAGGCTTCTTTCGAAAGAGGCTCTTTCGAAAGCATCTTTCGAAAGAGCCTCTTTCGAAAGATCGCGTCTAGACTGCAGGCGGATCTTTCGAAAGAGCAATCCGCTTTTTCGAAAGAGAGCACCCAGTGAGTCTGGATGCTCTCTTTCGAGGAAGCCCTATTTACATTGAAGAACGCCTTCTTTCGAAAGAGGAACTTTCGAAAGAAGGCGTTCTTCCTCGTGAAACGAGGTTTACTGCCATCGAAAGAAAAGCCGCGTTCTTTCGAAATTATTTCGAAAGAACGCGGCTTGAGTCTGGACGCAGGGGAAGTTTTTTCGGGAAAAGGCTACTTTTCCCGAAAAAACCCCTGAGTCTGGACACAGCCTTAGGGTATGTCTTCACATCAAAGTTAATTCGAAATAACAGCCATTATTTCAAATTAACTTTAATAGTGTCTACACAGGCAAAATTAAATTTTGAAATAGCGGGGCGCTTAATTTGAATTTGGTAAACTTCATTCTACAAAGAGTAACACCAAACTCGAATTAGCTAATTCGAAATAAGTGCTGAGTAGACACTTATTTCGAAATAGGGGGCCTCCAGCCTTCCCAGGGTGCCCTGGTGGTCACGCCAGCCTCAACCAAGAACACGCCTCTCCCTCCCCGGAGCCCTTAAAGGGGTAGCCTATGGTCACAGTGCCTGCGTCAGCTCCAAGCCTGCCAGCCCAGAGCCAGCAGTCACTGCTCCTGACCCAGTGGCCCCAAAACATGAGCCAGCAAGCCACTGGAAGTCAGCCCTCCACTGCTCCCCAGGAGCAGTCTGCCAGCTCCCAGGAGCCTGCCAGGGCCCAGAGAAGGCTGGCACCTTCCTGTTCTAGGGCAGAGATCAGGGTGGACCTTACTCAGGTTTGGGGGGGATGCCCCCAATGTCCATGATCTCCGTACTAGATGGAGGAATGCAGCCGTCTATGGCAGGATAGCTGCCAGCCTGGGCACTAAAGGACACATGCGATCCCAGGAGCAGGTGCGCATGAAAATCAAGGTGATCCGGCAAGACCCCCCCACGCTGAGCTTCCCCCCCTTCTTCCCCTTACTTCCCCCTTCCAGCTTCTTCCTCCCAGGTTTCCCCTTCCCCTCATCTCTCCTCCCTTCTCCCACCTCCTTTCCCCAGTCTCACCAGAGTTTCATCCACCCCCCCGCCAGTTTTGTTAAATAAAAAGAGTTTGTGTTCATGAAAATACTTGTATTTTATTTGACATCAGGAACAGGGGTTGAGGGGAGGGGTAAGTGGAAGGACGTGAGGGAAGAATGAGGCACAAGCCCCCAGTGGGGCAGACCAGGGAGGTTCTGAGTGCTTCTCAGGGTGGAAGCTCTCCCGCAGGGCCTCCTGGATACTGACAGCCCCCTGATGGACCTCCCGGATGGCAGCCTGCAGAAAGTGCAGCCAGGTTCGTAGCAACGCATCCAAGAGAAGCCCCAGAGTGCCCGGGGGCAGCTCTGGCTCCATGTTGCCGTGTGCTGTGGTGTCCCAAGTGAGGGCAATCAGAGCACACAGAGACAAAATGCCTTGCTGTCCCTCAGTGAAGCAGGCAAGCAAGCAGAGACACCGGGGGGGGGGGGGAGTGTGGGTGTGTGTGTGTGTGTGTGTGTGTGTGTGTCCCTTTAAGCACAAGCCTCAGATAGCCTCAGGCAACAGTCACACAAAGACACTCCTGATGCCCTACCCCTAACTTAGTTCCAGCCAGCCTGAAATCTGAATCAGTGTCCACTCAGTGTGGACTCGGTATTTCGAATTAGCAAAACGCTAATTCGAATGCATTTTGTGTGTGGACGCGTTAATTCGAATTAGCTTAATTCGGATGAACTATTTCAAATTAAGATAACTCGAATTAACGCTGTCATGTAGACATACCCCTAGTTGCAGAGTGCTGTGGTGTCCCGAGTGAGGGCAATCAGAGCACGCAGAGACACAAATGCTTTGCTGTCCCTCGTCAAGGTAGACAAGCAAGCACGGAAACCTGAGAATTGTCTGTCCGGGGGGGTTCCTTTAAGCACAGACCTCCGATAGCCTCAGGCAGCAGCCCCACACAGAAAGTCCTGACCTGGTGCCCTGCTGGAACTGGTTCTGGCCAGCCTTAAATGCGATTCAGAGTCCACTCAGTGTGGACGTGCTATTTCGAAATAGCAAAACACTATTTTGAAATGTATTTTGTGTATAGATGTGTTATTTTGAAATAAGATATTTCAAAATAACACTGTGGTGTAGACATATCCTCAGCCTTTATCCCACGCTTGACAGTGGACACAAGCTCCAATGAATATTTAGTTTCTAGAATACTCCTAATATTAAACTTCCAAATGGTAACCTTTTTAACCTAACTGGACCTCCTTGATGGAATCAGAAGGCTAAAATTAAAATTAAATTAAATTAAATTAAATACCCCAGGCTCTGTCAATTTGGCCAACAAGAAAAATTCCTTCCTGACTCCAAAAAACAGGAGATCAGCCAGACCCATAGGATCTTGGTAACTCTGCTCACTGGTACTACTAACTAGAACAAGGAGGAAGTACGAGGCAGCTAAAGATGCAAGGGGCCCCCAAATGCATGAATAGGGTTTACATTGCTTTAATGGAAGGGAAGATCATAAAAGTCAAACAGCTACCAGGCTCCACTTTTGCTGGCCAACAGGATGAACCCAAGGTAGAAGGAGCTCAGCTCTGATATTTCGAGACATTTGCTCATGAGTAGGCCTCAACAGGAGTACTGTATCCAGTTCTGGGTACAGAACAACAAAATGTATTAAAGGTCTGGAAAACATGACTTATTTGCGAAAATTGAAAAAAATAGGTTTGTTTAGTTTGAAGAAGACTGAGGCGGGCAGGATAACAGTTTTAAAGTGCACAAAAAGTTGTTACTTGGAGGAGGAAGATAAATTGTTCTCATTAATTTAACTTCTAAGGATAGGACAAGAAGCAATGGGCTTAAATTGCAGCAAGAGCCTTTTAGGTTGGACATTAGGAAAAACTTCCTCACTGTCAGGGTGGTTGAACACTGGAATAAATTGCCAAGGGAGGTTATGGAATCTTTGTCACTAGAGATTTTTAAGAGCAGGTTAGACAAAGACCTGTCAGAGAGGGTCTAGGTAATAGTTAGTCCTGCCTGGAGTGCAGGGGACTGGACTTGATCTCTCAAGTTCTGTTCCAGTTCTACAGTTCTGTGATTCATCCCCTCCTTTCCTTTAGGGGCCCTATCATATATGCTGATTTAGCCAACATCTCTCCTCCTCCCATTGAAATGGGTGGGAGGATTATTCACAAATCCTTTTAATCAGGGGAGTATCACTGGGCCCCAGGATGATTTTGAGAGGTGGGATGGCTTCTGCTCCCAGAAGGGATGGGACCTCAGGCAGAAGGAACAGGGCTAGCATGGCCAGCCCCCAGTGCTGCTCGGACAGCCCAATACCTGCCCCAGCCAACCCTCGGAGCACTCCAGGCCTCCGGCCACCACTGCTGACTCTTTTCAAACTGAAATGGGGAAGCCTAAGTCTCTTGGGGTATGTCTACACTATGCTCCTAGTTCGAACTAGGAGGGTAATGTAGGCATACCGCACTTGCAAATGAAGCCCGGTGGAATGAGGTGTACCGGTAGTTCGGAATAGGAAGCCTAGTCCGAACTACCTAGTTCGTGCCCCGTGTAGCCGCGCTGCACGGGGTTCGAACCAGCGGGGTTTTAAAAATGGCGGCTCCCCGCTTATGCAAATGAAGCCCGGGAAATTCAAATCCCGGGCTTCATTTGCAAGTGCGGTATGCCTACATTACCCTCCTAGTTCGAACTAGGAGGGTAGTGTAGACATACCCTTAGATACTTTGAGAATATTCTCCTATATCTACTATAAGGGTACGTTATCTGAAAGTGCACATGCCACAGCTTGTACAGGGAATTTTTATCTTGACTTTTTAGTGACAAATCATTTGAGATCTGCTCTCATGGCTTCAGAGGTCACCCAAAGCCCTAGACAGAATTATATGCTTGTATTAAATGGTTGGTTTAGCATAATGCTACTTGCTTTGCATCTACTAGCACATACACATTAGTCTCTGCAGAGTTACTGTGATATTGGCTATGAATAGAATAATGTTGTAGAATCCCAGCAACTGTACCTTATCCTCATAGTAGCTATTGTATCATGCACCATAACTATAAAGCCAATATTTCCTGAGTAATTGTGATTATTAAGAGATACAGCTTCAAAATCAAACCCCAGATTCAAATAGTACCAAACTTTAGGAAAAAAGTCAGCTTTTGATCAACCTTGACACCTTAGAATAGTGATAGAAATGTAGCCGTGTTAGTCTGGGGTAGCTGAAGCAAAATGCAGGACAATGTAGCACTTTAAAGACTAACAAGATGGTTTATTAGATGATGAGCTTTCATGGGCCAGACCCACTTCCTCAGATCAAATGAGGAATTGATCTGAGGAAGTGGGTCTGGCCCACGAAAGCTCATCATCTAATAAACCATCTTGTTAGTCTTTAAAGTGCTACATTGTCCTGCATTTTGCTTGACACCTTATGCCCACGTATTAACTGATTTTATGTTATGCAGCCTTCCACTCAATAGAAGTGTATTTTTTTAAATAACTTTATATTTGCAGTAGAGCTTACAGTGCATGGCTGAATGGTTTTTGCAGGTTTTGTATTCTTTGTTATTAGGTATGTTATTTGAACTTCATTTCAGAGGCACGAGGGTCGCAGCATCAGCACATTAGAATAAAGAAAAATCAACAGAGCTCAGCAACCAAATTTCGACTCTATACAGACACAAGTGAAGAAGGCTGTTTGATATTGTCTGATCAGTTGGAGACTCTTGACAAGTGTAGTTTCAATGACTCTCTTCCTTTGGTAATGATAGTCCATGGATGGTCGGTATGAACTTCACATTATTTTCTTTTTAATTCAAGATGCATCTGATGTGACCTACTTCCTTTCTTATTATGTTAGTGCCAAAGTATGTGCCAGGAAAAGGTTAGGAAAAGAATGACTGACGATTCCCTTAATAAGAAACATGTCTTGAAATAGCCCAAAGTCTGGTACTCCTGTTGAATTCTGAGACAGAATATCAACCAATCATATGGGAGACCTGTATTAGAGCTGATATTCATATTCCCTGGCTTAAAGCCAGCAGAGTCTGAACAAGTAGTTGAATTAATGTGCTATGTCTCTAAAGGCTTAAGTGCTGATTTCATTTCTGTTCTAGTCGCTAACTGGTATTTACAGATTGTTATTGAAAAGAAGTGCATGAAATCTCCCATCTCTTTCACACACACCTTGAAGAGAAATTCTCTATAAACACTTTCAGCTGAAAACGAAGCCTTCAACAGCAATAAATAACCACTGAACTGGTTCCAAGCGAAAAAAAATTAAAAAGCCAGCTCAAACAGCCGTGCTACTCTGCTGTGAATTTTGATCAGCTCTTCAATTTTAAAAATGTCCATTTAACAGACACTCAAAGTGGATTCGTATAGCAGCCACACTTACCAGCTGAGAGGGACAAAACTGTCTGAACAAATCTTTTATTGCAGAAACTTTATAAGGCAAAGTCCCCCAGCACATGGATGTACTGCCTTTTGATGCAAAGAGGCACTACAGATGAATAAGAATGGAGCATATACTACAATTATATCAGTAAATGACTCCAAATAAAAACATAAGGGAATGAAAGATTAAACATAAATAAGTCTCTTCCAAATTGTTGCTGGTTTCTGTACCCATTGTGCTTTTTGAAACAATGTGGAAAATGACAACACACATAGAAACTGTAAGGCTGTCTCTAGACTGCATCCCTTTTCCGTAAAAGGGATGCAAATTAGATACATCACAATTGCAAATGAAGCAGGAATTTAAATCCCCCCCGCTTCATTTGCATAAAAATGGCTGCCGCTTTTTTCCGGCTCGGAGCTTTGCCGGAAAAAAGCACCAGTTTAGATGCAGATCTTTCGGAAAATACAGCCTTTTCCCAAAGATCCCTTATTCCTTATTTTAAGAGGAATAAGGGATCTTTCGGAAAAGGCTTTATTTTCCTAAAGATCCGCGTCTAGACTGGCGCTTTTTTCCAGCAAAGCTCCAAGCCGGAAAAAAGCAGCAGCCATTTTTATGCAAATGAAGTGGAGGGGATTTAAATCCCTGCTTCATTTGCAATTGTGATATGTCTAATTTGTATCCCTTTTATGGAAAAGGGATGCAGTCTAGACACAGCATAAGAGAAATACCATATCAGGAATTTGGACCCAGTGGGTTTCAATTTGCTCCTCAACATGGTCAACAGCTCCAGTTTTGTAAAGCTCAAAACGAAGTTCCCCAAATCATGTAAATTCAAGAGCCTTGATCTGGGCCCCATCTACACTGAAGGGGAAATCCTGGCCTCACCGAGGTCAATGGCAAAACATCCATCAACTTCAGTGGAGCCAACATTTTACCCTGGGTCTTTAACCAAACTGAGGAACCTTATTCAACACTGTCCTCACTGAGCAATCAAACAATGGGCCTGATCCTATTCCTACTGATGTCAGTGATAAAACTTACTGACTTCAGTATCCAGGCCCTGCATTGGAACTCAGTGCGTAAGCCAAACGGAAACAAGGATTCTCAAACTATGTTAGACGCTGATTGGAGAAGAGATTTAGAAATCTCTAACAGCCACAGCCAAGGAAAAGTATTTATTCAGTTTAACTTCATTTTGACAGCTTGAGCAATTAAACCTAATACAACTGAGTTTTCTGATAGATACTAAGGATTCTTACAATCAAAAAAACATTATGAGTGTTTGGCTCATTGAATTAAATGGAACTAATCATGTGAATATGGAAATAGGATCAGACCTTTTTTTAAAAAAAGAGAGAGAGCACATCCGTGCAACAAAAACAATAAGAGGGCAGATTTCCAAATTATAGATGGGCTCTTCTAGAAAATCAGAAGTCTGGAAATCTAGATGCCTAGCAACTATCCACCACCACATCCACCCCTTTCCTTATACCTAGGATTTTTGGAGGTTGGCTGCTCTAAAATGAAATCTGAGAAGTTATCCCAGTTATCCGTGGAAGAGAGAGAAAATACAATGGCATCTGTTCATTGTTAAGAGTCCATGTCTTAAAGGCCCAAAAGCAGAATGAATTTGACATTGGGGCTGTGGTTTATTTTATTCTTCTGATCGTACTACTATATGCAGCGATATACAACACCATAGAGCTCCCCAAAACCTGATTATTGGTACTAAATAATTCTCCTTGCTCAAATAGTCTGGTTTTCATGTGATGAGCTGTCAGGAATTACACAGAAATGTACTTGGTAAAGAGGTTCTTTCTCCCAAAACCCTTTTTTTTTTTTTTTTTTTTTTTTTTTTTAAAACAGGTAGATGGAATGTTAGAAGGATGGATCTGGAAGATGGTAGCAGCCCTGAAATCTCAGCATAAACAAACAAATGTGATTATTGCAGACTGGCTTTCACTTGCTCACCAGCATTACCCTATAGCAGCACAGAACACACGCAATATAGGCCAAGAGATAGCAAGTTTTCTGGAATGGCTGGAGGTAAGAGCCGCAAACCAAATGTGTTTCTTTGAGCAAGAGCTATTTTCTCCTTTTGATTATGTTTTCACTGCACTTCGATGTTATGATGCTGGTTAATGTGATCTGCTTCACTCACTAATGGTCTTTCATTGAATTGCACAAACAAATTTCTTCCATAAACTTTAAGATGACTTCATAAAAATTTTATTGTGCAAGAGAGAGACAGCAAGTGGCCTTCTGTTTATTAAAACACTTTGATATTACTTTAGAGATGTTATCATTTCATGCTACTGTAATTTTCTTTGTTCTGTTTGCACTTCTGCAGGCAGCTGTTCGTCTGAGTTACAGAATTGTATTGGCTAATAGAGCTCAAGTTCAAACCACTTAAACTGATGGTGGTCAGTGGAAGAAAGTCAGAATGAAAGAACAACACATTTTCACAGGCTGGTTTTGCATGGGCACAACAATTCCAAAAGACCCAGGACTCCTGGCCACTGTTGCTACAGGAGTGCTGATGGTGGTTGGAGTCCTGGGTCCTTTAAATTGCCACTGGAGCACACGCACACAAAGAGAAGCCTAGCCAACCCAGCTGCACTGGCAAAAACCCCAGTGTAGATACAACTATGCAGACAGCTTAGTGCTCCTGTCAGCAGAGGTAATGTCATTTGGAGAGGTGGTGTAATTATACTAACAGAAAACCCCCCTCTGCCAGCATGCACAGCATCTATGCTCAGGATCTCTGCATTGTAACTATGCTGGTAAAGCTACACAGCAACATCATGGTTATATCTACACTGCACTTCCTTCCGTGGGGAAAATTAAGTATGTAAAGCTGACTGAGAAATTTGTAACAAATGCTAATGAAGAGCAACGCAGCTGCCGTGGGTGATGGCCAGATTATGAGTTCTTCACATCCAATTTGGGGGGTGCG
Organism: Pelodiscus sinensis; assembly: GCF_052426305.1. NCBI lineage: Eukaryota > Metazoa > Chordata > Testudines > Trionychidae > Pelodiscus > Pelodiscus sinensis. Next base: position 16,808,645 of record NC_143065.1, on the reverse strand, counting down.
CACTATGACACGAAGGGCAGGAAATAACAGGTGTCACCCTTTTATTTTGTGAGATTAGAAGTAACTTTTGCTCTTGTTCAGATTGGGCCCATAGTGGCAGTCATCTGAAGCCATATTTTGATAGCTGGCTAGTGATCTATGTGAGACTTAGGGCAAGTCCTATCAGGGAAATCGGTGACTGTCATACTTGCTAACTGTTTCAGAGACGAACCAAGGATTGAATACAGCATGAGACTGAAGAAGTGATTTTGGGTACATTGCTGTGGCAGTATGAGTGGATTCCCTCATGCTGCATGTTACCTTTCACAGCATTAAATTCCATTGAGAGTGAGATTAAATTCACTTGAAAGGCATTGTTCTTAAAGTAAACATTGCTAATGAAACACAATTGTGTTTAAACTAATGAAGCAACAACAAAAAGTACCCCTGGGCCATTTAGCAATGAGAATTTTCCTTTCCGCCTTCCAGAAATGTCTTTATGCTGTGTGTTTATGGCTGAGAGCCACCTGAATCAAATAGGTCAGAGGTGTATGCGGTTTTTGAAAATACAGAAGAAAGTAAACCTTACAGTCCTTAATCCAGGTGTTTAGGAGCTAGACATGGTTTTTCATTTTAGATTTCCCAGGCATAATCTCTGAGGAACATCTTTTCCTCAAAAGCTGTTACCATTTTCCGCCTCAGTATTTCTCTCTAGTGGAGATTGGGAAAGGTAGCAGAGTAAGATGTAAAGCCCACAGTGGGTATGTCTACACTGCAGAGTTTTTCCGGAAAAATGTCCGTTTTGCCAGAAAAACTACACTTACATCCACACTGTAATTGCGTTCTGAAAGAAGGCAGGGGTTTTTCTGACAGTGGTAAACCTGTTTCTATGAGGGAGAAGCCTTTTTCTGAAAGAGCTATTTTGGAAAAAGGCGTGTGTAGAGGGGGAGGGGCGGGGTGGTTTCAAAAGAAGATGCTTCCAGGAAAAATGCACAGGTACCCTGATGGCCACTCCAGCCATAATAATTACAACTTAAATGTGAGATAGTGACCAATCAGTGTGGACGCTATCTTTCGAAAAAGCAGATTGCTTTTTGATGCTCTTTTGCTGTGTAGATCAGTGGTCCCCAACGCGGTGCCCGTGGGCGCCATGGCGCCCGCCGGGGCATTTGTATGCGCCTGCTGACAACCCAGGCTGGCCCCGCCCCCCGGTGCGCTGCGCACTGGAGGTGCCGGCCCCTGGCGCGCGACACTCACCGGCGCCTGGTGCGCGGCGCTCGGGCGGTCCCAGCCCTGGGGCACATGCGGGCGCGTGGCGCCGGTGCTGGCCCCAGGTGCGCAGCTCGGGAGGTGGCGCCAGCCCCGGGCCCACGGCACAAGGGGCTCGGGCAGCCCCGGCCCTGGCGTGCCCAGGACACGCGGCCCCGCCCCCAGGCGCCCGGCGCGTGAGTGGCCCCACCCCCGGACCCCAGGCGCACAGCTCGGGAGGCGGCGCCAGCCCTGGGCCCACGGCACAAGGGGCTTGGGCGGCCCCGGCCCTGGCGTGCCCCAGGACGCACGGCCCCGCCCCCGGGCGCCTGTCACGTGAGTGGCCCCGCCCTCGGGCGGCTGGCGCGTGAGTGGCCCCGCCCCCGGGAGCCCATAAAGGTTGGGGACCACTGGTGTAGATGCTCTCTTTCTAAAGAAGTTTTTCTGGAAGATCTCTTCTGGAAAAGCTTCTTCCAAAAGAAGCCTGCAGTCTAGAATAGCCAGTGAAAGGTTTGGATATTTCTACAAGACACACAAATACCACATTTTTCTTTCCAAGTCAGAAAACACATATGTCTCCAAGAGAGTTCAGATACATGCAGTATTGAGTAGGAAGAGTGATGAGTCCATGGCTATGCTGCTTGAGTAGGTTTATTTCAGATCAGGCACCCCGGTGTACAATTAGTCCAGGAAACAACACTGCTGTATCACTTTGCATTTCTGATGACAAGTGCTGTGACACTTTGCTTGCAATATGCATCAGTGTCCCAATACGAGTGATAGGACACAATGGCTGTGTCTAGACTGGCAAGTTTTTCCGGAAAATCAGCAGCTTTTCCAGAAAAACTTGCCAGCTATCCACTGGCCACTTGAATTTCTGGAAAAGCACTGACGATCTCATATAAAATCATCAGTGCTTTTCCGGAAAAACTATGCTGCTCCCGTTCGGGCAAAAGTCTGTTTCCGAAAGACTTTTGCCCAAAAGGGCCAGTGTAGACAGCATAGTACTGTTTTCCGCAAAAAAGCCCCGATCGCGAAAATGGCGATAGGGGCTTTTTTGTGGAAAACCGCGTCTAGATTGGCCACAGACATTTTTCCGCAAAAAGTGCTTTTGCGGAGAAGCATCCTGCCAATCTAGACGTGCTTTTCTGAAAATGCTTTTAACGGAAAACTTTTCCGTTAAAAGCATTTTTGGAAATTCATGCCAGTGTAGATGTAGCCAACGTGTAAATGATTGTTTTACACTGTATTGAATACACATTCATGATCCAGCAACTGGAAAGCAGACAGACAATACATCTGCAACATTTCTGAATAAGATCAACAAATACTGGGCCTACCTGAGCAAAGTATGGGTACGTCTAGATTGACGGGTTTTTCCACGTCCACGGAACAAGTTTGCTCTTCCACTTTTTTTTGCAGAAGAGCAAACGTGTTCTTTCAAGGAGCCCTGTATACTTCATTCTATGAGGAATAAGGGCTCCACTGAAAGAGGAGGCTTTTCCACCATTTGGCCCCATCTATACAGGGCCAAATGGTGGAAAAGCCTTTTCCGGAAAAGCAATTGGAAAAAGCTACGCAAATTGAAGGGTGCAATTTGCGTAGCTTCTTCTGATAAAAGAGTGTAGTCTAGACCTAGCCTATGTGAGAAACAATAGCTAACATGTATGGAAGTTTCCGGAGGTATGTGCACCTGTCCTGTAGGAATTAAATAAAGTTAAAACCAGCAAATTCCTTTTGTGACCTAAGCACCTCATTCTACCACTGGCATCAAAATACAAACTGCCTTGTGCTGTAACCAATGGGAATTCTTAGATAGCAATTACCAGTTTACTTTTTACGCACCTAAATCAAGCTGCTGATGTCTTCCAGGAATCTGTTCAATTTTCCAGAAGCAACGTTCACCTAATTGGGTACAGCCTAGGAGCTCATGTTTCAGGGTTTGCTGGCAGTTATATTAGTGGCACAAACAAGATTGGAAGAATTACAGGTAAAAAAAATATTTATAATTGTAATAGAACAGCCAGCTGGCTTCATTGCTCAAGTGTTTTGATACTTGACAGCCCTTATGTTACAGCTTACATCAGAACTATATTTTTTTTCAAAAGAGCAATCTTATCTTCACTGATTGTGTGAGTACATAACAGCGATATTTACACTGGATTTTCAATGGTGTTCTTGTAATTCATTTATTTCAGGAGTCATATGATCTAATGTGTTAAATACATTCATGATGTGTAGTAGACTCCTTTTCTAATATTTCAAATTTCAACATAAACACTGAGGTCCTGATTCTGACAATACTAGACGTGTAAAGCAACTTTATACACTTGAATAATCCCAGTTAATTCAATTGAACTATGCAAGTGTGAAAATTGACTATATGGCTACATCTAGACTGTATTGCTTTACCAGGATACCGGAGGAAGGAACACGTCCGCTTTTCCGAAAAAAAACTTCAAAAAAGCGGACACGCTCTTTTGCCATCCCTGTAAACCTTGTTCTATTAGCCAATTAGCCCATCATAAGACGGGATTTTCAGGTCTCTCCTCCACGTTGGTCTTCTCTCCTGAGCCTCCGGTCTCTCGCTCCATCTCTCTCTCTCTCCTCCTCCTACTGCCTCTTCCCGTCTCTCTCTCAGCTCTCCTCCGCGTCCTGCCTCTCTCTCTGTCTCTTCTTCTCCCCCTCCTGCCTCTCACTCGGGGGACAGCGCACTCCCCGTGCTGCATGGGGAGAGCGGAGCCCAAACGGCCGCTTGTGCCACTTGCTCCCACGCGGCAGCCCGACTAAGCGGCGCAGAAGTCAGCCGAGCATTTGGTGTAAGTCTGCCCTGAAACCTCTCCCCCCCCCCCACACTCCTCCAAGGTGGGTTGCAATACAATAGTACCTGCAAGAAATTTAAGTTACTTAATGTAATATAGTTCTGAACAGAGGTAAGCCAGGAACCCATCATTTGGAACTGGACCCCAAAACAAATATGTTTACATCCAGTGTTTCATTCAGGCCCACCACACTGAGGGAGCAAAAAGGAAAGTTAATTGCCTCAAAGTCCATATGGGTTGCAGTTTACAGGACAGTTCTAAGGTGAAGCCTAGAGAAAAACTCGTCTGATTATTAGGTCTTCTGAGTAAGGCCCTGTGTAAATAATGATTTAATGGAGGGCACGGAAATCATGAAAATGGCTCCAAACTGTGATCTCTTAAATGTTTGTTCTTGAAACATGTGAAATCCATTCAATCAGTCCTGAAAATTGCCTAACAGTTGCAAAATTCACTCCATCCTCAAAATGGATTAATTTCAGGTGTAAAATTAATTCCCTGCAAATTCTGTGAATTTAAATATTTTGACATTTATGCTGGTGGAAAATTTTCTTTAAAAAAATAAAAGGGGAGGGGATTTACACAGGATCCTACTTATGAGCCTTCTTATTATTTGCCTCCTCCAACCTGATCAAAACCAAAGTCCAAGCAATATCTAGGGTCCAAACATGCACCCTTCCTGGGGTGTTTGCCTGTTTAACAAAGGAATAGGAGATAAGATAAAGTTCAACTCATGCCTTTGCCCCAGCTGTGACTGCTCTCAGGATTCCTACCTCAGGCCAGCTCACTACACTATATATCAGGGTGGGCTAAAGGGCCTCCACAGGCTGGATGCAGCCTGCCAAGCAAGTGGACCCATCCCGCAGAGGCCCTTCTGCTCCCTCATCCCCAGGCCAATTAGGGCCCGGGAGCAGGGGAGCGTGCAAAGCCTCATCCCGCCCTGCCAGGAGTACGTGGCGCTTTGAAACACCGTGCACTGCTCACAGGGCATGGGGTGGGGGAAAGCAGAGGAGGCTTTGCACGCTCCCCCACCCCCAGACCAGTCAGGCTTCCTTTGCCCTGCCCTGCCCCACCCCAGGAGCTTGGGGGTGGCAGAGCATGCCAAGTCTCTTCCAAGAGCATGGGCTCTTAGTGGGAGGGGGGGCAAAGGAGCTCCCCCCCAGACCAATCATGGTCTGGGGGTGGAGTAGCCCCGCCCCTTCCCATTTAGGTCCTGCCCCTTCCGGGGTGGCTCGGGGCTACTTCAAAAATTTTTGAAGTGGCCCCCCCAGGCAAAAATTATTGCCTACCCATGCTATATATTCTTTATTCCTGAAGAACCAGCTCCTACCGCCCTTCTACACAGGTGTCAAAATAAACCTCTGCCTTCAGTGAGCCAGCAGATCCCATTGGATATTGCTGGGAAAGGGTTAACACCTGCTCACAGGGTGGGGTTTCTCTGGCAGCCTTCTACAGGTCTGTACAGAGAATACCACAGTGAGCGTCCAAATGTATTTTCTCCGTTCACCACATGATTCTTTTTCCTTTGACAGAAGCTGTTATGAGTGGTGATATAAATGGAAGAGAAGCACATTTAAAGTCTGCCAAAAGCTCGATATTTAAAGGCAAAGTGCACCCTTCTGAAAATATTTCTCTTAGTTATAACAGCTGTACTTTTTCTTGGCTGGCCAACGCCTGTGCAAGGGCTCCCACAATAAAATATGCAATTGTTGTATTTTTAGGGCTGCGAAATAGCCCATTTTGGACTAGTGGTGCCTTGAATGCTGGTTCATTCTCCTAATGAACATTTTCTTGAAGTTATTCATTTTCTGCAGTGGAATGGTAATTAGAGCCTTGATCCTGCTACCACTGAAGTCTCTGGCAAAACTCCCATTGACTTTAGTGGTGCAAAAGGAGGCCTTATCAGAAAAGCCATGCAGATTTCACTTGCAACAAAGAAGCAGAATTTAGCAATTAAGCGTCTATTCAGGTTTTGGTTGGAAAAGAGGCTAATCTCAAAAAGTTTATGCTCTTATGGAAAACTATATTCAGTTTGGAGCATCTCTCACTGGTGTAGAAACTGGGCTGAATTTCTCCTGAGCACAGTCTCTTAGTATATCCAGTACTTCTGTGTTCTGAAATGGAAGAATTACAGTAAGGATCTGTCTTGCAGAATTACTGTACATCTTCCATTCTCAGCTCACATCAAAATACAGAGATGCACAAACATCAAAGGCAAGACTCTTCTCAACAAAGGTTCAAGTTTTGAGCAAAGGTTCAGAATGCATATTTTATCGTAATTAGTTTGACCATCCCTAGTAGAAACCCTCAATATACCCTTTGCTGTTTAAGGGTGAGCAAGAAAGAAAATGCTGTGTACAGTCCCATCTTAATGGACTCAGTTAAGGACCTTAGAGTTGGTCATATTTCCTTATTTCCCACCTCAACCTTTATCTTTTTATTCATGCCTGAAAATGTCCCAAATTAAACCACTCATTTGTGAGCTCACCTTCTCACTGACCAGACTAACAATTGTTCTCCCCTCAGACTTCATTATTCTCGCTCACTAATATCTTCCTTATTAGCAAAATGTTTTCAAAGAAAATTATATTAAGGAATTTGTCTGTTCTTGTGCTTTCGGATGTGGTACATCTCTCTTTAGAGAGATTTGAAATGAATTCCTTTGTGACTAAATATATAATCCCAGAGTATTTTGACAAGGACTATATAATTAGAATATCCCTAAAACATTAAAGTAAACATAAAACATGAAAGTTAACTGCTACATTTGACTTTGCTGACTAATGGTATTTTGGTCCTACTGTAATGTCATACCAACTATGAGTTGAAGGACTGTGAGATTATTAATATATGTAGAGCACCATGCCAAGTAAAAGTACAAGGAGATTTTTTTAAAACAGAAAAGAAATATTACACGAGGTCCAGATCACCTTCAGGGTTTAAATTATCGGCAGAAACATTTGACTTTGATCTGGGAATGAGGCAAACTGAGAATATAGTTTTAACTCCCCATTTTGATCTTCTATTCATGGCTATATGCCATCAACTGTTGAGCCTGTTCATACAAAGTATCTAATTTTACATATTAAACACCTTTGTATACGAGCTGTTATCCAAGCCCTTAGTGCAGTTTATTTAGTTCATGTTTAATACATTAAGCCATTGAAAAAAAATATATTAAAATGCATTATTTCTAATTATAATCTGGTATATTCTTCAGTGTGGTTGCTTTTAACCCTTTGGATAGAGTTGTTTCCCTCATACTGGTGGCCTTTTTGCCCCAGTCTCGTTTCTTAATTTAAAGAAGGCAAACCATGACTACGGCTACGTCTAGACTACATGCCTCTGGCGACAGAGGCATGTAGATTAGGCTACCAGGCATAGGAAAATGAAGTGGCGATTTAAATAATCGCCGCTTCATTTAAATTTACATGGCTGCTGCGCTGAGCCAATCAGCTGTTTGTCGGCTCAGCGCAGTAGTCTGGACGCGCGGGTGTCGACATCAAAGGAATTTCTCGACCACCCACGTATGCCTCCTGGAATGAGGAGCCATGTAAATTTAAATGAAGCGGCGATTATTTAAATCGCCGCTTCATTTTCCTATGCCTGGTAGCCTCATCTACATGCCTCTGTCGCCAGAAGCATGTAGTCTAGACGTAGCCATACAAGTCTTAGTGCCTCTAGAGTGGTTCTCTCAGTTTTATGGTATTCGTTTCATAACTTCTTCCAGTAAAACAAACCCATCTACCGTATGTCTCAAAGAGATTAATTGCATTTATTGTAGGCCTTGACCCTGCTGGTCCTTTGTTTGAAGGAATGTCACCCACAGACCGTTTATCTCCAGATGATGCCAACTTTGTAGATGCAATTCATACATTTACTCAACAGCACATGGGGCTCAGCGTGGGGATCAAGCAGCCGGTGGCACATTTTGACTTTTATCCCAATGGAGGCACCTTTCAACCTGGCTGCCACATCATGCATGTGTATAATCACATTGCACAGTATGGAATCACTGGTAAGTGCTTTCTGTCATACCAGGGAAGCAGTGCAGTTTGACTGACCAACTTTAAATGTCTGCATGCAATTCAATAGCCTAAAGTATCACCTGATAGAAACAACATGCTGTAAAGGAAAGAGCTTTTCTTACCTAGAAACTGATTACTTGATTTTTAACATTCTCTCAGCATCCACAGTTTGCATTGACTTGAGTGAGAGCTATGGGCACTTAGCACCTCTGAAAAGTAGGATACAAGCATCCTACTATCCACTATTTTGGATAATGCCAAGGACACTTATTTTGGGTACTAAGGAAGGAGGAGAGTTTACCCTAATTAAGCCAGTCACATTTACAGTGCAATTAGTTATTTAAAAATCAAATGAAATAGTGCGGTACTATTTACCTCCCTGAATAATCTCCCCCCACTTCCATGACCCTTGGATACCACCTTGTAAAGTGGACAAACGCTCTCGCTAGGACCTTATTGCCAATTGCACAAGTAATACTCTAAGGTTATTTTAATATATATATATAAGCTCTTGTCCTAGTGTTGTTCAATGTAAATGCAGAGAGAGACACCCTCCGAGCAGTTCATTACTGCTGCCATATGCTGCTGGGAGACAAGGCACTTGAGCAGAGTAACAATTAGAATGATTTGCTGAACCTCCAGAACTAGGTAGAGTTTTTTCCCAGCATGCTGCATTCCAAACAGTGTTCAGCTGTTCTCACAACAGTAAGAAATAAAGCTAGTAGGTGAGTCAAGAAGAGTGGGGATGTGTTTCTATAGTCTATCGTAGTATATATTAGTCACAGAAAGGAAAATAAGATCTAAAACTGTAATAGCGAAGGGAAAAGACTATTCCAGATTGCCATCAACAGCCTTCAAATTAAAAGTAATATGAAGAATAAGTTCCCTACTGCCAGACTTGTTTCTCAACAATTCACTGTAACAGAAATGCATGCATGTTGTTCTTGCTGAACCACAATTGCAAACATGATTGATCAGGAGGGCTTGTCACTTGAATAGGTGAATGATACTGCAGGAGTGGCCAAAGTACAGCACAACATTCTGCAATACAACCCACAGTGGCTGTCATCTTTAATATAAAGTCTGAAAAGACTACAGATCCCAGTATGCTGTGTTCCATATGGGACAGCCAAGACCATCAGATCCTGGGGCATTGCATTCTGGTACCTGTTGTCTGAACAATTTAAATTAAAGAAGAGGATGGGTACAATCTGCTCCATTTTGTACACATTAGTTCCCGATATATTTGCCAGCTCAGCCAGACAATGTTCAGATGCTCCTAGACAGAATTTAAAAAATGTATGTGTGTCTCTGTGGGGATTGTCTGATCGAATGCAGCAGTAAATATGATGTGTTGGGAAGGATCAATGAGATTTACATGGCAACTTCCTACACTGCTTTGTCGCTTGCATCAGGAATGGGGGCATGGAAATGTAAAATGGTTTTGCTATTATGCTTTCCAGGAATCACTCAGACAGTGAAATGTGCACATGAGAGGTCGGTTCATCTGTTCATTGACTCTCTACTGCATGATGACAAGCAAAGCATGGCCTACTGGTGCAACGACATCCACACCTTTGACAGAGGAATGTGCCTCAGTTGTAGGAAGAATCGGTGCAACACCCTAGGCTACAATATCAGAAAGGAAAGGCTCCAAAAAAGCAGGCGGCTCTTTTTGAAGACACGAGCACATATGCCTTTCAAAGGTTAGTAGGGCCACTTGCCAAAGAGACCACCTTGCAGTGAGAGAATTAACTAGTTTTTCTTATCTTATTAATGCATTTGCCTAAGTAATAAACTCAATAGCTAAAATCGGTTTGTCCAGATAGTCGTGAATCCTAGCAGGCTTTTCCTCTCTTAGTATTTTAGTGGGAAGAAAGAGCATGTTGCATGCTTACCACACAGTAACTGTGGATACATGGCTTCTAAGCTGCTCAGGTCTGCAGAGTTCTCTTATAGCTAATTCAAACTGAACAACTGGCATAATACATGCAGGCTTCCAGCCAAGCCAAAAAATCATAATTGCTAAGGAAGGCTTGTAAGACCTCCGATTCTAACTGAAGTACAAATTTTATCTGTAATTAGTCTATAGCAGACATACAAATGATTACTTTTCAAACAGAAGACAGAACAGAACAGTGGGTTTTCATAGGGCGGAATTGTGGAACTAAAATGAAGCTACTGGAATGCTAGTGTTATCTTCATTAAATCACTTTGTCAGGAGCATAGTATAACAGAGTATAGCATAGTATAACTATTTGAACTGAGAGAGAAAACACATACAGAATTACACCAATTACTATTGGTGGGGATGGAAATAGGTCTAATAGAGAATAGGTCTGGAATAGGGGCCATTCTGCACTATACAAATTGTCTAAGGACCTGGTTACTATACTAATTACCACATGGGTTCAGCTTTGTTATTGAAACCTTCAAGGGAACAGGTGTCAGGGATTCAAAGCCACCATACCCCTTCCATATAGCTATCAATAAGGGAGGTCCTGGAATAGAAGAGATTAAGAACCACTGAGTTACACCACAGTGAAAACTCAGTCCCATCCTTCATTGTAGCTGGGCCTGTGGACCCCATGTTCCCAACCAATGCTTCAACTTGGATAATCCAAGACATTAGCATGATTTGGAAACAGTAAGGTCCCAGCTATGCTGCAAGACAGAACCAGTTTTGGTTTAACCATGTCTAAGCACTATTGTGCTGTATCCACGTCCATGGACATGAATGCTCTTACAGTGTAGACAAGCATTGGGTGGGAGTTTGCAACAGTAAACAACACGACCTTTTTCATTACCCGAAGGTCTTTAGTGACACGCAATTACCTCTGGAAATCAGGACTGAGTCCTCCAGCCCAGGTCATTTCCTACAAATACTTCCAAACAGCAGTTAAGATGACAGGTTTCAGAGGCAGGTGTGTTAGTCTGTTTCCAGAAAAACAACAGCAGATGGTAGACACACACCATCCCATTTCGGAAACCTACAGCTGTGAGGCAGCCAGAGGAAGAGAGGGGAAGGGAAGGCAGAGGCTGGCATTTTGGAGAGGGTGTCAGAGGAGGAGCCAGGACAAGGGTGACCTAAGGATTTATGGTGCCCTACACAGTCCTGTTAAACTGGTGTCACTATGCCTGAATGAGGGGGAATGAAGGTTTTTTAGATATGTGATTTTATAATCTTCAGCGATACACTAATGAAATGTTTTTAAAACAAATTTTAACCTGAGATCCTTTAGATTAACCCAGTAAATTCAGAAACTGACAGCATATATTTGGGGTGGACAAATACTTTTTAAATGGCTTCATTACCATTTGAATGGCTCTTTCACAGGTTTGATGTTCTGCTAATAAGTCTGACAAGCTTTTTCATTTTTAAGTTAATTAGAACCTCTCCGGAGGAAGAAGAGCCACAAAAACAGGGTCAGAAAGAGACTGGTAGGTGGACATTAAGATCCAGTGGGTGTCCTAAATATTTGTGTGCCCTATACAACCGCATATTCTGCATATGAGTAAGGACAGCTCTAAGCCAAGAACCAGCTCTTCCCCCTTCTCCTGCTGCTGGCTCCAACCTCTCAGGAACTAAAAAGAAAGAAGGAGAACACCTGACATTTTCTGAATTTCCCATTTTGTTTTTAATTCAGTGGCAAACTGGCCCAGAGTGCATCACTCACCACTGGACAGGTGCCTCTTCCTTGTCGTTCTGGGGTTAGCTCGAGGCCAATGCCCTCATCTCTGGTCTGCACCCAGTCACTCTCCACAGTCCACCTGCATCCCCTCTCACAGAGTCAGGAACCACAACATCCTCTTTGTCGCTCAGTTATCTAACCATGTAACTGCCAGTGTTCCTCACTTCAGAGGAGTTTAGTTCCTAGTCCAGCCAACCCTCACAGGTGACTGCAGTCAATTGTCCTTCCACTTCCCCAGTAGCAAGGGGAGGAACCTAACCCTTGCTCACTACTCTTGGTCCCAGCTCAGGGACCCTCCAAATTGCAATCGCTTACTGCATTCCTTTGCCTCTACTATTGCTAGTTCATTACCTTTCCCTTGGCCACTTCCTCATGGCCACAATATCCTCCTCAGTCTCAGCAGCCCATCTGGAGTTCCTTTTCTCCTCCCCAGGTTCCTGCCTGAATTGTTCTGTGCAAGATGCTACAGGGTTACAAACTTCTGCAGACACAGTGCTCTCTCCTCAAGCTCCAGGCAGCTATGACTCTGCTCTGCCCCCCCTAAGGCTCTTTTTTTATATGGGCCTGCTAGGCCTTCATTGGCTGCTCCTCACAGCTCCTCTCCTATTGGTTGCTTTTTGCTTCCACCTCTGGAGGGCTCTATTAACCCTTTACTGGCCAGTATAGGGCAGATGAAATTTTAAAATTTTAGGAGTCCCTAAGCAATCAACTCTTCATTTGTTCTTCAAAGCAAAAAATTATTTTGGGTCAGCATAAGATCATCTTCAGGATCCAGGCATAAACACTGCTTCTTCAGAATGGAATCTATCAACAAATGTGTCTTGGCAAAAGAAATGATCATTGGTATTTCTTTCCTACTGGTATCCAAAATGCTTTTATTACCCTAAACCTAAACTCTGTTGTTTCTAATTACTTGAATTTCACTTTTAGAGACCATGTTGCATTTCAGTTCCTGGAACTGTTCTTGATGTTTAAAAAAAAAAGCCATTCATGGGCTTTGGGATAGCAAAAGGTCAATGCTTAACAAGAGTTTTCTTTCATAGAAGCTGCAAAACAGTCCAACAACTGTAAGAATTTGTGTCAAGTGATCTTGAAATAGTTTCCCAAGAATGCTGTAAAAATCATGTGAAAAATTCAGACAGAAAATAATTAAGAAGCTCACTTTTATACTTCCTCATAATCTGAGTTTCTTTATGAAAGAGGGCATTCTATTTTTCAAATTAATAAGAATATGTGCTAGGATGAAAGCAAATCTGGTTTCATTAAAAAAAAAGATAGCAGTTGTAAGAAGGTAAATGTTTATGCCGTTCATTCTGAATGATTATTCATTAATGTATGCAAAGTGGTCACTCACCTACCACGAAACTGCAGCTATTCTGTGCAGGTGACTACATAGCAGTTTTAGGGAGGGTGAGTGAATACCTTTCCACACTGTAACTATCAGGAAATATTGGGTAATAGTATGTAATTACCTGATCTGTCATTTGACCAGGAAAGCAGGATAAACACCTCTAATTCTTGCTAAATGAATGCCCCAAATTAGCCATAACCTCCGTTACAGGTTTTATCCAGCAGATGGTAAGAAAAAAACAACCTTTCATTCTGTGGGGGCGGTGAAAAGGTTTTTGCTTTTAGCTTCTGCAGAAATATATTAGTATTTAACAACACGAATCTCCTTCCCAAGTCTCTGAGATCAGTGCAGACTTAGCTTTAATTTTAAATGATTATGAGTATAGCATTTGCTAACCCAGAGTTGTAAGAGGTGCAGCCTGATCAATGTGATCTGATAGACAATGTCAGCAGGTTAAAACCTATTTTAAAATGATAGATTTTGTGGTTCGTGGATGGATGGGTTTAGATATGTAGCCAAACCAAGCAAGGGGTCTATTCTGTCCAACTCCAGCCGTTACGTGCTGCTCGAAGCAGCATACAGAGGCACACAGAAATGGCTAAGTTCCAGGGAAAATTCCCCTGGGTGCACAGACTGCCATAAGCAAACCTATACTGTCCCTTTCCAAGCCCCAGCGTGGAAGGGTGGGGCTGGTGAAAGAAGGAGTGTGCCCAGAGGGCTCAGTGTTATGGGGGATACCAACAAGGATATTTTACTCATCTGTGTTGTTTCTTAATGTAAAGCCAATTGATGTGTTGGGGACAGAGTCATCTTGTCCAGAAATTCTCTGATAGAGGGTACTCTATGAATGCTTTCATCAGCTTTTAATGGCTTTTCTACAGTAAATGAAATTACTTCAATTACCATGACTTCTGAACAGGTAGAGGACAGACAAATTTGGGCATTCAAAGCTGTAGGACGAAATTTGTGCACAGTCAGACAATGATTTTCTGCAATTTGCTGCATTGGAAAACTGCACATGACATCCCAGCCACCCTGTTTCCCAACAGCATCACTTTTTTCAGTTCAAAGACTTTCCCAAACCCTCTTCTCCTAGAACCCATCAAACCTCAAAGCAGTAATGACATATTTCTTATTGCAATGTGTTGAACAAAGTCATATTGTGAACAGATGCGTGTTAAGCATAATGTATAATTATGCCATCAAGAACAATCATCTGTTTTGCCGGGAGACTTTCCAGAAGATCACAGGGAGGAAGGATGACATCCAGAAGAGATCTCTCAGTCCATATGAATATTCCTCTGTCCTTCTTAGCCCATGATTTCTGTTTATATAAATATACAGAATCTAGGGAAGTCAGACCAGGAACTGCCTGCTTACTCTGTGTAAGACACATCAGAAATTCTCAGAATTAAATCTTACAAAATCTGAAAGATTTCTCACAGAAAACTCCCTTCTGATGCATCTCCCTACATCAGTCCTTATAAAGATAGCAGTGGGGACCCAAAAACCTGCTGACTAATGCTGTTTGGCATTTGGCAATTGAGCTTTTAAAAATTAATGAAATAAATAAAAGAGAAATGATTTTCAAGTGTCTGCTTTGAAACGCAAATTTCTGCTACTGCCTATACAACCGTGACTCACTTTGCAATTTCTTCTTCTATGCAGTTTACCATTATCAATTCAAGATACACTTCATCAATGAAATTCACGAGAAGCAGGTAGAACCAACTTTTACTGTCTCTCTGACAGGCACTAAAGAAGATGCTGAAAATCTCCCTATCACACTGTGAGTACTAGACACAAAGTCCCTGTTTTATTGGTGGTGAAAAACAATGTGACATTTTCTAAAACAGGCTCACTTACATAATAAATATGCATAATTTGTTCTGAAGGGCCTGGCTTAGTACAGCTTTTAATAGCGATGAACTGGAAATCATTCAAGTAAACCTTTTAAAATGTTCATGCAAGTCCAGATATGAAAAGTCACAATAAAATGAACTAGACAGTCATGGAAGCTTTCCTGAACATTGAATACAGCATCCTGCCCTGCCCTGCCCAGCCCAGGGTGACTAGTTGAGGAACACTGGGTCTATTTTGGACAGAGTTAAAAGTAAATCACATTAGAGTGTGGAGGTTCATCCTCATGGTTGACTATTGTCATGAGTCTGGACAACATACAAAGAGACAGTATGGTAACGTTACATGGTGACAGCATACAGGAGGGAGGAAAGAACAGAGATAAGAAAAGACTGTATCCTCTCCCACCAGCCCCGTGGCCAGCTAACCTCAGCAGGGGCGGATATAGGGCAGGGCGAATGGGGCGGCCGCCCCGGGCCCCGCACTTCAGAAAGCCCCGCGCATGCGCCATGGCAAAGGGGAGGCCCCGCGGAATTATGCTGCCCAGGGCCCCGCAAAACAGTCATCTGCCCCTGAACCTCAGAGATAGTGTGTTGGCATGTGGAATGAGGTGAAGGACATATCACTAGTCCTCCCCACTTTCATTACCATACTTCATTTACCCTTGACCATTACAGAGAATCTGGATTGATGTAAAAGCATATAGGAACTGGGAGGTCCTTTCTGGAAAAAAATGTTGAAACATCTGATATAATTCCCTGAAATTTAGACAAGTGTAGGGACATTTCTAAAAAGAGATTTTCTGCAAGACCTAGGTATTCTGTAGTTGCTGCTTATCCATCCAGAGGGAGTAAGGTGCTGCCTGTGGAACAGACCTTCCTGTAGCAGGAATGGTAGTTTTGCAGAAATGTAGGTGGTGCCCGGAAGGCCCAGAGCCAGCACCCTACCCCTACTGAAACTCCCTCCCCTTCACCTGCCTACGGCTCTGGGAGGGTTTTTTGGTGGGGCAGAGGGTCTGGAATGGAGTCTGCATGCTGGGTGCAGGGTGGTGCAGATTTTGGGAGGGAATTAGGATGTAGGCTCTGGAATGGAGTTTAGGGGCTGAAGGGGTGTGGGAGTGGAAAAGTGGTGAGCGAGAGAGAGTGAGGAAAAGGGATGGGGTGTGAGGGGAGCGTGTGGAGGGCGCCATGCTCACCTGGGGCACTCCCTCTGGCAGTGGCTCCTGGGGAGGACAGTGGTCTTTGTATGCTGATGCCTGACTGCCACCCCTGAATGCTCCCCCAGGTGAACACCTCAGCCTCATCTGCCAGTACCATGAGCTTCCCTCCCCTTCCTGCATGCGTCCCTCAGCCTGTCTGCTGCCCTTGCTTGATTTAAATCCACTGCCACCACCAGCAAGTGCAGCAGGGTGAGAGCAGCTTTCTTCCTGCTCGTTGTACACAGCTGTAGCACATCCCTGTGGCCCTGGCAGGAGGGGGAGCAGGGGATCTGTGTGTGCTGATCCCAATGAGGAGTCCAGGGGAGCCGTGCATGGAGACACCCCCGGGGCCGCAGGGATGTGCTGGCAGCCATGCAGCGGAAGCAGGCAGGAAGCAGCTCTAGCCCTGCTGCACTGTCTGTGGTAGCAGCAAGGGGCCCCCATGTGGTTTTAAATCACCTGGGTGTAGCAAGCAGGGCTAGAGGAGAGACCCAGCCCTGAACTTTGGTGATGCTGGGCCTCAAGCCAGGAATATTCCTGGTGCCCAGGCATCACGGGTCCAAACTCACCTCCTCTGTCCCTGTAGTGACGAAGAGGCACAGAGGGACTTGGTTTGGGGAAATCTTGTCTTTTCCTGTCAGGAGTTGCTCCTACTGCTACGCCACAAATAGGCCAAGCTCCTCCCAGTTCAATGTCCCCTATTTAACGAGTCCTCGCACTTCTCCCTCCATGAAAGAGTGGAATCCCTGAAGACACTGTGCACTGCAGAGAGAAGGGGAATTCTTCTGATGTTGTCAATGAAGGGCAGTTTTCCCCACTCACTTCAATCCCTACCCATATGGACAGGGGCTAAAAACATTAAGTCTGCCAAGTAAGGTCTGTGAGGCAGAGACTGGCTTTTGGTTCTGTGTTTGTACAGTACCTAACACACTGGGGTCTGGGTCTATAACAGGGGCTGCTAGGGACTACTGCTACACAAAGAATAAATAGTGCACCGCTGCTGAAGAATCTCACAAGATCATTTACAGTAAAACATGCAGGAAAATTTTTTTTAAAAAATTCTGATGTTGTTTAGAATCTAGTGTTGTCTACTGTACTTCACTGGGAAACCATAGATAGACCTATAATCCAGAAACTGTCATTCACAGATAGCACATTTCATTGTCCAGATCACTTTTGGTATTTTGATTTGACAGTGTTGAAGGCATTACAGGAAATAAAACCTATACTTTTCTCATTACTCTGGATATCGACATTGGTGAGCTAATGATGATCAAATTCAAATGGGAAGGAACTGCAGTTTGGGCAAATATCTGGGACACTGTTCAGACGATTATTCCTTGGACAAAGGGCAACCGTCAACCAGGACTTATCGTGAAGACAATAAGAGTCAAAGCTGGAGAAACACAGGAAAAGTATGTGTTACGGGAATCAGTCTGTGGAGTAATTAAGAAGCAGTGTGGGTATTGATCTTGAAGGGTCAGAGCAGAGGTGAAAGTAAACTGATATGGCAAGAAATTAATAGCTGGTATGGCGTCTCAGAAAGACACCACACCTACCGTGCAACCTGATCCCCTTCCCCCTTCCAGGTTTCAAGTCCCCTTCCCCCCTCCAGGTTTCAAGCACCCCCATCACCCCAGTTAAATGACAAGGAAAGTGTTCAACAAAATGTTTATTGTACATAGTTTGGCATGAAAGTATATTTTCTACATCAAAAATGAACAAAAGCTTTTTTATGTTTGCAACAGTTATACTATTTTCCAGTGAGTGATATTTAAAAAAATAAAACAGAACTTATTATTTTGAGACAAATCCTGGTGTTTATTATTTCTCCAAACAGGGTCAGGAGATGGGTTGTGGAGGGAAGCTTCTTTTAGGCCAGGGCCCAGTCCCCAGGCAGAAGCCCCTCAGTAGAGTCAGTGGCCTCCAGTTGAGAAATGCAAACAGCAGATCGGTGAGCCTGGTGGATGGCAGCTGTCCGGGGCTGGGCAAAGTGCCTCTCCTGACCATCAGCACCTGTACCCCACCCTGGTAGGAAGGCCTCCCCTTTCCTCTCCACCAGGTTATGGAGAACACAACACGCGGCCACCGCCTCAGGGATGTTGCTCTCCCCCATGTCTAGGCGTGTGAGCAAGCACCAGAATCTGCCTTTTAAACGTCCGAACGCACATTCCACCTGGTTGCGAGCCCGGTTAAGGTGAGCATTAAACTGCTCCTTGCTTGCATCCAGGTGGCCGGTGTAGGGCTTCATCAGCCACGGCATCAGGGGGTAGGCGGCATCAGCCACTATGCACACCGGCATGTGCACCTCCCCAACCGCAAAGTTGTGATGCGGGAAAAATGTTCCTGCCTGAAGCCTCCGGTAGAGGTATGAGTTCCTGAAAATGTGGGCATCATGTGCCCGCCCTGACCACCCAACACAAATGTCAGAAAACTGGCCACGATGGTCGACCAGGGCCTGGAGGACCATAGAAAAGTAGCCCTTTCTGTTAATGAATTGGGCTGCTCGATGGGGCGGTGCACGGATTGGAATGTGTGTCCCATCGAGCATTCCTCCACAATTCGGGAAGCCAAGGGCAGCAAAGCCGGCCATGACGCTGTCCAGATCTGGTAGACAGACGGGCCTGTTGAGCAGCTCCGAATTGATGGCCCTCACCACCTGCAGAACGAGACAGACAACAAAATGTTAGAAGGGGTGCCTTATCTCTTAGGAGGAGAACCCACCACCCACCTTCCCTCTCAAACACCCCAGGAATCCCCTCCTCAGAACTCCCCCCCCAACAATTCAGGGTGAGTGGAGGAGCTCCTTCCCACTCACACTCCACTTTGCCCTTCCTGACAGTCTCCCTTCCCCCCACCCCAAACTGTGACTGTCCCCAGACAATGACTTACCTCCATCAGGATGTATCCAACAGTAGACCTGCCCACTCCAAATTGGTGTCCCACGGAGCAGTAGCTGTTGGGGGTTGCCAGCTTCCAGAGGGCAATGGCGACCCTCTTTTCCACGGGGATAGCGGGCCGCAGGTGGGTGTCTTGCCGTTGCAGAGCAGGGGTGAGCCAGGTACACAGCTCCTGGAAAGTGGTCTTTCGCATCCGGAAGTTGCGTAGCCACTCTTGGTCATCCCAGAGCTGCATAACGAGCCGGTCCCACCAGTCAGAGCTGGTGTCAAGCCTCCAAAAATGCCTGTCCACAAAGAAGTTTGGAGGCAAGGGCAGTGGGGCTGCATGACGGACGATCCCTTCGTACCTTTGGTCTGGGTCCAGATGGGGAAGTAGCCTCATGACTGTGTCATGCAGATGCAGCAACACTTGCAGTATGATGGCGTGGGGCCATCGCCTGCCCAGGGGCAGCTCTGGCTCCATGCCAAAAAAATGGGACTAAAACAGAAAAGCCTCCACACAAAAAACCTGCTGGGGTGTCCCAGGAAGCTGAGCACTCCAAACCAGCACTGCAATGCCTTGCTTACCTCCTAGAGGGACAGCAAAGGCAGCTGCAGAAGCAGAGCAATGGGTGTTCAGGGGCGTCCCTTTAACCACGCGTCTCTGCAAAGGGCAGGCAGCAGCACCCGGAAGGAAATGCTGCCCCCATGGCCTGGCAGAAGCGGTTCCGGGTGGCTTTTAATTTTGAAAGAGCGTCCAGCAGTCAGGACGCTCTTTTTCGAAAAAGTGGATTGATTTTCCTATCCGTGTATTGTAGTCTAGACGCGCTCTTTCGAAAGAGGCTTTTTCGAAAGATACTTTCGAAAGAGGCTTGCAGTCTAGACATAGCCTTAGAGAACTAGCCATTTTAACTAAGGTTAAGTGAGAACAAACAAATTGTCCTACTTTGCAGATGGGTGAAAACCCAGAAGGCACAATGATAGTGACCTTGCTCCCTAGAGATCGTGAAAGACTGCCAATAAAATCTATTGCAGATTGAGGATACCCTTACTACCTGCAGAGTGATAATTCTATGGTGTGAATTTGAAAGAGAAATTAGGCTGAGTGCTTCCAACCTGAAGGAAAAAAGTCATATAAACATTTTCCTGACCAATATGTTCTGTTCCTTTTGCTTTAACTCAAAGCATTTATTTTATAAATATTTTCCTCCTCCCAGAACAGTATCTCCAGCTTGATTCTGTCAAAGTATTAATCCTGAGTTTAGGGCATCTCATGTTGGTATGAAAATGATAATGACCCAGTTCAGTATTGACTTAGCTAAGTAGCTGTGGGATCAAATTAAAGAGTAAGATGCACTGGGCATGACAGAGATATGATTCATCCAGAGCTTTGATAGTTTAAAAAATGTATACAGAATTAAGGATGTTAAGAGGTGGGCATTTAACTACTCGATTGGTCAATAGGCAGCCTGGCTCATTCCCGGCTCGTGCTGGGGGCAGGACCAAACACTGCTGCAGCTCTGCAATTTAAAAGGACGTTAGGAGCCATGGGGGCTTGCTGCCCCGCTCCTACTGCTTTTCAAATTGCAGAGCTGCAGTAGGATTTGGTCCCACACCTGGCACAAGCATGGACTGAGCTGGACTACCTGCACAGCTGGCAGCAGCCCCTGTGTGTGGGGATCTCAACTTCCTGCTGAGATCCCCAGCAGACAGGGGCTGCTTCACGGCAGCAGCCCACCCCCCACCTCTCAGATGTGCTGGGGAGAATTGTGCTGGCACGATCCTCCGGAATAAAGCCCTTTTCCGGAGGATCTCTGAAGCAGATATGGCTGTGTGGGTTAGCACCACAAAACTTGGTGTTTAAATACCCAATGACCTCTGGCATTATTTTCTGTAAATGGAATTGGATGTTGGCACTGAGAATGTTTTAATAGGTGCTGATGAGGTGCTGTTCTCTTGCTATGAAATCTGGAAGTTCAGGGGATCTTAAATAATGCTGTTTCTGAAACAGCTTTGGGGTGAGTGAAAGCTTACTAGGTGTTTCTGAAAGGAAGCACAAGCAATATCAAGGGGAATTATTCCTTTGAAAGTAATGTGGGTGTGTATTTTAAATAATTTATTAAAACTGCCTTGGGGAGACCAAACTGCATGAAATTAATCATTAGCATATTGGGAATTTTAGACTTTAAAATACAGGGAAACACAACCCATATGTTTTGATTAATCTTCCACCTTCCCAGACACTTTAACAAACTGTTGACTGTTTTCATATTACATTTTCCCCATTTTAATAATTTGAAACATTTGTTTGCAATGCTTTCAAGTGCCAGATTTCCCCTTTGTGTGGAAGATGGGGACATGTTTCAGTGGATGCTATTTCAATACTGCTTCTTAGGGTGCATCTACAAGCAGCACTAGCTCAGGATAGTCTATTTTGAAATTTGGCACTGTCTACATAACACCAACTTTCAAAATAGATTGCTATTCTGACAAGTTCTTTAAACCCCATAGAACAAGGTTTACCAGGATGTTGGAATAGAAAGCCCGTTATTTCGACTGCATTTCAAAATAACGAGTGTGCTGTTAAGATGTGGAAAATGCTATTTTGGGATACTGAATGTATCCTGAAATAGTGCTGCTGTCTAGATGTACCCTTAAAGAGCAAAGGAAGGGCATTCAAGGATGAGCATCTGCCTTTGAGACCTCATCCTTACAACCTCAAGAAGTTATTATGGCTGTATTTCTTCAAAGATCTTTTCACTAACATTTCCATCTATTGCTTTTAACATTTCAGAATCACACGTGATAGCAAGAGTGGGAAAACACTAGGGTAGGGTCCAGGCAGCTACTGATGGATCGTTTTTAAACACCTTATTCTCTAACTATCATAAAAGATATAACTGACGTGGTTTAACCCACTAGTGGCCATCAGCATCCTGCCTTTGCTCACATGCCACCACAGATAGTGGCAGAAAGAGCTAAAATGAATGTAATAACAAAGGGGAATTTTTCCTAATGAAGACAAGACTCATGAGAACTGACAGTAACTATGGAAAAAAACTTCAACAATGAATGGTCCTGTAACACCTTAGAAACTAACCTAAAAATATATAGATAGGACCTTTCATTGTTTAAGTTTTTTAGTTACAGACTAACAGGGCTACCCTTTTGAGACTATTAAGTATTGAAGATCAAAAAAACATACAGAAGCAGTAAACTATAATCTAGGACTCACCTACTCCCCTTCTCTAAATACCTTGCTGTCAGATGTACATTAATAATTAAACACAGTTGAAAACAATTGGGTGACTTATTTTTAAAAAGCAGAAAATGGAATTGAAGTCAAGAATACGATAGGAAACAGAACATTTACACAAAGAAATGTTCCAAAAAGGTAACTTATTTTTTGTGTTTTCTATTTAGAATGACATTTTGTTCTCAAAGTGTTGACAACGTGCACCTGCATCCCGCCCAAGAGAAAACTTTCGTGAGATGTGCAAACAGCTCTCGGAGACTAAAGAGAAAATTCAGATGAACAAAGAATATGAAAAAGCTGCCTATCAAGAATAAGTAAAAGCATACACACCTAGTAAAATAGTGCCAGCATTTTAAATGTACTAAGTTAAACAAAAATTTATGTATACTGTGACAGTTCCAGAGGAAAGACATAAATCAAAATTGTATTTTATTTTTGGGATACACCAGTATCCTGAAAAAGGCATTTTGTTTGTCCTTAAAGTTGTTCCCAAACGGACCAGTTTGCGATTTCTTAGTCAATATCATATGTTTAGATCTAAATTTCCTTGAAAGGTGGAAAAATAAAATCTTCTCAATGGAAATGCAAACATAGTTACTTCAAAAGGCTCTTCCTAAAAGCTGCCACTGAACACTGCGCATATTTAAAAAACTGACTCTCTTTAAAAAACAACTTGGTTTCCAACTAGACAACTTGGAACAACAACAGTTTGCTAACTGCAAGGTAGAAAACAATTGTATTAGCCACAAAACAAGTAGTTCACTGAGATAAAAAAATTGACAGGTTTTTTTGGCTCAAATCTGAATACCCTCAGCTAAAGCATAGTTGAATTACTTACTAATGAACTTGATGCTTAAATCGCTTATGGCAAAAATGATCTTATTGAAGAGAAAATTCTCTCACCTACAGAAAATTTGTATGAGTTTTTCAAACAGAATAACATGCTAACATTCAAGAGCTAAGGAGTTATGAAGGTGACAGGCTCATCCTTCTTGTCTGATACCCAAAAGAACATAGAGTGTTATGAGCCAAATAATTGTACCTTTAATAATGTGTTTCATTAAACTTTATTCTGTTGGCAAGTGCTTTGCGAGTCAATGCAGTGACAAATATTTAAAACAAAATTTGCTTGAAAAAAATGCTTAGTGTACAAAAGCACATTCCAGCCGATGGCCCTATTTACACAGCCATGTTGTACTCCTGGGGGCATTCTGTGCCAAAAACGTAACAATTCTGCGCACAGTATTTTACAATTCTGCAAGTTTTGGCAAAATAACATTACATAATAAGATCCTTTTCGATTATTTTGGTAATTTATTTCAAAATACCTGTCAGCAAGTCTGTCTGTCTCACAATACAGACACAAAATTTCCCCTAGGAATAGAGAGTTAAAAGAAATTTCTATGACAGTCCAGTTACGGTTTCTCTTCCCCCCCCTCCCCACTCTTCCAGAGCCAAGCCACGGGGCCTCTTCCCAATACATCTGAGCCTCCTTCCTCCCAGAACCCAGTCATGGGACACCTCCCCTCCAAAATCCTTACATCCCCTCCCCCCAGAACCAAGTCACGGGGACCCTCCTCTTTCCAATATACCTGCGTCTCCTCCCCCCCAGAACCCAGCCACAGGCCCCCCCCCCCACACACCTTTCCAAAATATCCACATCTCCTCCCCTCAGGGCCAAGCCATGGGATCCCCTTTGCCCAGATACCTACATTTCTCTCCATCCAGAACCCAGCCATGCCACCCAGTTCAGAGATGGCCCCTCCTGCCCCAGAGCCCAGAGACCCAGAGAGAAAAAAGAGCCTGATGCTTCATCCCAGGTTTACACAGCACTTCCTGTGCATTGTTGACTCATTCCCCCAAAGCATGCTGGGATCTGCAACTGCCAGGAACCCTTTAGCTCCCTCACTCCTGCTCCCCCAGCAGTATCTTTTGTGTGTGAGCTGGGCTCTGCCACTTCTTGTGGCAGCTAGCACCTCTGCAGCCCATGGCGGGGGAGGGAGAGAAAATTATGCATGCATGTTAGTTTTTGCAAAAACCTGCTTTGCACATGATTTCCCCAGGAGTAATGTTCAGTGAACTTCTGCATTTAAATCTTTTTCACTTTAAAGTTGTGTTTTAGATTAATATTGTCACACCGTAGACTAACATGATTTACAAATTAAATTTGTAAAACTTCAGCCCTCTTCATTACTTTCAGAGAC
Organism: Pelodiscus sinensis; assembly: GCF_052426305.1. Classification (NCBI taxonomy): domain Eukaryota; kingdom Metazoa; phylum Chordata; order Testudines; family Trionychidae; genus Pelodiscus; species Pelodiscus sinensis. The sequence goes on along the minus strand of NC_143065.1, from coordinate 16,784,131 downwards.
TTCTGAAACTTCAAGATTATGCATTTCCAGTATTTCCTGTATCAATTGAAAATATGGAAAAGTCAGCCCTATATTTTCTCAGATAATTTTTATTTGCAGCTTATGATTGCATGTGGAAAACAGAAAAATAGCATTTTGACACTACATCTGTCATTTGGTTATGCCACAAATCAAGATTTATCATTAAAAGTTTGTTTTTACTACTATGATGTTTAATTTTATTAAAGTCTTTAAAGAATCTGAAATGTTATTTTCAAATACTGAAAATTTATTGCCTTTGGTAGTCACAAGGCCTGAAACAAGCCATATTACACCCAAAATTAGAATTTTTAATTAAAAATGCACAGAAATTATAAGTCAGGAGGAAAGTGAGGATATTGAAAGATGTGGGAAATCAACAATTTAGGCAAACATATCAATCTTTAAAATTAAGGAGCAATTACTAAGAGTGTCCACACTACTAAGTCAAGTAGACTTAAGTTACATGGGTATAACAGTAAATAAATTGCTTTTGTGTGTCTACCCTACAGTCTTTGGGTCAGCAGTGTATGTCCTCACTACCAGAACTTGCATGGAGACAGAGAACAGTGTACTATGGGTACCTCTTCAACTTGCTATCACCGAATACTAGGGCTACGTCTACACTGCAGGGTTTTTGTGCAGAAACCTGTGAAGTGTCCACACCTCAAGTGCACTTTTGTGCAAGTAAATCAACAATAAAACAGCAGAACAGAGGGCTTTTTGCGGTGTAGGTAAACCTCCTTCTACGAGACATAACTCCTTTTTGCACGATAGCTGTTGCACAAAAAGGCATGTGTGGACACTCTGCAGGGGTTTCTAGTGCAAATAGAGCCTATCCGAAAAAGTACAGATGCTCTGATGGCCATTCTGAGCTTTCTTGCGCAAGACCATCCATGCAGTGTGGACGCTCTCTTGCACAAAAGCAATGCTCTTTGAGGTGTGCACAAGAATTTTTCCTCAAACGACTTCTTGCACAAAAACCCTGCAGTGTAAACGCAGCCTAGGTATTTTGGAAAGGGCTTTCAGTGGCTCATGAGGGTAAACAAGTTGTGCAAGGGTGACTGGGAACAAGGTTTCAACATCCCACGACGCAGCTTTCTCTGTCCCATAATTTTATCTGCATCCCGTAATGCGTCAGGCCTCTTTTCAAAAGCCCCTCAAACTCCTGTCTCTGCTATTGCTGTGAGAAGCATGGAACCTGCACAACTCTCCATTATTAGTAGGAGCATTGTGAGCACAATGTGCCTGATCCTCCAGTTTTCACAGAGCTACCAGAGGAGCCACTGGGAACACAACAATTCCGTGGAGGCCAATTTGCAGTGGAACATTGGAACAATTCAAGGGTGTTGTTGGGATTCACAGAGCAGCTGTGAAGGGTGAAGTGACAATTCTGGGCTCAGGACAAGCACAGATTGGTGGGATTGCGTCGTTATGCAGGTAGGGGATGATGAGCATTGGCTGCAGAACTTTGATGCACAAAGCCACATTCCTGGAAATGTCTGCGGAGCTTGCCCCAACCCTGCAGCACAGCCACACCAAAAAGAGAGCTTCTCCGAGGTAGAGGAGTGAGTGGCAATTGCTGGGTGGAAGTTTGCAATCCACGAGTGATTCCCGACAGGCCAGAAGCAATTTGGAATTGCAAAATCCACATGGGCTGGGCCATCAATTGCAGCCTGCTACAAAGGACTGTGCCTCAGAGCAACATGCAGGACATAGTGGATGATTTTGTAGCAATGGGGTTCTCAAACTTTCACATAGTGCTAGGGAAGGAACTTTCAGTGCACGCAGCAGGGTCTACACAGACCAGTGCGTAGCAGCATTAGGGCCACTAACATTTTGTGGTCCCGGGTGCCAAATGTATTTGTGGGCTCCCATGTAGTGTGTATCACGCCCTTCTGAGTGTGAGCCTGGTGTGACAGAACTATAGTATGCCTGGTATTGAGTCTGAGGCATTTTTCATTTTGATCACACACCCTTAAAAGCTTGTATATACTGCTGTACACAGCTTCCTCAGCTCCCAGGTTCTCTCATTGTGCTGTACACCCACGGGGGTTTACCAGTGTCCACAGTGAGCAAGTGACATAGTGATTGGGGAAATGTCCCCTCAGATTTTAGCTCCTTCCTTATCCAGACATTCTATAGCCACGTCTCCAGGACCACCCTATTTCACCAGTCACTGTATGTGGCCCTGGTCTCAGCTCAGCAAAGTCCCACAGCCAGAAGCTATCTGATCAGTTCTGACAAATCCCTTCCCTAGCAGCCATCCTGCCATTTGAGCCATTTGCAAACACTATTTCCTCCAATGAGCAATTACCTCCTAAGAACCTGAAGTCACCTACCTTTCTACTTCATTTCCCATCTACACGCTAGTCTAGTAGCTGGTCACCACCACCTCTCCCCATGTTGGTTTCCCTTTTACCTTGGACATGTTCCCCAGCCTGCTGAGGCTTCTTCCCCCGCCCCCCGTTCCCTTTCCTATTGGTGACCACTGTTCCTTGAGGATAACTCCAGTTTCTTCATCTGCTCCTAGCTTAATGGACCCAGGTACTCAGAGCCACCTGCAGCATCTCCGGCTAGAGCTGTGGGTCTAATTGCCAGAGGCCAGGGTTGGACAACTGCAGTTACTAGCCACAGGAGAGTGGCAATTCCAAGGCTGAGCAGGCTTGAACCTTGCAAAGGCGGCACTTGGGACTCTAAATCCTCAGTGCTGGCCTGAAGCAGCTGCAGACTCTGAAGTTCAGTGCTTCTCTCTGGCCAAGTACCTGAGATGCCCATCACCTGTATCAGGGGCCCCCAATTCCCACACACCATTTAGCTAGCACAGTCATGCAGAAAGTGCAGCTGGAATGATTTTGGAGTCTGGATTCCCAAATCCCTGAGCAGCAGCTCTGCAACCAGTTCACACTATCCCCCTCCTCTAGGAGCATGGGATCCTGCGGAGACAGAGGAATTACCCCGTGTATAACCAGTTCCGCTCAAAGCCTGCTGAAGCGAATCTTTTCACAGGAGCAAAGTGCATTTTATGCTGCACTGGTTTATTATGGTAATAGGAGGGTTTCACATTACCTAGTGAATAATCAACACCTCATGCAGCACTTATCTTTTTCTAAAAGGCAGAGGCCAATTACTAAATTAAACCTGTTTAAATTACAAGGGCTGAAAATACCAGATACTGTACTATGGCTACAAAGGCAGGCACTTCTGAATTTAGTAGGAATATTGGATGTGCATGGAACACAGGATTTATTCCTGCATGGTTACAGAACTGCAATAAAGTGGGACAATTTTCAATTTGTGTGATTGGAGGATATCTGGATCCAGAAAATAACAGAACATGATTGGTCATCACCTACAGCCCCCAGCTTAAACCCTCCAGCACATCATTGATAATCCACAACCTCTCCTGGAAAACGATCCCTCAATCTCACAGGCCTTGGGAGACAGGCTGATCCTCTCCTACAAAAACCCCATAACTGGAAGCAAATCCTTCCCAGCAGCCACTCATCACACCTCAGATACATTCACCTAGGGACCAACCACACTGCCAAATCTGTCTACACATCTATATTAGTGACACCATCACAGGAGTTAACCACATAAGCCACCACATCCGAGGCACATATATCTGCACATCCTCTAAGGCAATGTTTCCCAAATGGTGCTCCGTGGAACCCTGAGGTTCCGTGAAGTGGAACTCGGGGTGCTGCGAAAAAGTTCTGCTCCCCCGCCCCCTGCAGAACCCGTAGGCAGCTCCCATTGGGGCTTGCCAGTGGGGACAGGTTTCTGGGGGCACGCAGCTTTGGCCGCTCCACCCCCACTGTGGCTGCCCCACCTCTGTGCACAGCTCGGACCCGCCCCACCCTGCAGGACTGTCCTGTTCCAGTGCCTTGCCGCTGCCTCCTCCTCGTGTACAGGCGGACGCTTGTACATCACCGCCCCTCCTTCCTCTCCCCCGCTGGGGTCCGGCTGAGGGGCATAGCACTCAGCGCCACGGCAGGAGGGGAAGGGGGGGCAGTGACATATGACAGCACTCAGCGCCCCGCCCCCCTTTCCCTCTGTCTGGGGCCCAGCTGAGCAGCTCAGCGTGAGCGCCACTCAGCTAGGCCCCAGAGGGGAAGCAAGCGGCGGCAAGCAGCTGTTTGGGGTCCCGTGCTCCTCACGGACCCCAAACGGCCACTTGCCTCCGCTTGCTCCCCCGCCGGGGCCCAGCTGAGCAGCATTCATTCAATTGCTTTTGCGGAAAAACTTGCCAACTCTCTACAATGGCCGCTTGAATTTGCGCAAGAACACCGACGATCTCATGTAAGATTGTCAGTGTTCTTGCGCAAATACTATGCTGCACCCGTTCGGGAAAAAGCCCTCTTGTGCAAATGTATTTGCACAAGAGGGCCAGTGTAGACAGCTAAAAACTGTTTTGCACAAAAAAGCCCCGATGGTGAAAATGGCGATCGGGGCTTTCTTGCGCAAAACTGCATCTAGATTGGCATGGACGCTTTTCCGCAAAAAATGCTTTTGCGCAAAAGCGTCTGTGCCAATCTAGATGCTCTTTTTTGCAAATGCTTTTAACAGAAAAACTTTTCCGTTAAAAGCATTTGCGGAAAATCATGCCAGTCTAGACATAGCCCCACTGCCAGCCACCGTCCCCAGTGTGGCTCTGGAGACGGCAGAGTGGAGCTGCTCAAAGGGGGAAGGGCCGGCCAGGCTCCCTGCCTCACCAGGACCACTCGCCCACCTGCTCCCCGGTGGCCCATCGTGCGCCCTGAGCCCTAGAGCTGCCCCCTCAGTGCCGGGGCTCCGCAGCCCAGGGTCTCGCCACTGACCGGGCCACACCACACTGGAGGCAGAGCTGCAGCAGCCGCTCTGTGCACGCTGGGCTCGGCCCCGAGCTGGGCTGCTGGTGGCCGGGCTCAGGAGCTCCCATATGGTGGGGGCCCGCTGCTCAGAGCCCACCCTGGGAAAAAATACTGGCTGGGAGGGGGGCGGGGAGGAGCCAGACGTACATTTAAAAAAAATTCTTTGGGTGCACACCCTAATGAAATGTGCTGTGCACGCCTATGGTGAGGGGTGGCAAACAGATGCCACTAGAGTCCCTAATCCAATCTGGTGAAGGCTTCTGAGGGTGAGATGTGGACCAAAGCCTCCTTCTCTCCTGTGCACACATATTCCCCATTCATCGCACCACGCCCTTTTAGAAGTCAGCTCACCACTCACAGCAAGTGCTGTGTAAGGCTCTCAGCTTTCCCCACTCACTCCCCCTCCCTTTTCTGTTGCTAGCAGCCCAGGGAATGCTGGGAAATGTAGTCCCCTCCCTGCTCTGAGGCCAGTTCCTTAGGCAGGGACCAGGCCAAGGAACTACAGTTCCCAAGGTATCTTGGGCTCTCAGCTCCCATCCCATGATGCCCTCCAGGCTCCCACTGCATAGCACAGCAGATATGGAGTCCTTCTGAGTTTGGGCCTGGTGCCATGGAACAGTTGGGCCAGAGGGAAATCTGCCTCCAAGCAGGGTGCTTTGGAAATCACATCCCTGTGGTGCACATAACCCCAACAGGGTACACAACCCATGCTTACGTTTGAAAAAAATGGGATTTAATCACTTTTGAAACTGTTACCCCAAGTACCTTGTATCCAACCTGCCAAGCCATTTGATCCAGCCTGCAGCCACCCTACTGATCCCCCGCCCTAGGCCAACCCGAGACTTGGGGGTGAGGAAAGAGCACAAAGTCATTTGATGATCAAAGGCAGCTCCCTCTCCTACCAGGGATGTGCAGCCCCTAGAGGGAGCCACTAGCCATTTTGAACAGGAAATGTCTTCATGCACTCCCCTGCCCCCAGGTGGCTTGGGGGAGCCTTTGAAGTCTCCCCCCCCCCCCCCACCAGGGGCACATGGTGCTCAGAGGGAACTGCCCCTTCCATCTGAGGCTCTGACCCTTCTGGGGCGGGTGGGGGGGGGGGGAGAGGTGGAGCTAGCATGCAACCATGAACCAAAGTTCATAAAGTGCCCCCCCTGCACTAAACTGTGGTTTGGCCAGTCATTGCTGACAGTGGAAGGATCATACTCTGCCTTCCATTCTGCCTCTGCACCACGATTAAGGCTACAATTTAATCTTGGGTATTTTTACTAAAAGTCATAGCTTGTTTCTTGTCCATGACCTAAGACTTGTATAATATATACTCCTGGCTGAACCCTGGGGGGGGGGGGGGGGGAGGGGGGCGGAGCAGCCTTGAGGGCCCCGTGTCTGTTCTGGCCACCTCTGGTAAGGAGCCCCAGGACCAGCTGCTGCTCTAACTTCCCTGAAACTGTTGCTTAGACCTGCTGAGCTGTGGCTGCTCCCATCACCCACAGGTCTACCACTCAGGTGATCCCCAGGGTCAGCTGCATGAGCCATTTCAGCAGTGGCTGGTGTAACTGGGCTACAGAGCCATTCCAGCAGTGGTTGATAAAGCTGTTTGTGAGGATACTGAGCACTAAGTCTGATGTGCCTCATATCCATTTGTTTAGGACTTGCTTCTATCAAAGCAGAAAGTTATGATAATTAAAGGCATCCAGTATTCCTTCTAGCTTCCATGAATGCTGGATTAATGTTTATACTCAGAGGATACAGAACTGCTCTTGCTTTTAGAGCAAAGGACCAAGGCAAGAACAGACATACCTGTACCAAGCTGAAATCACAGACATTTTACTACTTCCTATGATGAAAGGCACTGTAGCAAAGCTCCAGCTGTGGCCCACTGGCGGGTAGTGTTTACCTCAGAGTCTTGCTGTGGCCCTCCACATGACCTCTTTCCCTTTACTAGAGGCAGGGATCACAGCTTACAGAGCCACACTCAGCAGAGGCTAGTTCATGGTTTTAGGGTGAAAACCCCTCTATAGTTCTAGTCTCCCTTTTCAGGGGCAATCTCTGTGTTGGCATGGGGGAGGTTTGGGGGAAAACCCAAGCCTACCGACAACTCCAGGTTCTGGCCCAGGAACCCTAAGGCAGCAGCAGCAACAGATAGGGTTGTTTTCACTTCTAACCTAGCAGCTTTTTCCCTGGGCACTTACCCAAAAGATCCCTCCCAATAACACTCTCCTGTTCGGTACCCCACTTCCTCCATCCAGTCTGTCATTTTCATTCCTCCCCCGCCCACAACCAGGCTTTAATTGGCTACAGGTGTTTGATTAGCCTGCTCCTTCAGGCAACTATTAACTAACCTCAGGTGTCTGCCTGCCTTAATTGCTTGGCAGCAGTCTCCGGGAATTTATTTGGGGAAGAGAATATTATTTACCCAGCCCGCTGCATCTCTGCCCTCCATTAGAGTGTGTCAGCCCACTTGTTTGGGTCTGTCAAGCACCCATATTAAGGAACAAATTAGCCAGAAAAGCCACCAGGGAGAATTAACTATAAACAGATGATTTTAGGATTAGTGTCCAAGGTATCTATATACCTGAGCCAGTATTTTCAAACTTGTTTTTGTAAAGTTTGGCATCCCAAATCCTCATTTATACAGCTATTTTCAGGGACTTGTGGGTGCACAATACCTTTAAAAATCAGGCATGTCTTTAAGCTTGAAGAATTTCACAAGGCTTTCAACAACTTCCACCCCACCATCAACTTCAGCCTGGACTAGTCCACATGAGAAATCCACTTCCTGGACACTACAGTAGTTAAATAATGGACAAATTTCCACCACCCTATACCAGAAACCCACCAACAGCTACATTTACCTTCATGCCTCCAGCTTCCATCCCAGACACATTTCTTGATCTAATAAAGCCAAGCACTAAGATACAACCGGATTTGCTCCGATTCCAGAGACACCTACAGGATCTTTACAGAGCATTCCTAAAACTGAAATACCCACCTGGAGAAGTGAAAAAACAGATTGACAGAGCCAAAAAAGTACCCAGATATGAACTACTTCAAGACAGACCCAAAAGAGAAAACAACAGAATTCCACTTATTACATATAGTCCACAGCTCAAACCCCTCCAACGCTTTATACACAATCTACAACCCGTTTTGGAAAACAATCCCTCACTCTCAGAAGCCTTGGGGGAAAAAAGCCTCTTCTCGCTTATAGACAACTGCCCAGCCTGAAATGAATTCTTTCCAGTAACCATGCCACACAACCACATCATAAGCATCCAGGAACCCAGCCCTGCAACCAGCTACAGTGCCAACTCTGCCCACATATCTATACAAATGAATTCATCACTGAAGCCAACAACATAAGCTACCAAATCAAAAGGTCTTTTCATTGCACATCCAGTAATTTGATCTATGCCATCAAGATCTGTGCCCCACTGCTATATATATATTGGACAAACTAGACAGTCCCTATGGAAAAGAATCAATGGACATAAATCAGATATACGTAAAGGGAACATACAGAAACCTGTTGGGAACACTTTAATCTACCTAATCACTGTTTAAAAGATCTTCTAGTGGCTGTCTTATCACAAACCAATTCTACTAGCCAAATACACAGAGAGGCATTGGAATTACAATTCATCTGCAAGTTCAATTCTCATGTTAATGTCCTCAATCGTGATGAGGGATGGTTGGGACACTATCAACCTAACATTCACTGAAGGTGCTAACAGCTCTTTGCATAGATTCCTGTTATTGCCTTTGATTCTTATCTGCTTTATTTTAACTACCCAATCTTCAGGTGCTTACTGATTCCCACTTCTGCCTTCCTCTTTTTCCCTTTGATATTTCCATACCCTCTGCTACTTGTTTTCCCACCCCCTCCTCCTTTTTTCCTCTGCCCCCCCTTCTCCCCTATTTATTTTGGGTCTGCTCATCCTAACTCAAAACTCCAGTCATTTGAAGAAGTGGGCCATGCACACGAAAGCTCGTAACATCTACATGTTTTGTTAGTCTATAAAATGCTACCAGATCATTTGCTGTTTTTAAGTTTATCTAAATGTAAACATAAGGCTTAACTTTAGCAAAACCAAGTTTGGCACAGGTGCCTATGAGTGAAGAAAAGGTGGATAGTATCAAAATTTGTATGGAGGCTGCTGAAGTCTAAGCATCAGGAAAATCTTATGACCACTTGATGTCTTAGAGAGAAATTGTCCGATGAAGAAGTTATAGCTAACTTGGATCTCACTAGAACCGGGATGGCCAACCAGAAAGGTGGGTGGGCTGCATCAGTGGCCTTCCTTCTCTGTGCCATAGCAGCTACAGCTCACTAGGGTTCTACCTGTGGCCCCAAAACCCCCTCTTGTGCACTGGGGCACCAGAGCCCCACATTTACCTTCTTCTCCTCCTTCCCAGCAGTTTCAGAGTGGGCAAGTCACCTGATTCATGCTCTGTCTCCGCTTCTCCCCTTCCCTCTCAGAGCTAGAACACCACGAATCAGGCAATTCACAACTCCCCCAAAAGTACTTGGAGGGTGTGAGGGAAGAGCAGGAAGTGGGGGGGCTCCAATATTCTAGTGTGCAAGAAACACATGTGGGGGGGAGGAGAAGCCAGAGGGTCTGTGGGCCAGAGGTTTAGCCCCAGTGGACCGCAGCGGCCCACAGGTTGCCCACCACTGTACTAGATAATACATCTTTCAAGATTCTCTAAAATTGTCAGCTAAAAAAAAAAAGTTAAAAGCAAAATCAATATATAAGTTTTAACAATGCATGTGATCAGCAAATATGCAGCAACAACATTTACTCTCCTTTCTCCCGATTCCCTTTTCTTACAAATCAAGGTCTCTAAATATCTAGTGTCAACAGATTTGAAAGACAAGCTGATCTTGTATAACCAGCACTGCTTGCACTGCAAGTGTATCTATTCTAATAGAAGCTGAAACATTTAGCTCATAGATCTTAGTACCATTTAAAGTTGCCATTGTCATTCCTGAATATTTGTTAGTACTGCCTCACCTTTTGTTCACTCAGATTATTGCTGTCTCCAAACACTTAAACTTAGCGCTTGGAATCAAACCATCTCAAAATAATTACATTTTACATATATAGAAGCCAATCTGACAGCTATCTTAGATAGGATATCAAGGCTTATGGATAAGGGAGAAGCAGTGGACATGGTATTCCTAGACTTTAGTAAGGCATTTGATAGTCTCGCATGATCTTATCAATAAACAAGGCAAATAACGTAGATGGAGCTACTATAAAGTGGGTGCTGCTTAACTTTTCCCAAAGTAGTTAATAATGGTGGAAGGCTATAACAAGTGGAGTTCTGTGGGGGTCTGTTTTGGGACCGATTCATTCAATATCTTCATCAACGATTTAGATGATGGCATAGAGAGTAGGCTTATTAAATTGGCAGATGATACCAAGCTGGGAGGGATTGCAAATGCTTTGGAAGATAAGGTCATAATTCAAGATGATCTGGACAAACTGGTGAAACAGTCTGAGATAAATAGGATGAAGTTTAATAAGGACAAATGCAAAGTGTTCCACTTAGGAAGGAACAATCAGTTTCACACATACAGAATGGGAAGTGATTGTCTAGGAAGGGGTACTGCAGAAAGAGATCTAGGGGTCATAGTGGACCACAAGCTAAATATAAGTCAACAGTGTGACACTGTTGCAAAAAAAGCAAATATGATTCTGGGGTACATTAACAGGAGTGTTGTGAACAAGACACAAGAAGTCATTCTTCCACTCTACTCTGCGCTGATTAGGCTTAGGTTGGAGTATTGTGTCCAGTTCTGGCACCACATTTCAAGATAAGGAGAAATTGGAGAAGGTCCAGAGAAGAGCAACAAGAATGAGTAAAGTCTAGAGAACATGAGCTATGAGGGACTGAAAGAATAGGGTTTGTTTAGTTTAGAAAAGAGTAGACTGCAAGGGGACAGGATAACTGTTTTCAGGTATCTAAAACAGTGTCACAAGTAGAGAGAAAAATTGTTCTCCTTGGCCTCTGATGATAGGACAAGAAGCAATAGGCTTGGACAAGAAGCAAGGGAGGTTTAGGTTGGACATTAGGAAAAACTGCCTTACTGTCAGGTTGGTCAAACACTAGAATAAATTGTCTAGGGAGATTGTGCAATCTCCATCTCCGGAGATATTTAAGAACAGGTTAGACAGACATCTATCAGGGATGATCTAGATGGTGCTTGGTCCTGCTATGAGGGCAGGGGACTGGACTGGATCTCTCGAGGTCCCTTCGATTTCTAGTATTCTATGAGTCTAAGGGTACTTGCACCCTCTTTTGAGAGAGGGATACAAATGAAGATATTTGAAATTACAAATGAAGCTGGGATTTTCAGATTTCATGCTTCATTTTCATATTCGTGTTATGGCGCTATTTAAAAAAAAAAGACGCTGCTAAGACAGTTATTTTAAGAGAAAACCCTTCTCTTGAAATAAACCTCATTGTATGAGGAATAAGGGTTATTTTGAAATAGCACTATTTCGAAATAGCGCCATAATGCGAATATGCAAATGAAGTGTGAGATATTTAAATCCCGGCTTCATTTGCCATTTCAAATGTCTTCATTTGCATCCCTCTCTCAAAAGAGGGTGCAAGTGTAGACATACCTGAAGTGTTTTTAATCACCTTAAGTGAACTAATGTAACCTATTCACATTTCTTCAAAATTAAAACTTTTTCCATTGCTTTATGTAACTTGGGAGAAGTAATGTAAAAGACTGAGTCATTGATTTAGAGTCTGCTGCATTAACTAGATAAAATGTCATGTTAAAGGAAATCACATGGAGATTTCACTTCAGATGTTCGCGCCATTCTGTCTACACATTCTCCCTAAAGGGGAAAAAAAAACTGTTTAAGGAATAAAATGGTTTTAGAAGTACAAAGACAACCTAATTCAATTAACAGCTATATCCTGTGGAAATTAGTTACCAAAAATAAAGCCATTTCCACATTTGTAGGTCTACAAGGATTAATTTAAAAGAAAACAGGATTTTAAGCATTTAAGCCACTCCCCTCATTTTTCATAATTCGGCATCTATATTCCTATTTAGGCACCTGAAAAGGTTATTTGGCTTCCAGATGTGCAGAACTCCCACTGGTTAGCTAATAATTCTTTTTGCACTGAATAGTACAATTTAATTCTTAGAGCAAGTAGTGATGTCAAAATCATGAAAACAGTACTTATAGCAAGCTGCTGATCAAAGCCTGCTCAGCAGTTCCTGAGATCTATTGCTTAGTTAGGGAAATAAAAGCTTCAAGCGCGTATTCCTTATATGCACAATCTTTGAATGAAAAGTGTGGCTAGAGGCCTTTTAATATATATATCTTTGTCTAACCATTGGAACTAAAAGTTTTATTCTTTTTGTATTTTTTATCTTAGGTTTAATAATGTAGTATTATAAGGTAACATATATAATTATATTTAATATTGTAGTTAGTTAAATTTTTTAGTTAAGGATATATCTTTTATATTTTTCTTGTTTTAAAGTTTAGTACAGGATTTTACATTGTGTCTATGTTAATGAGATTAGAAATATTGAAGGCCTGGGCCTTTTATGTGAATTTTAATTTTGCTTTTGCTTAATATAAAACAGTACTGTTTACTTTTGAAGGATTTTGTGAAAAAGACTGTTTATATAAATAAGATACGGTGTGAAGTTCATCGTTCGAGCCAAAGGGTCAAGAGAAAAGGGGGAGAATGAAGGGTGAAGACAAACTGTAAAAGACAGACTAAAAAGAAACATATCAGCGTCAAAGCAGCCATCTATAATCACCAGTGTGTACCCATAATAAGAAGGAATTGAGGTATTGGCAGACTGACAAGCCTTAAAGCAAGCAGGCACCCCCAAAAGACAACTGATTACAGGATGAGCCTTCGAAAAATGTTTGGGAATGATTAACATCAATATGAGATAACATTCTGATCACAGGCTGACAGAGCGGAATCCATTAATTTCAACGAAGAAAAGGATTATAAAGGCAGGGTGCTTTGCTATGGATCTTCGGGTTCATCTTGCCAACAAATCGGATCGATTGACCGACAAAGGCCCTGCTTCCCCCTGTGTTCAATTTAGCTGGCCACTAGATTGACACAGACTCTGGACTGGTAACTATGACATCGTCTGGCGAGACTTTGTGTGTATGTTGTTTGTGTATACAAGTAATTAAAAAGCATATGCAACCATTGTATTCTCAATAAATGCGGCGTACTGCCTTTTCCCCTATAAAAGATCTTGTGTGCTTTGTTTAAGCAAACAACATAACCAGTTAACATCAATTTTCAAAGATTTGTCCACTAAAAATTAAAAGCCACCTATGCTGCTGGTTTTAATAAACAGTAAAAATCATTTGTACAGCATATTTTGATTATTCATTAGTTGAGTCTTCAGTGAATTTTATATTAATTGTCATAGATAAAATGTTAAGTGAACTTATTTCAAAGTATCAAGCTACAAGATCTCTCTTATATTCTTTGACAGTTATTTTCAAAGAGCAGAGAAGGTGTTTTAAATGCTTTGATCAGAAACAAAACAGAATAAAGACAATTTTAGTGCTTTCTCTTAAAAACAGTGTTTCCATGGACAAATTGTACACTTATTTACCATATGAAGCTCAAATTTAGAGATGTGGATATCACTATGTCTTCATAATGCAATTATTCTTGTTATAAGAGTCTGTGGTGAAAGACAGAAAACTTAGGAGGAAACAGCATTTATATACTTCTTTTTCTTTGATTTTAAAAAGCAAGTGAACCTTGAAGATAATTATATCAAGTCTATTTATTAATGCATTTCAAGTTTCAAAAAAACCCATACATATCTTTGCACAATACTTTATTTTTTGCAATTTTAGTAAAAATTTCCAAAGTGAACAAAAAAAGATACTGTATAAAACACAGTGGACATTAAATTGACAGTAGTATTAGATCTCATTTGTCTTGATCTCTTTTGTTTTACCACATCTTGTCTTGCAGTGGAGAGTTCAGTGCACATGTCTCTTTTCAGAAAACATTTAACTTAGACTTAAAATAAAATAGGGCAGCATGTATCTGCTATATCCCCACCACAGGTTAACACTACAAGCAAAAAATTTACATGTCCCAAACATAACACCCATGAACTTACTAAGAATTCTTCCTGAATAAAAGTTTCCATTTTAGAAATGCAAACCCACTTCCAATCTTTACACAATCTGAAAACAAATGTATTTAAAATGATTTAAAAGCAACTACAGGACATTTCTAACTTAGTAAGATTGCTTGGAATTATTTATAGTCTATGGGATTCAATGTACAAAATTTGTCTCTAAACCATGTACAAAAAGCTGTATTTTGAAAAAAGTCACCATATACTGTACAAGTTTACAAGGAAGAGATCCCATTATATTCTGTAATATTTTTGGCCATGCTGGCTTGCGTCACATTATGAGAATGATTGTGTAAACTTTATACTCTTAAAAAAAAAAAAAAAAAAAAAAAGGAAAGACTGTCCAACTCTTAGTAAATTTTCTCCTAAGCAAAGCCAGGAAAATTATAGCCATTTGCCTTTAATTAGCTTGGAGCTTTTGGAAAACAATAAAAGTGTCACAAGCTTAAATTTTTTAATGCCCCTTTCATTTCTACATAGCAGGAAGCATGTTAAAGTAATTAAACGCTTTAGTTTTCTTTTTAAAAAATGCCAATTATTTACATTCGCAATAAAAACTTTGGAATGGGACATTGTGCTGTTCAAACTTCTCTATTATAAAATATTTAAGGGAAAATCAGTTGGCCTAACTACAATTTTAACTTAGTTACAGTAGCTGTAATATTACTGTATTTTAGTGGTTATCCATTAACACTATTATGCTGAAAGGTTATCTAGATATTTGATAAATTAAAATAGAAACTACAGCTTTTCATCCTTCCCACTTACTTCCCTCAGAATCATGAACATAATTATCGTACTATGAATATCTGAACAACCCCAATAAATTGGTTGCAGTCCTTAAACGATTTGTATAACAGGCATATTTCTCTACTAAATCATGGAAATATGTTATCCAACTCTTCATTAACAAAATAATCAGACAAAAATTAAAAATACTTAATGATGAACTACAAGAAATCAGATTTATATAAAATGTAAATTTGAAACATTCTGGCATATGCAAAGTATGCACAGCTCTTGTTGCATGTATTCTCAACAGAGCATTTCAAACTTGTGTGCTATGTCTTAGCAGCTGTTTGATAAAAGATGAAATGAGTACTTGAACCAACTCTGATTCTAATAAAAAGTTTGAATTGATTCAAAACTGCTGTATAAAGCATTACAGAATCCTTGACCATTATACACTTCCATCTTCTATTATCCTGAGTATGTCAATTAAACAATTTCTTCATTAACAGCGGAAAAGTTTTATAATACAAAGAAACATCCATATTGCAAATCTTTTGTTTACAATTG
Organism: Pelodiscus sinensis; assembly: GCF_052426305.1. Lineage (NCBI taxonomy): Eukaryota > Metazoa > Chordata > Testudines > Trionychidae > Pelodiscus > Pelodiscus sinensis. Next base: position 16,768,789 of record NC_143065.1, on the reverse strand, counting down.
CACACAGAAGTACGCGTGTACATTAGAAATACATGTTTGCATATAACAATGTATATACATTGGCAGGTTATGTTTCCAATGTTGAGGTGGTCTAGCTTCCTAGCCTTGATTGCCAGTTGAAAAATATATACAAATATTTTCAATTTGTGAATAAAAGTTTTACTAGAGCCACGTTTGCCTGCAAGTGAAGAAAATGCAGCAATGAAGAGCAGAAAAGGGGAAAAAAAACACGATAAGACTTTTGTGCCATTAGATTAAAAATATCTAAGAAAATCATCTCTCTTCTTTTTGAGCTGGAAGGTCCAATAATTAAAAATTAAATTCCTCCACTTGTTTAAGGACTTAACATCTTGCCTTTTTTCTTCTATTTTTGTTTGAGAGTTAGACTGGGGACAGTGACTTTATAGGTTTTCTTTGGAGTGAAGTTTCCCATTGTAGGCACTAGGAAGAACCAAGGCAAAAATCTGTATTTAACGTCTCATGTGTCCCATCTGATAACTCTCCCGGGGCCTCTGACGTGGTGGTGGTTGAGTTGTTTGTGGTGGTCTCCTCCTCTTTAAAGTGCCTGTTGTAAACAGAGAAAAAATATGAACTGTTGGGGGGTGGGAATCAAAGAATGCATTTTTTTAAAAGAATTATTGCAGGAAAATGAAGTACCACTGTGGGCAGACAAATTACATATGACAGGGTATTTTCAAGCTTGCAAAAAAGCACAATCTTTAAAATAAGAAAAGTCTGACAACAAGCTAAATGGTATGAACATGTAGTAAATTGAAAATAAACTGCTACATACGATTTTTCTGACAAAGGTGGTATAGGGAGACAGATTAAAAGGATATCTGAGTTAGTAATTGCAACAAAAGTTATACTTTCTACATGCTCCATGGCTGTGTCTACATTGGCACCCCTTTCCGGAAAAGGGATGCTAATGAGACCAGTCGGAATTGCAAATGCCGCGGGGGATTTAAATATCCCCCGTGGCATTTGCATGAACATGGCTGCCGTTTTTTTTCCAGCTCGGGGTTTTGCCGGAGAAAAGCGCCAGTCTAGACGGGATCTTGCGGAAAATAAGACGGGATCTTGCGGAAAATAAGCCCTTTTCCGGAAGATCCCTTATTCCTACTTTCAAGGAATAAATAAGACCAAAGAAAACCTTTCAAATAAGCCCAAAGAAAACGGTTCAAGTAGGAATAAGGGATCTTCCAGAAAAGGGCTTATTTTCCACAAGATCCCGTCTAGACTGGCGCTTTTCTCTGGCAAAATCCCTGAGCCGGAAAAAAGCAGCAGCCATGTTCATGCAAATGCCACGGGGTATATTTAAATCCCCCGCGGCATTTGCAATTCCGACTGGTCTCATTAGCATCCCTTTTCCGGAAAGGGGTGCCAATGTAGACACAGCCCATGTGTTTATAATCCGTATTTTGACTAAGAGGAAGTGAGATGTAATTTTCTCTATGTCTAGTAGACCAAATGTCAGAAATAGTTCTTTAATGTTATGTTGGCATGAAAAAAAGCACACAGTAGCCAGACTATGAACTACAGAACTGGCGCTACAGTCCCAACACTAAAAAGGCAAGGCAATATAGTTGAGAAAAAAGGCTCTACCTTCTTACTTTTCTGTGGTAAATCACTTAAGTACTTACCTGGGAGTGGTTTAGGAGGAGGCAACTTTGGATTACTGCTTGGAGTATGAACACTGCATATTTTAATGAATCCAGCCATTAACATGATCAGAGCAATTCCCATAAGAAGTACTGCCCACCAGTGAGCCTAAAAACACATTATACAGCAAGATTTAAAATAAAGATAGTACACTTATTTGGTGAATTTGGCAATGTTTCCCATATAATGAAACATACTAACAAAAATAAAAAAATAGATAAATGCATTAATGCCACTAATATAATAATCCATTTATCATTGTTAGGTATTTATTGCATCTAATCTGAGTAAACATAGATATTAAAGTTTCCCAACTTGATAATGGCTTTTCCGAGCTCTATCGTTGTTTCACTTAATGATTAATACTATAACTATTTTATTATAGAAAAATTTATAGAAGTCACAAATCTTCTAGTGCCAGCTATCTATAAAAGCCAGTAACTCCCAGGGATTTGCCAGACATATTCCAGGGCAATGAGTAAATCAATTCACAGACTGTAATAAAGATCAAAAGAAAAGGACTATGTATTAAATTACTATACTGCACCTTGGGGCAATGCAGCAACAATGTAAGAATCTGTGTATTTTTCACAGCTCTTAGCTGACAGTCTGGCCTTTACTTTGCATGCAAAAAGTAATAAAAAATAGCCATAAAGGAAAATTCAGCTACAACTAATGAAAAAGTGACAAAACTTAATAGAGGACTGCAGAAATTGATTCATAAATGCTGTTGCAATGAAAGTAAACATATTCGAAGCAGAACACACAAAAACATAGTCCATAGAAAGAAAGGGAAGATTTGAAAACAAGTTCTCCATCCACTCTCCCTCCCCACAAAAATTATAGGATTTGTTTTCCTCACACAGCAGAGCTGTGTCCAGGAAACATACATGAGACCTAGAATGAGAAATACTAATCGGATACACTTCCTTTATGACACTATAACTCTCACAGTTAGCCTAGTTTCTTGCTCCCCTACTGCCACTAGAGAAGGACTAATGGTAGGGCTTTCAGGGAGAAGTACTTGACTCTCAAATTCATTTCACCTACCTCCACTTTGACCCAACACTGGCTAGGATGCATTACTTTCATGACATACTGTAAACATTTTAGTTTATTGGAGGCTTATGGAGGAAAAAGTGAAAACAGAGAAATTCATTTTAGTGAGTTGTAAGATCCTTTTATGGTACCGCTGACCTGTTGAGTTAATCAAGTGTAGTATTCTTAGTCTACATCTATGCTCCACACCAGAGTGGCAGCACATAGGTCAGGAGTAGACAAATACTGGTCTGAGGTCTGGATCCAGTTCCCCATGGTTAGCCCCTGGCGGGCCAGCAGCACTATGTTTACCTGCATCTCCACAGATACAGGTGATTGCTGGGAACAGCAATCTGCAGCCAATGGGAGCTGCAAATAGGGGCTATGGGAAGTGATGTCGCAGTCCACACTGCTTCCCACCACTACCGTTGGTCAGAACAGTGATCTACAGCCAACAGGAGCTGCAATAGCCCATACCTGTGGAAGAGCGAGAAAATACAGCAGCGCTGGTCGATAAGGGACTAACCCTGGCAACACAACGCCAATTTATTGCCCACCCCGACACAGGGCATATGTAGCTACAAGCTGTAAGAAAAAGCAAGTGGTGTTCACATTGTTATGTAGCCACATGTCAGTGAAAGGCTCTGGGAGGAGGGGAAGCAGCAGGGAACTGCTGGAATCTTTCCCCAGGACTGCTGCATCTCACTACCAAAACCTTCCCCCACAGCAGTGAGAAAGCACCAGAAGTGGTGTGCTGATGGAGCCTTTCTGCACTGCCCCTTGCTGTAGGGCTATGTCTACACTTGCACCTTCTTGCGTGAGAAATATGCAAATGAGGCTAAGCCTCATTTGCATTCTTAATGAGCCACCATTTTTGCAGAAGAGGCTCTTGCGCCAGATGGAGCGGTCTACATTCCCCCTTCTTGCGCAAGAAAAACCCTCTTGCGCAATGCTGCTACACTGATTATTTTCAGGAATAATGGCATTGCGCAAGAGGCTTTTTCATGCGCAAGAAGGGGCAGTGTAGACAGCTCCTTCTGGCGCAAGAGCCTCTTCTGCAAATATGGCGGCTTACTAGGTATGCTAATGAGGCTCGGCAATATTCCACGCTTAGCCTCATTTGCATATTTCTTGCGGAAGAAGCTGCGAGTGTAGACGTAGCCCAGGAGTCTTTTCCTGTGACAGGGAAAGGCTTCACTGGTGGGAGACCACACTACTAAAAATAGCAGTGTAGAGTGGGGAAGTACTGCTTGGGCCAGAGAGAGAGCTGTGGATGTTATAAAGCTGGGTACACACCCACAGGTTTCAACAGTGTCTTTACTCAACTAAGCTATTAATATCCAGGGGGGTCCCAACTGGTGGTCAGCAGGAGCAAAGACTATAGTTAAAGTTGTCTAACACCTATTATAACGTTGTTTACTGTTATTTAGCTTAGACAAACTCCATGCTTTGTCTGCCATACAAGGGAGGGTTTTGTAAGTAAGCAAAACTGATTCATCCATTTTCAATAAATCAGCTCATGAAACTAGTATTTCTGTCTATGTTAAATTCTGGCATATTTAAAGACAGCTCTCAAACCTCAAAGATTCAGATTAGGAATTTGTTACATGGCAGAGAGGAAGTCTGAGACTGTTAGTGAACGATACCTCTCCAAACAGACATATTTGGCAATCTTATAATATGCAGAGAGTTTGCATATAGAGTTTCATCCCAGTTTGTCCCTTATTTTCTCTTCGGCACTGCGTATGCTCCCAGTGAATCTCCTGCATTACATGTCTATGATAAGAACAGAGTAAGCCTTTCAACTGAAACACAGGCTGCTTCCTCTCTCTTCCTTATTCTTAAGATAATTTTTAAACTGGGTAAAAGGCACTGGGCTGGAAGACAGAAGACTGAGTTCTAGCCTTGTCTTTCCTTAATGGTCTTTATTTTTGCTTCGTAACCTATATTAAGCAAGCTTTCATATCCTTAACATTTGGAGGGAGGCAAATTTTTTGCCCAACAAAGGGCAATGGAGGATCTGAGACCGCAAAGATTCAGAAGTAACAATAGAGTATACATCTCTAATATAGCTAACCAAAGACTTATCTAGTTAGCAACAAATCTATGTGCTTTCTGTCATGTCGTCTTACATAGAGTTGCATGTTTCAAGGATGGTAAGCCCTGCCTTAGGGCAAGGCGAGCACCTTGAGCCCCGCACCTTCAGGACCCCGCACTGCCCAGCGCCCACCTGCTCACCCCAGTGGCCTAGCTCAGCTGGCAAGCCAGTGCTCAAATGCACAGCCCCGCCTCCTAATCCACCCCCTGTTCAGCACATCACAACAACCCGCCTGATGCTCCTTCCGCCTTCCAGGACAGGAAAAGACCTCACCCTCCTGCTTGGCCCTGGCTAGCTGGCTGGTATCTGTCTCCCCTGCTTCTTCGCCTCCTTTTGCGTGACATCAAACCCTGCCCTCAGCTTGCCACTGCCTGCCTGCCTCTCTGCTCTCCTTCCGCCTGCCTCAAGACCCTGCCCCTTTGCTTGCCCACTTTTTTCTGCCAGGGAAAGGAGGAGCAGCCATGGCCTCCTAACACCTCTGATCTGGAACGCAGCTCCACTGGTGGGACACAGGCAATGAATGCTAAAGGCTTGCAAAGGAAAAAGAGCCAGACCAGGCACTGCCCACTGTTGTGGAGGACACAAAGGCCAGAGGCAAGCAACAGAGAAGTGGGCTGCCCAAGAATGAAGCAACGGAATCCCATGCCCGCCCCCCTGAATGCAGCATCTCGCCCACCCCCACCTACCCCACTTGACGAATTGTTTTTTTAAGGCACACCCACCTGTTTCCCCACGTGCCCCCGCCTCCTTCTCTGACTCTCCCGGTGTTTCCCCAGGGCAACAACAGCAGCCGGCGCCGGAGCGCTCACCTCGCTGCTTGACAGCCAGTCAAGCTCTTAGGGAAGGCAGGGCACAGGTATTGGGGCTGGAACTTACAACAGAGAAACAAACACGCTCATAGGAGGTAGAGTTTTCACCCCCAATCTCTTGACTCTTTTTTCAAACCGCACTGTAGTCTCCGAGGGGAGATGCACCACTCCCAGAGATGCTACAATACTGGGCCAATGTGCGGAGCGGATGGAGCAAGCTCCTCTTCCAGCCCCTGCCGCAAAAAATCCATTTCACATCGTTATCATCCATTTCACATCCTAACAGCAATTAAACGGATAAGAACAGACACTACACTTGATCCTAGCCTTCAAGAGGCCAAGAAGCGATACCTGGGCTCGGCTCCCGAGCACCAGGTCCCCCCTTGGCTCTTCATGGTACAAAACTGCCCAGCAGCGCCACTCCACCCCTCTCTGCAGTGCCACGGCCACCCGGGAATGACGCCCGGCCAACAGGCGCTAGAAGCATGCAACGGCCACCCCTGACCCCAGCCCCTAGGGGGCAGTGCTGCCTGGAGGGGACAGCTCAGCTGGCAGGCCAGCAGTGCTCATGTGCATAGCCCCACCTCCTGCTCCATCCTTCGTTTGGCGTATCACAACGGCCCATCTGACACTCCTTCCGTCTGCAAGGATAGGCTGAGATCCTGCCCCCCGCTTAGCCCTTGGCTAGCTTGCTGCTGTCTGTCTCCTTGCCTATCATGAAACCCCACCCCTCTTCTTGCTGCTGCTGCCTGGCTGGCTGGCTGATGGGCCCAGGGCCCCACTAACCCTTTGGCAGGGCCTGAAGGGTATAGGCATGCACAACTGTTAGCATTCTGTAAACAAAAAGCAAACTGAGAAACCACCACCAGCTACAAGTTCTCTTTCCGTCCTCTGATCAAATTGAAGGGATTTCTCCACTCCCAGATTAGGGAACAGAACATAGGAACCCCAATTCCCAACATTCTGGTGTGGCACAGCAAAATATGTATGTCAGAGCTTTTAAAAAAAATGCCATATAACCTACCTTAAAAACCTTGTTACAGTTTGAAGCATTCCTAACTTAAGAAATGCCAGATTTATTGTGCAACTTTAATTCAGCCCCCACTCCATTTCTTCTTTATGACAGTAATTACATAATCACACGGTATTTTTTCATAGGCCTCTAACATACCGGGAGGTGAATGAGAAGGTTTTGTAAGCAACAACACTTGAAATGTGAAAAACGATAGCATGCAATGATGTAATTAAAAACTGCATAATAAAGCATAGGCACAAAGGGGCAAAATTAAGGTTACACAGGCAGCTGTTAACTTTTTGAATACTTTAGTTTGCAGTTTAACAATTTTCATTTGGTAGTTTTTGTATGGCATCTGAATGAGGCTGACATTTATTACATTCCTTATCCATACATATTATTTCTAGACTTACTGCATACATTTAAAATCTGCATGACTATTTCTATGAAAATTCATGAGACTTATTTATTTGGTATAGCCAATAGTAAATGTAATATTTTACCTAACACATTTCTCAGTACTATATATTTTGACTACGACTACTGCTTTTGATTTGGTGTAAATGGAACTTTTTTGTTCAAATGAAAATTAAGCCAGAGGAAACACATTGAAATTCATGTTTAAGTATCTAATTTCTTAAAAGTGGGTTATCTGTCTTGTGTTTCACCATATATACAAAGTTTAACATAGTGCCTGGCCGGTTAATGAAAACTACCTACTTGTGACTGCAGTTATTTTAAAGGTGGCTTATTTTAAACAGCCAACTCTTTGGTCTGGTCCTTGATGAACACTAGCAAGCTTTGTAGATAAAGTTCAGAAACCTTATGAAGCAGTTAAAGTTAACCATTAATGCAATTAGGAAATGATTACATTTTGAGTATTACATACATGCTGTCTGTATTACAGGCATCCTATTACATAGCGTTTTTAAGACAGGCTACAGCTTCCCCTGTCACCTGCCAAAATGCTGCTATAAACCTACACCACATGGAAAAAACAAAGAGGGGCCCAATCCTACATCCTACTTGGCTGGCTCAAGCAGAACGGCAGCCACCAATGCCTTACTTCAGCCATGCCGAAGACAGCTGTGTGAGTAGGACCCTACCAAATTCACAGCCATGAAAAATGCATCACAGGTAGTGACATTTGGACTTGTGTGCTTTTATCCTATACAGGCAGTCCCCGGGTTACGTACAAGATAGGGACTGTAGGTTTATTCTTAAGTTGAATTTGTATATAAGTCGGAACTGGCATCCAGATTCAGCCGCTGTTGAAACTGACCAGCGGCTGACTACAGGAAGCCCGAGGCAGAGCTGCTCTGCCCCGGGGTTCCTGTAGTCAGCCGCTGATCAGTTTCAACAGCGGCTGAATCTGGATGCCTGGGACAGAGCAGTTGGGGCACTGCTGCCGGGTAGGTCCCCGCAGCGCCGCACCTCGGCGCTGCGGGGACCAACCCGGCAGCACCCCAGCTGCTCTGCCCCAGGCGTCCCTAAGTCAGCCGCTGCTGAAACTGACCAGCAGCTGACTACAGGAAACCTAGGGCAGAGCAGCTCTGCCCCCAGCTTCCTGGAATCAGCCGCTGATCAGTTTCAGCAGCGGCTGAGTGGGACCTGCTGACCATAGAGGAGTAACACCCTTGGGCGCCATATCTGTGCCCAACAATGAAACCCTGCCTAGTATCCTGATGTTGTGGACTGGGAGAGAAGGCTCTAGCATTTCCCCAGTGTCCTTTTTCTTGGTGGGGCAGTAGTGGGAGTGGCAGCCCCAACACCAGGGATTTCCAGAGGAAGCTGGGGACTCAGAGAACGCAATAACTTCCCTGTGTTCTCTCGCTGTACTCTGCCCTGCACCAGAGGCCCCGGGCATCCCAGCACATCCTTTCCCACAAAACTGCCTGCAGCTATGTGCACCCAGTCAGCTGTATATGAAGCTGATCCATGCCTCCAGGCACACTGTGGTTGTGTCCCACCATCCTTCCCCAGGACAGGAATCCTTCTGGAGAAGGATCTTCTTCTTAAACTCCCTCCTTAGAAAAATTCTGGCTGTGTCCCTGGAGTAGAGTGACATTAGCCGATTCCTTTTAATCTCAAAAAGTCTATTTAGTGTTTACAGAGAATTGACTATGTGCAAATATTAGAACATTTATTACAATAGTTTCTTAAACTAAAAGGGATCCACTATATATTTATACTATATTAGCTATTCTTTGAGCAATGAACATTGCATTAATAAATGACAATATTTTCAGTGCTTCCATAACCACTAAATTATGGTTGAGTAAATCAGATATTTGGGGCTCAATTCTTCTAGTCTGCTTCCTAGACTGCATAGGCTTGGAGTCAGCAGCCTCGCACAAAGGCGGAAGTGACAGCTTGGCGGGGGGGAGGGAGGTGGGCAGCAGTCCCTCTGCCCATTCCTGGGTAATGGTTAAATGTTAAACAGTTACCTGTTCATATAACTAGCCCTCCCACATCCCAATTTCATTAAGCTATGCCTGATCCTTGAAAATTTCTTTATGCATCACACTTTTCTTCCATTGTTCTTTATATTTAGTACTATTGAGATGGAATATAATTAGGTCTACAAAGAAAACTTAAGAAAAAAATTTCAAGATGACAGCAAAAACCCAAACTCACTGCTAAACTTGGCCTTGCCAAGTACAGAAGGCAAGGCCATCAGAACAACCCTAACATTAATACCCCCTTCTACTCATAAAAACCAATCAAAATCAGAAGCCACACTGAAACAAAAGTTAAAATTAATGAAATACTGTACAAACAAACAGAAGCCCTATCACCAAACAGGTTTTACTCCGAAGAGAGAGAAGTGCCTAAGACACAAAGGCCACGAGGGATTTTGATATTATCTGTTTTACGTGTAAGGCATTTAGATTCCTCTGTGAGGGTGGTAAACCCTAGACCCTAAACCAGACAATCATCTGAGCCTGAAATGTATACAAGAAGACAACTATGGAAGTGGATAGCCTAAAAATCAGACACCTATTTAACAAGCCACATGCATCTAATAAAGGTCTTGGAAAAAAAAATGCTGCTGACCAGACCCCAAGTCAGTTGTAAGGTGTGTGTTTTTTATTGCAGTGTAGACATACCTTAAGAGAACACTGAAATATTGCATATTCAATTATTTATCATTGTGATACTGAATGTATTGAATCTATTCAATCCATTTACACGGCTCTTGCAAGCTTATATTACCAAATCATAAAGATACTTACCACAATCCACTCTGCAATATTTTCATATAGCTCTGGATTAAAAATTGCTTTCTTTAGTCTAGCTAGAGGACCATCTGCGTCCACCAACCGACACCTCATGAATACATCACAGTAGCCTTTAAAATCATTACAGGGGGATCCAGGTTGCAATGTAATGGTTTTGTGACTGAAATGCTCCTTCCACTGATCAGATCCTGTACTTGCACAAGTAATTGGATCCACTGGAAAAAAAAAGTGAAAATAACTGAAGGCTGGCTTTTATTTCAAGACAAATTTATAACAAAATACTTTGTACATGCACCAATGTATAAAGGATAACCAACTCAATACCAAAAATGTACTCTTACCCTATTTAAAAACATATCAGAAAGTGGTAATTTGTCTTTCATTAAGGTATTATATTTTTTATTTTAAAGTTGACATGCCAATGGCATATCAAATAGGCATTTTACTAGAGGTCCACTGACTAACATTATAGGAGAAGCACGTTGTTCATAATAGTACATAAGCCATAAAAACTGAATTGTACTTTGTGTATTTCCAAAAAATGAGTTTCAACAGCAAGAAGCAAATACTTTCCCTGCTGCTGTAATTCTTACTCAAATTTGGTGAAAAAACCTTGAGATTTGAACTATTGTATTAATATTTAGATAATGAGCACATCTTACTTTTTTTCATGCAGCAGACATGGCACAACTCTTTATCATCCTTGCCGTCTGAACTAGCACATGTACATTCCTCCAAGCCATATTTTTCACAGATTGAACCAGCACATTGCTATTTGAGACAAAAGGAGGAAGAATAATTCAATATTATCTTCACATCCAAGCATACTTTAAAGCAGGTAAAATATACCAATTGTAATGGTCAGAAAGCTCCTGTTCTCAGTCTCCCTTTACTGAGCCTGAACACTTCTCTTCCCTGCCTTTCCACTAACATTTCCCTGCCCTCAATGCATCCCTAAACCTTTCGCCTCTACTCTCCCCACTGTCCCTCCCCTGCATACCAGCAAACATTTCATACAGACACACATGAACTCTCTTACACAGACATTGATTACATTCATCTAAAATAGAAACAAACCTTTCCAAGGACACGTTTTTGCAATATACCATCGATGTCCAGATTTCTGTACAAGTAGGGATTTGAACTGACTCTCTTTGGGCCATTCTCCAAGTAGGAACACTGAACAGGGGGCCAACGAGCCATGATCCTTCCACTTTCAAACAGAATCCATCAGCCCTGGTTCAAAGGACTGCCCAATAACCACCCTGTGGTACCCAATTACTAGCAAATTTTGAAGGCCAATAGTTCTGTTAATGCTTCTGCCAATGCATGCTCAGCATTAGGAACATTTAGAAGAGGAAGTGTGCTTTAACCTAAATTTGTGGATGCTTCCTGCTGCTGCTGGGCAGTTGTGCTTGTACACATGCATCCTAGAAATTAGGAATCTGCTGATTTTCCCTGCCTTACTAGTTATGGTTGGCACATTTCTAGGCTGGCATGAAGCAGACTCCCTATGGGCAATGGATTGTTGTGCAAACTACTAGCAGGATTCAAATATATTAACGTTCCCCATTGCACTAGCTGGCTTGCTTTATACATTCCTGACAGATGGGAAGTCTGCAAATATTCCCTTACTCTGATTGGCTTGCTGTGAATGCTCTCTGGCCAGGCAGCACAGTTTGTAGGGAACTGTTGGGAGAAATAAGGGGGCCAAAACGCTCCCCTCTCCCAACACCATGGAATAGGAGAGAAATAGGGCAGGTCAAATGATGAGAGGATCTGCAAGAGAGTGTACACTACTCAAAGTAGTGTTTCAAAGAGCTGTTTCAAAGTAAGGGAACTACAGTAAACTTCCGACAATCCGGCACCTTTGGGATGCAGGGGGTGCCGGATTATCAGATATGCCAGAGTATCAGGAGGTACTCCGGAAGGGGGGCTATGGTACGAGGGTGGAGGTGGGATGGCGGGGGAAGCCCTGCGCAGCCGCCGGTGACAGGCCAGCCGGGGCTGCAAGTGGCAGCGGCCACGTGGGGAAGCGGCGGGCAGAGCAGCTGGGGTGCTGCCGGGTTGGTCCCGCAGCGTCGCCCCTCACCTGAGCGGCGCTGCGGAACCAATCCGGCAGCACCCCAGCTGCTCTGCCCCACGGTTTCCTCAAATCCGCCTCTGCTGAAACTGACAAGTGGCGGACTTGGGGAAAACGGCAGGCAGAGCAGCTGGGGTGATGCCCGGTTGGTCCCGCAGTTCCACCCCTCACCCGCCTGCTCGGAACCCCAGCTGCTCTGCTCCGCAGCTTTCCCAAGTCCACTGTTCGTCAGTTTCAGCATCAGCACAGCGTGGAGCAGAGAAGCTGGAATGCTGCTGGGTGCCAAGCAGGGGGGGAGGGGCAGCGCTGTGGGACCAACCGGGCAGCACCTCAGCTGCTCTGCGCCTCTTCTCCAAGTCCACCACTGGTCAGTTTCAGCAGCAGCCGCAGCGGACTTGGGGAAGCGGCGCGGAGCAGCTCCAATTGTCTGGCTGGCAGGATCATTTCCGGGTTCCAGTTGGTGCCGGACTATCGGGAGTGCTGGACCACTGGGGTTTTACTGTACAAGGAAGATTTATCTTCCCACTACTTTTTCTTTTTAAGATCACACAGAGTTTTCTGAAGAATAAAACAATATCCTCATGCTATCCTCCATTAGCGATAAAGCCATACTGCTTCACAAAATAGTGCTTTATGTTATATTGTTAATTCAATAGTTTGGTACATTGAGCTCACCCCTTTAATGCAAACTTGTGTCTGTCTGTTGCAATCGGTGAAGTTTGGCTTGGGCTCAGATGCTGGACAGAGAGCACTGAAACCATTACACATTCCTTCTCTTGCACAGTCAGAATCATTCCGACACTTATCAGTCTTGAATTTGAAAGCACATTGTGCAGTACAGCAGGGGCCTTGACTGGGGCTAGAAAGAAAACAAAAACAAAAAACAGAAAAGATGCATTAAGAAAAATTCCTTTTTGTTCATGGAGTTTCTAGTATTCCCATAGCATTATTGTCCAAGTCTTCTAAATGTAACATTTATTGATTAAAAAAAAATGAGAGCAAATTTGTCTGTATTCTAAGAAATATATATATTTAACTAGAATACCAATTAAAACATCTGCATACAAAAACAGAATCGGTTTTGGTTTTTCCAATTTGTGCCAACAAAATAAAATGAAACATGTTTGTCTAAGGGGCAGAAAAAGTATGGTATTTTGCATCCAGTACAGGCAGTCCCCGGGTTACATGGATCTGACTTACATCGGATCCCTACTTACAAACGGGGTGAGGCAACCCCACACTAGCTGCTTCCCCCCAGCAGACCAGGAAGACGCGGAGCGGCTTTTCTCAGCAGACACCTCAGCTTGAGAATAAAGGACTGAGGGAAGTGAGGTGTGGGAGAATAAAACTGAGCTCTGGAGAAATGTTTGGCTAGAGTTTCCCCTACAATATGTACCAGTTCCGACTTACATACAAATTCAACTTAAGAACAAACCTACAGTCCCTATCTTGTACGTAACCCGGGGACTGCCTGTAGTCTTCTTAGTCTCAACTTAAATGATTAAATTATGAAAACCACCACTTAGGCTACACTAGAAAAGTTATTTTACATGCATGTTTACACCTAAACACCCTCAAAAATGAAATTTTAGGTTAAACTAACACTGTGCAAGTTAAACTTAGCACCAGGAAGAAGTTTAAAATTAAGGATGAAGTCCTTTCATGCTGTGGAGTATAGGACCCCCAAAACACTAAAGAATCTTACATATCATATCCTTCATCGCCAACAGAATTCAATAGTTTAATGTTTTACTACCTGGAATTGTTGAATATCTGTCAAAATAGCCTCAGCCAAAATTGTTTATGAACTTGGATACTTTAAGATAAATCATGAAGCTTTCATAAAGGTTTAAATAGTTTAGCTAAAATCTGTAATTTACCTATGTTACAGAACATTACTGAAGCAATCAATTTACACAATTTAAGTTTACTTTTAGCATTTTCCTTCATTTTTGAGGATTAATTTAAGCTAAACAAATTCATTTTTTTTGTTCTCTCTCTTTAGAGAGACATTCTCCAAGTAAAAAAATATTTGAAATATTAAACATTGATAAAAGTTACACATTTTTATTCACATAGGGTTTATATGGGTACCATCAAGTAGCGTGGGCCTAATTTTATTTATTTATATATATGGCACTATCATAAGGAAATTTTGAATAAATGTGGAAGAATATTTAGCCATGCAAAACAGGTAGCTAGATATCTTACACTGCATTTTAACAAAACATTTAGGAAATACCAACCTCTATCTGAAAGTTCTCTTATGAGCATGGACTTTTCAATATAATTTGCCATTTGCAATTACTTGTAGCAAGCGATCCAAGGAAATCTATGGCTGAAATCAGGGTTTTCTTGGGCTCATTACAGTCACAGTGCTATCTTAGACATGCAAGCTATACTGATGAATACAATACTATAACATTTTTTGCTATCATTTAGGCTTCATAAGTGGAATGATCTTCTAGTGCCAAATCTTGATTTTTTTGATCAATGCTACTTCAACAGAAATTTAACATTGGTTTCTGGCAAGCTATTAAAGTTTAATGCATTCATAGACACTGGTAGCAGCAAAGAAAAAAAAATCACATGCAATGGGGCTAGAGAACAAAGCAGCCTTGTACAGTTGTAAGCCAAGAACAGCTCACGCTGCTCTTAAATTAGGTCTTGTCTACAGCAACATTTATTACACTGCAAACATGGATTTAAATTTACCATGCAGTAAGCATCTGTGTGGACCTTGCTACCATATGCTAAAAATTCAGTAGTGCTCTTCAATTTACCCTGTTTTGAAACGGACGATAAAAGCACCCTAGGGAACTTTCTGTGTGGGCTCTTCTGCAGGACACAGAGAGCATGCACCAGTTTAAGGCAGGAGAGATTTACACCCTAGCTCACTATACACTAAATAGACAACTCACAGTTGTAGAAGGCTGTCTAAAGACTTGTCAAGTTCTGATCTGTTTAGATTCTTTATTCTTTCCCCAACAGTAATAGTCAAAAAGAGGAAAAAGGGTAGGGATCCAACTGATTCTTCCCCTCTGTCCCCAAATTACTGATATTACTTGACATTAAAAATAACCACTACTGAGGGAATTACAGGGGATTAATTACTCTTTATATAGCCTTAGTTCAAGATCCCCAGATAAATTTGACAAGGATACATATTCTTACAGAAATCATCCGATAACAATAGAGTCTCCTAAAGTATGGCCTCAGTCCAGGTACTACTGAACAGATGTTCATAGTAGAATGATCTTTTAGTGCCAATTCTTAACATTTGGCAAACATTTAAAATTCGAAGGCAACTTTAGTAAACGAGTTAATAACTGGAATTAACAGTAAGCTTAAATTTCATCAGCAAAACTTATCCTAGCCATATCTGGTTTAATCCATGTTAACAAAGCTGCATGGAAAAGTACGTTCTGACACTGCACATTTGCATGTTCCTCTAGCTAGAGAGACACCTTCAGTCTTAAGGACTGTCAACCTGATCCTTTTCACAAGCACAAGACAGTGAGTGTCCTAAGTAAATTTTTTTCCTATACATCCAAGATGGATCAGAGAAGCAAGTAAAGGGACTTAAATATTTGGGTTTCTTTCAAGACCATGTCTGCAAACACAAGTGTTACTTGGTATGAGATACCTAATGTGATAAATATGGGTATGTATAGGGATAGTCACGTTTAAGTGTGTAAGCTGTCTGAATTTAATTAAAGAGATAATCACAACCAATTAACTTTTTAAGCACAACTTGCCCCTATCTATACACCGGGTCATAAGGTATACTTAAAGTTAGAGACATTTTAACAATACAAGCGAGATTAGACTTCAAATGTCAAGCAGTATACTTCAGAAGGCCTTATCCATTAGTCTGAACAATTCAATAAGCATTTAATTACTGAAATCTATAATACCTGCACGATTTGCCTGGTTTTAACTTGCATTTCTTATCTTCTGGTTGATTTGCATCATAACAGCATTCATCTTTACACTGGTCACTGTATCCACAATCACACTGCTCTCCCTCTTCTACCATTCCATTACCACAGATAGGCTGGCCAGACTCTGAAAAATGTCAATATATTTTTGTAACACTTGCATAGTTAAGTAAGACTGGCAATGTCTATTCAAAACCAGGTTAGTACCAGAGATGTTAAATATCTGTTAATTGAATAGTTGATTAACCTCATGAACTCTTATCAGTTACTCAACTATTCTATAGTCCCCATAGGGGTGGGGCCGGTAGCCAGTGCGCTCTGGCCCCACTCCCAAGGAGGCCCCTGCCACTCTGGACTTCTGTGGGTGCCAGGCAGGAACTGGTTCATGAGGGGAACCAGTTTAAAAAACAGCTGATACAGAGGGAGCAGTGTGGGGTGGCAACAGCCCCTGTCCAGGGGAGCAGTGCCTGAGCTCCCAGACCCAGCGTGAGCCAGAACTGAGCCAGGCTGCCTGCCTGCCTACCTCCTAATACTCTTTGAAAGCAGAGCTGCAGCAGGGTAGGTTCCAGACCCGGCACATGCCAGGACTGAGCTGGGCTGCTGACCAGCCTGCTAAAATATTTACGGGGGGGGGAGGGGGGGAGAAGAGAGAAACTGGGGGAGAATGGGTATAGAAGCTTTTGCTTATCGGTTAATTAAACAGTTGACTATACTATTACATCCCTTGTTAGTACTGGAAGCATAGGTGTGTTGCAGATTAGGATTTTGCAGGAGAATTTGAACAGTGCTCTTCAGCATCCAGCTTGTTGATTTCTACCACATATTTTGTTCTGTTTGTATTCAGAACTTCCATGAATAACAATGGAAATTGTGCAAAGGAAAAAATGAGATCAGAGCTCAGGATAGAGAATTTTTCCTTAAAACTCCAAATTACCATCTAATTTTTGAGCACTGCTCCCCTTTCTCTAAAAATTCTGAAGACCAAAACAGCTAATTATGGACAGAAAGAACTGATGATGGCTAGAGCAAAGATCCTTGGTACCACTGGCTCCAAAGCTTTTGTTTCACTTGTGCATTCATAAACTACTTTACAAAAGGTTCAGGGCCATTGTCACTGAACAAGACTGCAGTAAAAATGATCAAAGGATCAGGATATAGACCCTAAATGAGTGCATGCACGTGTACACTAGGGATGTTAGCATATAGTCAATTACATGATTAACCGATAATCCCAGGTTTATGGGTTAATCATATTGACTACAAGCAACCTCCCCTCTTGCTGTGTCTGTATCAGAGGTAGCAAGGAGGGGGAAGGTGGAAGCCAGTGCCCATGGGGGGTCGGCTTTTAAGCCATCTCTCCATGATTGCCAGCTCCCTCTCCCCTCCTGCTGCCTCCCAGAGGCAGCAGCGAGTGAAGGGGGAGAAAGACGGCAGGAGCCAACACGCATGGGGAGCCAGTTTTTAAGTTGGGTCTGTGCCAACCTATCCTCCCCACCTCCCACAGAGGAAGCAGTGGTGAAAGGCAACAGGTGGGAGATTGCTTAGAAACCAGCTCCCCATGAGCACTGGATCCAGCAGAGCCATCTGCAGCCCCTGCTCCCTCTAATAGAGAGGCAGTAGTGTTGGGGAGAAGGGGGAGGCAGATGAGAGCCGGTACGAGTGGGAAGAAGCTTTCAAGCTGGTTCCCCACACATATTGGCTCCTACGGAGCCACATGCCCTCGCAGTGCTGCCTCTTAAAAGCCAGTTCCCACCGAGCCTGCTGCCTCCTGCATGTAAAAGTGTAACTACTAGAATTTCCAGTGGTTACAGGTTTACATAAACTACAGTTAACATCCCTAGCATGTACCCCTTCAAAATTATTTTTTGCACAATTTGTGTGGATAAGAAATTGAATATGTAATGGTCAGGTGTTATCAAGTTTTCAGAACTATGAAGGAGAGAGGGCAAGTGCCCCTATGAGAAGTCAGTCTACAAGCTACCATGCTAATGGATAGTTTCACATTGATTCTTTAGTCAGTCTGTATCTCATCTGCTGTCTCATTTTATACTCAGACTAACGACTTTTTGTTCCACTTGTACAGCACCAATGTCAACTGGGTCTGGTCTATGACTAGGGCTTCCAAGTGCTGTTATAACAGTGACACAACATTAACCCTTTAGCATTTTACAAGGCTGACTAAAATACATACCAACAAAACAATTATTTCTTTTTTTTTCAAGAACTTGGCTGATATTTCGAACGCTACAGACAGAGAACTTGTTATTGTTAAGTTTGTCCCCAGATGTAGCTCTTGCATACATGATATAATTTCCATTTTCTTTTTGCCCCAGGTTCTTGGACTCTCCTGGAGTGCATTCTGTTCCAGAATCATGCTGCAAAACAGAATATTGTGAATTACTTTAAGTGGATTAGTTTATTTTAATTTGCTATCTTTCTACCTATACATGTAACAACCATGTGTGGTAAAAGAGCAAGAAAATTTCATATAAAATAGTTTCATTTTAAAAAGTGTAGCAAAAAACTAAGACATTCTATATATCTTTGCATTGAATCAAAAAGACACATAATGGAAAAGTTCAGCATTAAAGACTAATGGTACCTGGAATTGAAAATGTGTCAGTGAAATGATTCCATGAAGGGAAATTTTTCAAAATTCTGACAGTTAAAATTACCATTTAACTAGCCATTAATAGTTAATATATCGTTATTTTTTCTCCCTATTCCATCCCTTCTGTTTCATCTATTATCTGAATAGAAACGTTCAAGAGCAGCTACATACTTAAAAGGTCAACAAAAATTCTGTAACTGGTGAATCCCCTCAAAAATTAATTTTGTGCCATGAGGCTGCTGTTCCAGCACCCACAAGCAAATCCCAAGCTAGTGAACTCTGCTTCTGCTATTGTTGAAGTATTTTCTTATTAGACCGATCGTAGTTTAGACAGGCTCCAGTAGTTCAAGGACAAAGAAGCAATGCATAAGAAACAAACCAATGTTTTGTCTGACCAGAAATATAACACTGTTATTACTAAATCCAGATTGCAACAAAATCTTCTCCAACACACTGACCCAAATAACGATCACTTGTCGATTTTAAGAAGTGAAGAATATCAGATGCAGAAGATAAATGGAAAGTCACTACAACATCTCCAACTTAAACAATGGTGGCTTATCCCTCTGTGTGTGTGTGTGTGCATGCACGCGCGCTGCTTACTACAACACAACATGCACATTCCTTTCTTTTATTGCCTGTACATTATATTCCAAAGATATAGGAGCACTGATGAAAGTTAACTTCTGTGAGAGCGTATAAGGTATATAACCAGAGAACTGAACTATCCAATTGAAATGATTAAATATAATCAGCTTAGGCACAAATGGTTTGATGTGTCCCTGCTTAACCACACTGATAGGGAAACAGTAGTTTTACATGATTACTAGCACTGTTTTAGACTATTTCAGTTATATTACCTACTGATTATCTGCCCACATTTCCTGGTATCTCCCCAAAGCAAAGGATTCTGGGAGATTGCTGAATGCTACCATGTGCTCTGTGGGACATTAATAGGAGGACCAGCTGAAACATCTCAGATAATCAATATTCACATTGTGAGGACTTAAATATGATCTGATTTGTGTGGGGTGCGGGAATCCATTTCTAGCCACTCTATGGAGAACTGATCACTTATAACATCACTTGCTAAGATTCATGGAATAATTTATAATGTAGAAGTTTCAAAGATAATGATAAATGGCATAAGCTTTTAAAAATATATTTGACAAGAGTAAGAAACTGTTTAATACCAGATTTCTATTACCACTTTTGATACAAATGATTTCCCCACAATATGACCAAACCCTTCCAGCATAAGTATATAAATGTGCACTTAAAATGGTATTACATGTTGAACCTCTCTAGTCCAGGAGAATTTGCTGAACCCCGGGAGGTCAATAATGTCTAGCAACATTACCAATACTCCCACTGCTTACTGTGCTCTTAGAAAACATTTAGGGGTAAATTAGAGTTGAACAGCACAGAACTCAGAGAACCAGGATCATTGGAAACTTGGTCAAACCCATGAAAAGTGGGCATCCAGCTAAGTAAAATTATGCCAGACCACAGGTGTTAAAAGACCAGCATGCCAGATTAGCGAGGTTCAACCTGTACTATAAAGAGTATAGCAAAATTCTTGACAAGTGTATCTGCTGATTATCTAGTTAAAACATGAGTTTCAAAGGCAAGTTCAAAAATGATGTTCCAATTGATCCAAAAGCATTTTTACCCTATGACAGATTTCCACTTCTTCGATCAATGAACACTGTTAACACTGGATTCTTGTTCCCTCCAATACGGAACAATTATCTTAATGGTTAAATTTGTGTTTTCTAAAATGTAAAACTTTAAAAGCAGGAGATATTCTCCACTTTTCACACTACCCACAAATAAAAGAAACAAATAAAACCTCCATTGTTTCAACCTGTTATAGACAAAAGCCTTGAATGTATCATGATAAGGCAAATGCTTCAAAATCTCATTACAAGTAAGTCAGATAGCCTCTTCTCAAAATAAAGTAATCTTTAAGGTATAAAAATGGTGAGGGGCCCAAAGGAAGTTGTATTCCCACTGCTGAGTGAGAGGATATAACCAAAATTTGTCCTTATCAACTGAAACACTTCCCCTCACTCTGCATGAAATAGAAGCTAGTATTCTATTCACCATAATAGATGTACACATACACATTTTGGAAAAGATGAGTAAGCTTTGCCCTTCAATGGAAGCGGGAAGGCAGAGAGAATAACTCACACTTTTTTACAAAAGAGTGGTCGTGAATAAGTGCAGTATAAGGAAGGCTAAACAACAGGTAGCTGCTGTAAGCAGCTTAATGAGAAATTTAGAATATTTGCAGTCTTGTCACACCAAGTTCTTTTCTAGAACATTCATAAATATCTTAGTGCATACGCTTTATCTGTAAAATCCTTTTTTTTTTTTTTTTTTTGCAAACACATACACATAGTAGTAAAAGGTCTACGTTATAATATGCATAAACAACAAGAAGTCCTGTGGCATCTTATAAACTAACAGATTTATTGGAGCATAAGCTTTCATGGGCAAAGACCCACTTTGTCAGATGCATCTTTGCCCACGAAAGCGTATGCCACAGGACTTCTTGTTTATGCAGATTCAGGCTAACATGGCTACCCTCTGATACATTATATGTTATCATAACAAGTTATGCTCCCCCAATCACTGAAAATGTGTAATGGAGCATCACTTAATACTTACAGGTGAACCAAAGTTATGTCCAACCTCATGAGCAAATGTGATATGAGAAACCTTCGGAGGCACGTGAGAGCCATAGTTCTGAACAGTGATGATTCCAGTATTTAAGGACTTCTTTTTACCATCAGAATAGAGTTTGCTCTTTTCACATATTCCACCAGAGCTTCCTGAATTTACAACAAGAGTTACAAAATGAATACATAATGAAACAAAAAAGGTGAGTTGTATTTTTTGTTCTATATCTTAGTTGAAAACGTATTGCAATCATATAGAGCCACATCTATATTTTTAATCTAAATCCCATTTGTTTTGCCTTGCCAAGTAAAGAATATGCTATTTCCGAACACAGAAAATTCATTTCACTATCACAATGATCACAATGTTCAGCTGCAAATACTCTGAACCTGATTTTAAATAGTATCTTTCATTTTTCCCCAAAAAATACTTGTAAAAAACCTAAGATTAGCTACAGATCCCACTGAGCAGGAGTGACTCATTTCTTCATAGTACAATTTAAAACTGAAGTGAGGTTTTGATAGGGGGTTAATCATGTGTACGTTTAAAGGTCAACAATCAAGGACATCACACCCAGTGTTTGAAAATGCAATACTGAAATTGTTAATGTTCAGAATCTAGAACATATGCTTTCTAAACAAGTTGTGTCTTGTTAAAGTCCAACTGCAGTTCAGCAAAATACATACCAGAATAAATATTTCCAGGAATAATTTCACAGGAAAAGGGCAATAAAGATTCATACTTTCAGACCAATAAGTAAGCAAGTAAAAAGTCCAAAGTAGAGCCTTACCATATATCCTGCATTTGTCCATACGAATGGTCTTAAAGGACAACTGATCATTTTAAATAGTATGAAAAAAGTTATGGAAAAAGGACAAAATTTCTAAAATCAGCTCTTCATACATTTAAAAGGCTGGTGCACAGTGGAGGGTACCTTGTGCGAGCTGAGAATCAGCTGTCCCAGCTTGCACTAGGTCCCCCCTGCTGTGTTTTAGCCTTTTAAATGGATTAAGAGGCTCTTACTACACTTAAAAAGCAGAGATGCATTTGGAACTAGACGTGGGCCAGGAATAAGCGGATTCCCAAATCACACCGAGATCCTACTATCCCTCTGCCCCCCGTGGAGACGGTTGCTGGGGAGAAACCAGCTTTTGGGCTGGCTCCCCCCAGAATAGGCTTCTGCTCTCCACCCTTGCTGCCTCTCATAGAAGCAGCAAGGGGGAGGAGGAGAGGAGAGCAACTAGTCGCTTATACCCTTAGTTATACTGCCAAGCTTCCCTAACCAATAGACCTAAACAGACCCTCTCTGCCATTTACATGGAGTATTAGTGTCATTAGATCCAGGTACAGATTGGACCTCCCTGTTCTGTCACCTCGGGACCTCCAAACCATGGAGTTTGCTGGACGAGAGGAGGTCAAGTCTCCTCTCTGGGCTGTAGGTGGCCCTGGAACCTGGGCTTACCTCCCCACTGCTGGCCCCAAGCCAGGGCTCCCAGGATCAGCTTCCTTGGGCTGGGGATTCCCCACACTCTCCGCAGGCTCAGCTGCTGCCTGGGTTCCTGGCTGTGGACTCCTCCCAGCCAGTGCCAGCCCCGCTGTCACAAGGGTTCCCGGCTGGGGATGTCTCTGAGCTGCCACAGGGGTTCCCTAGCCTGGGGCTCACCAGGGCTGGAATCCCCACCCACCACAGGACCAGCCCCTGCCAACCTTGCTAGGGCTCCTCAGCAGCTGTAGGACTCTCAGCTGGCTTGTGTTCCTTGCCTCCGCGGCTCTTATCCAGCAATATCCATGGTGCTTCCTTCCAGACCATAGATGTTGCCGGACCAGAGTCCTGGGTTTGGGAAGCTCAACACGTATTGAATTTCCACTGCCTCTTTCAGGACAAATCACCGACATTGGTCTATACCAGCGATGGACAACCTACACTAGTGGGTAGACCAAGTGAGCGGGCCACGTGAGCGGCCCTCCATCTCAGTGGGCCTCAAGATTACCCTAACCAAGACTGTTTTGTAGGATAGGGTAGTTTGGCTAACTAAACTTGTGTACCTAGATTTTGCAGGGTGTGCCCTTTGATTAGATGAGAGAGAATACATAGCTCTCTCAGTCAATTTTGTGTGCAATCAGCACATACCTCACTTCAGATGCCTTTGTTTTATGTGGGTACTAGGGTGCAGAGTACCCCCACTGCAAGACTAATTCAGCTACGTAACTTAGTCAGAAGATCTATGTGGTAGGACACACGCGAATTGCCATATGAAGCAGACCAGAAATCCATTTAGTACACTATCCAGCTATTCTGTTTACTAAACTCAAGGGTGTAGTCTGATATTAATTTTTATAAATATATGCACTATACAATAATTTACATTAGATTTAGTTTTCAATAAAATAGCATCTAAGCACACAGTGAGAAACCAGGTTCAAATTGGTCAAGACATTTTTGAATAATCAAAAATAGTAGCTTGCAAGACATAAAACAAGCTATTTCTTTTGTTATCACTAGGTGCAGAAAGTCTTTGTAGAATAGAGTAGACTTTCTGTTTCAAATTCTGTCCCATGTGGACTTTGGTCCCCAGTTCCTGAAATGAGTAACAGTTCTTGACATCATCATCAAAGGCAGCCATGTGACTTGATAGAGTTAAATCTCCCTTACTTGAATTACCCAGAGACTAGGTAGTGATGTCCAATGTCTCCTCTACTTTTTGCACTGGCCACAGAGCCTTTTACTCAAAGGACAATGAATCCATCACAGGAATGCAACTTGCAGGACTACCACAGAAGAGAGTTACCGATGTAACATTTTTATCTACATCAAGTATCTTTCTAAAACTATTTGCCAGAACAATTAAGGATTTTGGGGAAGTCTGGATTTAAAATAAATTATGTTGATTCTGAAATACTAGCTATAAATTTTCCAGACCACAAAGTCACACCTTCAGAAAATGTTTGGGTACAAACGGGCAACAAATTCTCAAATCTCAAACAACCTAGAAGAGCCCTGTCATTTAAATGTTAAACCACCATTTCAACAAATGAAAAGAGATTTAGAGTTCTGGGGCACTATGAAATTCCTGGATTGGAAAGAACAGCCACAGCCAAAATAAACACTGTCAAGGATATTTTTCTTGTTTCAAAATCTATGATTATCCCAGATACAAACCGCAAAAAATGAGGAGTAATGTTAGTTCGAACAAATGGGTTTGATTCAAACTAATGCAGCCCGGAGAGCACTTCCACTTTAGAAACAGCTGGGTTTGGAAACAGCATGCAGCCGAGATTATGGTAATGAAGTGCGGGATATTTAAATCACGGCTTCATTTACTATTTCGAATGCCTACATTTGCGTCGCTAGTTCGAACTAGGGTGCAAGTGTAGATATACCCTTAGAGATCAGAAAAGGAAGTTACTCACCCTGTGTAGTAATGACTGTTCGAGGTGTGTCCCCCCGTGGGTGCTCCACTGTTGGTAATGGGTGATCCCAGAGTTGCAGAATGTCGGGTTGTCTGTCGGACCATGCATGTCCGAAGAAGCACCATGTGCTGTTCGCACTCTGGCACCTCATGTGAGTGGCCCATGCCTCCTTCAGTTCCCTGTCTACACCTGCGTAACCAAGACTCTGAGTAGAGTGGAGGAAAGGAAGGTTGTGGAGCACATACGGGGACACACATCTTGAAAAACAGTCATTACTGCACAGGGTGAGTAACTTTCTTTTCTTCTTTGGTGTTCCCGGGGGTGCTCTACTGTTGGTGACTACAAAGCAGTACTCCATGTGGATGCAAGGAATAGGAGTTACTGCTTGGTGGCTGAAGATAAGACCGCCGTAGCCACCGCTGTATCCCCTGTCGGTTGAAGCATTATGGTGTAGTGCCTGGCAAAAGTGTAGTAAGATGACCAAGTAGCTGCTTGATAAATGTCTTTAAGTGCCACATTATTTAGGAAAGCCATTGAGGTTGCAGTAGAACAGGTGGAGTATGCCTTTGGTGGGACTGTCAACAGCTTACCGTGGATGGAATGGCACCGCAGTGTGCATGATATCATCCATTTGGAGATACGTTGAGCTGAAATTAGTGTGCCTTTTGAATGCTCTGTGATATATGTGAAAAGTCATGGAGACCTGCGGAACTCCTGAGTCCAGCCTATATAAAACACTAGATCCTGGTGAATGTCTAGGGTATGGATCAAAGTATCCTTAGTGGATACATAAGGTTTCGAGAAAAATGTTGCTAATACTACAGGCCCAATGACATGGAATGATGTGCTGATCTTGGGTAAAAACATTGGGTGTGGTCATAAGATCACTTTGTCCTTGGTAAAGACCATATATAGTGGTCCAACCATCAAGGCTCCTATCATTGGCAAGGTAATAGCTGTCAAGATCAGCACCTTCATGAGAAGGAATGGGAATGGGCAAGTCACCATGGGCTTGAAAGGAGGTCTCATAAGGCAATCTAGAACCAAGTTCAAGTCACAGGAGGGTGCTAGGGTTCTGTGTGGAGGGCAGAGGTTCTGAAGAACTTTGAGGAACCTCCTGATTATGGGATATGCAAAAAATTGATGATCTGTCTATCCGCTCATGAAAGGCCATTATTGCTGCCAAGTGCACCTTAACAGAGGAAATGGATAAGCCCCTGGTCTTCAGATGTTATAATACAGTCAAGAACACAGTGAAGCAGTTCATTGGGAGGATCAAGTCACGTCTGTTGATACCAGGAAGAGAACGGTTTCCACTTCTATAAGTAAGTGGCTCTGGTGGATGGCCTCCTGCTGTGTAGAATAACAGTTCTCACTTGTTCTGAGCACAGGGATTCAGATCCGTGGAACCAGACAGGAGCCACATGTATACGTGAAGGTTATGAGGTTGAGGTGAATCAATTTTCCTCGACTCTGGAAAAGGAGGTACAATAGACATGAGATGTAGGTATGGAAACCAGGTCTGTCTGGACCAGGATGGAGCTTTCCAAGAGACTTGAGCCCCGTCAGATCAGATTTTGCATAGAATTCTGTGGATAAGCAGGATGGGCGAGAAGGCATAATGTCGATGTTCGTTCCAGCGGATTAGAAGGGCATCACCTAGAGATCCATCACCCAGTCCCGCCTTGGAAGAGAAGCGGGAGCACTTGGTGCTGTGAAGAAGTACACTGATACCTCACCAATGGAAGCAGAGACAAGCACTGCTGGATGCAGCTCTCTCGTGTTCAAAGGAAAAATGGAGACTCAAAGCATCTGCCTTGGCATTGTTCACCACAGGTAAGTAGAAAGAAAGCTATCAGATTGGTTTGACATGATTTGTTCTTTACAAATCCATGCTGGCTGCTACCTCTCATCTTATTATCTTCCAGATATTTGCAGACGGATTTCTTAATTGCTTAATTATCTTCCCTGGCACAGAAGTTAAACTAACAGGTCTATAGTTTCCTGGGTTGGTTTTTGTTTTGTTTTTAAATAGATGGACACTATATTTGCCCTTTTCTATTTTCTAGTCTTCTGGAATCTCTCCCAACTTCCAAAATTTTTCAAAGAGGATAGTTAAAGGCTCAGATATCTCCCTTGAGTATTCTAGGATGCATTTGCAGACACCTAACTTTTCTTTAACTTGTTATTTTATTTTAACGTCTAAACTTACCCTATTTGCACCAGCATTCACTATGTTAGGCATCCCATCACCATCCATCTTCTTGACAAAAACCAAAATAAAGAAGGCACTAAGCATCTTTGCCATTTTCAAGTTTCCTCTTATTGTATTACAGTAAGAATAGAGGTGGTGAAATGTAGAGGAGGAATGCGGAGATGAGAAGACACTCCTCCGATCCTCTTCACTGAACCCAGTGCACTCAGATAGTATCGGAGACCTCACATATTGTGGAGAGGTATAAGGCAAGAATGGCACCAAGGAGGCTTCCCTGGATGAAGGGCAACATGCTGCCTGCCACTTATATCTGGTGCCGGCAATATGTGTGGTGTCGGGCTCTCCTCATGTTGACCAGGTGCTGGGGCCCCTGTGGTGTGGCATTGACATCAGTGGTGGTACAGTAGAAGGCAGTACTGTTGCTCTGAAGTACAGTTGTTTGCGGTGCTGCTTTTGCTGGTGCCAGGTCTTTAGATGTCATTAATGCTGGTGCCAGGATTTGGTGGCGAGACCTCTATGGTACTGATGAGGATCATGTCAGCACTGAGGCTGTATGGGAGGTCGCAGTAGTGGTGCAAGTATGTGGTCTTGGTGCTGCAGTATTGGAGGTGCCCAGTGTATCCCTCTTACTCAGCCTGAGAGGCGGAATGGGAGGCCGAGATCTTGCCGGAGAGGCTCTCTTTTCTGAACGTTTCTTTGGCAAGGTAGGGGCTCTCTTCCTGGAGCCTCCACAAATGGCTGAGAAGATTGAGGCTCCTCAGTGGGCTGCACAGACTTCTTGAATAATATCATACGGAGCTGAAGCTCCTGTCTTTTCTGGCTCAAGCAGTGGTCACATTTTTGGGGCATATAAGCTTCCCCCAAGCAGCATATACTCATGGAATGCCCATCTAAGACAGGCATGGGCTCCTAGCGTGCCTTGCATTTCCTGAAGCCCAGTGAGCTTTTCGCAATTAAGTGAACCCCCCCCCCCAACCCAGACTAGCTGGCGGCCATTAAAAGTTTAAGTCCTTCCTCCCACCCTCTCCTTCGGTCTTCTTTTCCCATTTTTTATTTTATTTTATTTTTAAACTGGGGCAAAAGGAGGACGGGTTGGTTAAAACATGGTGAGGTGGCTTGGGCAGACCAAAGCCACCACTACTGGCAACTCTGACCAAGAACTGACAGGAATTTTTTTTTCTTCAAAAGGAAAGAAAACCCTAGCTATTAACAAGAAAAAAAGGCAAGGATAACTTCAACAATCTCACTGAGGGGGAACAATGTATTAAGAGAACAATGAGCTGTCTGTGACAGCTGAAAGGGGAAGGGGGTTGGGTCGCATGCACGAGATGCCAAAGTGTGAATGGTGCAAGGCACTCTTCGTGCATGCACAGCCCGACAGACAACTACTGAAAAAGCTGAGATCTGTGGTTCTGGGATGACCCATCACCAACAATGGAGCACCCATGGAGACATCTCCTGAAGAACAACTAATTTTAACTAGAATACTCTCTCCTGCCACTAGTACTTTCAAACTAGCTATTATGTTCCTCAATTTTATAGAAAAACTATTTTATACAGAAAGTTCACAAATAGAAGCAATAGTATCTGGTGAATTAGGAAACACAAAAATTACCCCAGATAAAGGGGGGTTTGTTCTGAAAAGAGGACCAACAACCTAAGCGTGTGTCTAGACTACAGGCTTTTTGTTTTTAAAAAAAGTGGCCTTTTTTTGAAAAAACTTGCCCTGCGTCTAGACTGCTGCTGCGTTCTTTCGTAAGTAAATTTAAAAAATGTGGCAGTTTTTTTCACCAAGGAAAAGTCTCGTTTTATGAGGAGTAACGCCTTTTTTCGAAAGTGCTCTTTCGAAAAAAGGCACTATATAATGCAAACTGTGCTTCTTCAAAAGAGAGCGTCCAGATTGCCTGGGTGCTCTCTTTCGAAAAAGCAAGCCGCTTTTTCAAAAGTACAGGTTGTAGTCTAGACGCTCGTTTTCGAAAGAAGCTTTTTCAAAAGTTTCTTTCGAAAAAAGCCTCTTTCGAAAGAGGCTTGCAGTTTATACATAACCTAAGATTGCAGCACAATAAAAATTATTAATAACTATGTTATATATGGCACTTTGCCACTTCCAATCTTCATTGAAAGTCCAGTTTGTAGGCCTGTTGGGGTGGTGTCAGCAGGTTCTCTAGTGGTCTCTGCATGGCTCCCCAGAAGCAGCAACATGTCCCTGCTGATCCTAGATGAAGGAATGGCCACTGGGACCCCGCCTGCAGGCAGAGGCAGCACACACAGCTGCCTAGCCATACCTTTGCCTAGGAGCAGCAGGGACATGTTGCCACCGGTGGGGAGCTGGTGAGTTCTGTTTGGATCCAGCACCCCAAAATCCCTCCCATGCTCCAACCCTCTCCCGCACCCAAACTCCCACCAGGAGCCCAAAACTTGCAGGAGGGGGCTTGAGGCTAGGGCCAAGAGGTTGACTGTGCATCCCAAATCCTTCATCCTCTGCCACACCCTAGAGCCCATACCCCTAACCAAGGCCCTCACCCCTTCTGGCATCCGACTCCCTACCCCAGTTCTTAGTTAATTAGAATATTTGACTAGCCAGCACCCTCCATTACCCCATGCCAGATAAGGCTTTTACTGTGGTCCAGGAAGACTACAGAAAGGCAGCACTGCTGCAGTGTACTGTCAGAAGTATGAAGGGTCACTGTTAGTGTTAGATTTATCTAAAGAAAAAGCCTTAAAGTATATTAGAGTACATACAGAACATGACCTATCTGTAGCAAAAGAATTATCTATTTCATAACTAGAAAGAGTGTAAGACAACAAGAAAGTATGGTAAGTAGGTCATGTGTTCAGCATTCAGATACTCTAGAATTAAGCATGGTAAGATCAGTTAGACTGGAAGAACATTGCAACTAGTTTCCCCATCCATTAGACATTTGTTGACCTCCAATATTAGTCAACTGCTGTTTTATATTGACAATACTGACTCTTTCTGCAGATGGAGCAACTTGTCTAGCTACATGGTTGAACAGACTTTCTTTGCCAGGTGGTAAATGTTATTTCTCCAATGGACGAAGTCAGCTGCTAGACAGATTTTTTTTTCTTATGTCACACTTGAGCAGCCACAAAATACTACTGGAATAGTAATTTTTGTAGCTCCAATGCAAGCAATGCATTTTGTAGCTCCAATGCAAGCTATCATAAAATACCAGGAAATA
This sequence comes from Pelodiscus sinensis, assembly GCF_052426305.1. Classification (NCBI taxonomy): domain Eukaryota; kingdom Metazoa; phylum Chordata; order Testudines; family Trionychidae; genus Pelodiscus; species Pelodiscus sinensis. The sequence goes on along the minus strand of NC_143065.1, from coordinate 16,738,776 downwards.
TTTAAAAACTGAAAATTAAGACACACTGCTGGAATGAAACTGGTCAATGTCTCAAAGAAAATTAAAGAAACAATTATCTAGGAAGGGTAAGTACAGAGTCATTGTTTCAGTATCCCTGCAGACATCAATGCATTGGTTTATACTCTGTTCAGATTTCCAAGTTATTTGTATCCAGAAGAGCTGGTAATCAGAGATCCTCGAGTACAAAGCTATGACAACATGTGAATTTTATGACTGTAGAATGTTGTAGAATATAAGGAGCCCTTCTTCATACTTGATATAAAACAATTGTGAACTTATTTTGTTTCATCCGTCAATCATCCCTGGTCAAGCGTCTGCCCAATTAATAGGGGAACCTTAATGACACAAACTGTTAGTGGCACAGGATTAAGGATGTTAAAGACTAGTTGACTATCCGATAAGTATATGTTTATCAAATAGTCAGTCGACTAGTCGATTCTGCCCCCCCCCCCCCTTGCTGCCTCTATCATATAGAGGCAGCAAAAGTGGGGGAAGATGGTACTTCAAAGGGCAACACCACATAACTGAGCTCAGCTCAGTTGTGCGGCACTACCCCTTTGAAAAGGGGCAGTTCAAAAGGGGCAGTGCCTCACAGCTGATACCCAGCTCAGCTGTGAGGAGCTGCCCCTTTGAATCACTGAGGCGGCAAAAGCGACAGTGCCGCCTGGAGCCAGCTGGGGAGTCTCCAGCTGATCCCACGCTCCATGAGCATGCTTCCACTTTGAAATGCGCCAGAGCCCCTGCTGGGGACTTTTGTACATTTCAAAGTTGGCACGCCCACATGCAGCCTGGAGTCAGCGGGACTTCCTGCTGAACGTGGGGCTGCATGCGGAAGTGACTATTGACTAACTGAGTAGTCGATGGAAATTCCATTGACTACTTAACTAGTAAATTAACCTCAATTTAACATCCTTACACATGAAGAATGGATGTTTACATAATTTCAAATAAGACATAACTGAACTGTGAAGCATCAGGCCTATAATGCTGAAAATATACAAAGTCAAACAGTTTATGCTTTTCTTCCTCGCTCCTACTTAAAAATAGTTATCTTCTGTAAGAGTATTCTAGTTATGGATTAATTACCTGAAGGGGCTCCAACCCAAGCCAGACCAAGGACACCATCATCAAAATCACGGTCAGTAAATACATAGGCCAAACAATAACCATCATGATTCTGCTCAGAGTTCAGTTCCAGAAACTTCTCCACACCAATATTAGGAAATCTGAAGGGATTGGAAGGGTCTCTCTCATCTGCAGTTGTGTTGATCTAAAAGTAAATTTAAGTGTATACTAAATCAGACACTTCATTTTCGTCTGGCTAATACAAGCTTGCTAAGAAAGACTTCATACTATATCAAATAATTACTTCATTATCTGAGTACCCCAGGACTACTTGTTTTTAAAGTTACAGACTAACATGGCTACCACTTCTGATACATAGTATCTGGAAAATTCTGAGTTCTAGAGTGAACTTGTTTCATAAGACCATGTAACTGTATTTATGTGGCTAATTACAACCTCCTTCCTCTTCATTCAAATACTTCATTCAGACAAACTTCATCCACAAGAATTAAAAAAAAAAAGTGTGTGTGAATAACCTTAATTCTACACTTCTGAGAATTAACTAATGGAATTGGAAGTAGATACATTAGTCAAGTTCCTGGAGCAAAAAGATTATTACACGGATGGCACATGCTACATCCTAGCACACAAGATCAGAAAGTTTAGACAGATCTAAGAACAAGAAAGTTTTGTATAAAAGTGTCTTACAGAGCAAAACTACATACTCAGATTAAATCTCTAACAAAGCTAAAAGCAAAGTTTTAGTATTATGGGCTATACACAACTTCCGTTCAGCTCACTGATAATAGAAGTCTCAAAAGTGTTTTTCTGAGCATAAACATGCATTAAGGCAGAAGACAATTAGAGATTTTTTTAAAACTGAACATAATATATATTACTAACCACAGAGTAATGTCATGTGTAATAATCTCAAAGACAGAGGCTTAAAACCAAAGTGCAAAAAAAAAAAAAAAAAAGTTTTTAATAATTGTGCTTTGGTCTTTTGCTTTTTTAAATAAAGGCAGCCTTTTAATTAAAAAAAAGTTTTTCCTGCTTTTATCTTTAAAATAAAGAAGCATATTCAAGTAATTCAGTCTAATTTGTCCTCCCCTATTTTTCTCCTGAGGAACTTTTCAGGGGTCTGAAGGGGGAGCTACCTCACACCTTCACTTAAGAGGCTTGAGTGCTGATTCCTCAGCAAAGGCCTTCTTTCTTGCAAGGTGTTTACAGAGTTACAAAGATGCTACAAAAGTTACAAAAGTCTAAATTAACACTCGAAAACTGCTTCCTCTTATCAGGTCCCCTTCTTATAGTTCTTCTCTTATAATCTCAAACACCCTTCCAGGGTAGAGTAAAATATTTTTAAGCTAAAAAGAGAATAAGATCACTTTATCTTCATTCATAAGAAGAGCTATAGTTTCATTTATGCTGGAGGGAATTAATCCTTTCTTCCCACCACAAACAAATCCTGTTAAAAGATGTAAATTTCTAATTTTTGAAGCCCATCACTTTTCACACACATTTCATTTCAGCCCAATGGTTTTCTCCTTTGCATGTTATCTTTAATAACATGTTTCTTTATAATAGTGTATTGACTATATTTTTCCCCACCAATGAATGGAGAACTTAAGGATAAATTAGACTTCAAATTAGGAAGCACTGACCACTTGTTTAAAGCATCCATCATAAATTCTTTAATGTAATTAATATTATAAAGAGCCTGAAAGTAAACTGTATTTCTACTGTATTTCCTTTTCCATTATTGCTGATAACCAAAATATAAAAAGTGCTGTCCCTTAAATTAGTCTGCTGTGTCAAATACTGAACTAAAACATCATGAGGCTATAACGAAAGCTATGGCAATGTGAATATTAAGATTGCAGAAGCACTAAAGAAATTAGGTAGGACGACAATTATAACATGAAAGTATCAGTCAGGAATGATAGCTAAATGGCAATAATTGTTTTAAACAAAAGCTGCTCACTCAACATATATGACTGCAACACCACAATTACTTACTCTTATTCGTTTCACCATGAAACTGATGTTACGGATTCCTGTGAAGTCTGTTGACTGGTAAATTGTGTCGATTGCTTTAACATGACTGGATATCTATTAATCAGAAAGAGACAAGCTCAAGTGTTTACGGTCAAAACATGTTTTCCAAATATTATATTCTGTAATAAGACTTCAGTGTCACTAAATGCAAGCATCTTCATATGCAAATTAATGTGCAGTATCAACTTTATTAAAAAATGTCCATCAAATATTAATGAAAGTGCCCAGAGTGTACATCTAAAGTAAATGATAGTTCAGACCATAAAAACTTTATAAGTCCCCTGTTGCTAAATTAATTTTGTTCACCCAATACAAGTAACTGGAAACAATTCAGATATATTTGTTTGTGACAATAATTCAATTCACCCTAACAACAGAGTACTGTGAAACATATCCTCAAAGGATTGCATTATTTTAAAGAAAGATATGCTAGAAAAGTTTTATAATTAAATTTTGTCTAAGTTGTCACTGGACATACTATTTTTTTTTCCTAGAAAACAAATATGAGAAACTATCATTTGCCTTAAGAACACAGGATAAAGGTTTCAAATGCACCTAAGTGACTTAAGGATCAGATTAACAAAGAAGCTTAGGCATCAAAACACCACTTTAAGTGGGCTTATAGCCAATATTTAGGGATTAATAAGGCCCTCTAAACATTCCCCATGTAAGTTCCTGAGAGTGAGCCCATAAAAAACTGCTGAAGCACTGATGCTACCAAAGCAGCTTGATACCTTCACTTGCACCTAAGCATCTGTGGGATTTTAAAACTAGGCATTCCTCTGCCTCTCTCAACTATTCCACTAGGTGTGCTACTCTATTAAAAAAACCAAGCAAACAAATAAACAAAAAAGACAGTGGGGGTGACCAGATCAGGAATTTGAGGAAGGAGAAGGCTGGAAGTGTGTCCAATAATTAGAGCACTCATTTGGGATGAGAGAGCCTGATCTTCAAAATTTCACTCTGCCTGATTTGGAGAAAGTGCTTGAGCGCAGTGCTCCCACATTCCAAGTGAGTGCTCCAACTCAATTTCTCCCATTGAAGTTGTTTCACTTTAAATAAAACACAATTAGATATACATTGGACCAAAGATTGACTTCAAAGTCCACTGCGTAGTTCTTCAAGAATGTTCCCAGCTATGAATGCTAAGCCAAAATAGGCAACCTTGGCATGGAGGAAAAATACCTATCTTTGAGTAGCAGGGCCTAAACACCACCCCACTCCTTGACATTTCATACTGGCTAGCTTAGGCTGATCCCCATTCAGCTTTTTGGCTTTTTGTGAACCTCATTGTTATGCACTAACTCTCACCATGCATTTTACAGGGAGCCTGGGTACTTAAACTGGGGCTGAGATTCACTGAGCAGCTGGGCACCTAAAAGTATTATGATCTGCTGAGTGTGTATATCCTATTTCTCTGTGTCTATCACCAGGGCTCGACAATTATGCCCCGTTCACCTGCGGTCCACGCATGCGCAGTGCGAGTCTCACGCATGTGCAGTGCGGGGCTGGCAAGTGGTTTTCGCCATGATCGTCGAGCCCTGTGTATCACCATATGTAATGTTAGAAATATCAAGTGTGGATCTATTTATAATCCTAAATGAGCTAATGTGGATCATCACTGATACATGGAAACATAATGGCTCAATACTCAAGGTAACAGTCTGTGAATGGTTTTATTTTTCCTCTAAGCCCAAACTGTTGTTCGTCATAGAAAGACATGTAACCATGCTACTAGTACTGGAATCCATCTTAAATCTGGTATTTTTCCCTGGAGATGGGGAGACTAAACAGAGTTCTTGCCTTGGGGAAAGGCTATTTAAGGAATGGAAAGCAATTAAGCTTTGTCTTCAGCTAGCCTTTGAAACTATTTTCCCACCTGAAAAAGGATACAGAAGAAACTGACAGACCCAGGCCAGGGAAAAAATGAACTCCAGCCTATTAAGAACTGCATCGGAGATAAGAACTAGGATGAGAGATATGTTTTGCAACAACTTCTTTTGAAATAACCCCCCAAGGTCCAATTTATAAGTGGAGCATTCACACTACCAAGCCTGTTATTTCAAAATAATGGGCCATGGAATAAGAAATCTGCATTCCTGCTTTTCAGCAGGAGCAACACTAATTCCAAAATGGTTATTTTGAAATAATGGCAGTGTAGATGCTCCTGTACCACGATTTCAAAATGATTACTCCCCAGAGTAATTCAAAATCATTATTCCCAGTGCTTCCTGGGACTCTAAGTCCAAGGTAGTGCATCCACATTAATGGAGCCTGTCTCCGACTAATTTCAATGCTTCCCCACAGTGAGGACAAATTAAGTTGAAATTGTTAAATTGGGAGTTCTTAAGTTGAATTTAGTAATTTCAAAATAGTTTCCTAGTGTAGACATGGCCTCCATGTATTAAGATTAGCTGACATGTTTTGTTTATTTTGGCTTATTAACTTACTTTGATTTGTTTTCACTTGAATGCAAGTGAAAACTGAATGCAATTAAATTCTACTTTTTATAGTTAATAAAAGCACATTCGTTCATTATGAAGCGTAAATAACTGTTACTGGGGGTGGGGGGGGGGGGGGGGGGGGAGAGCAACCACAGTGCAGATCTGAATCTCTTTCATCGATAAAGGGGGCTGACATTATGAGTTTTCTCTGTGTAAAACATCTAAAAGGAGTAAGTGATTTATTTGGGGTTTTGGTCCTCTGAGGCTGTGTTCTTGGGTGTCGTCAATGGCCTTATAGCTGAGCTCTCCCAAGCTGAGATGATTCAGAGTGTGTTGCTCTGCTGAGGGTCTGTTACCCCAACTCTGTCCCTTGGCTGAAAGAGGCCAGAGCTTCTGGCACAGCATGAAGGAGTAGTGGGGAAATACAGAGGGCAGGAAGGTAGGCTCAGTGCATGATTAGCACATCTGGTGACCATCACAAGGGGACTGCTGTGATCAAACCAGTCACAGTGGGCCAATGAGAAAGCTCCCTTAATGCCATTAGACAGCAGCATATGAATTAATGTATCCAGACCGCAACATGAAAAGCGCCATAATAAAAATGTATTCATTTTTCTAGACTATTCCCCCTTTAAGAGAAAAAGAACAGATTACTGAAATAGTGACTAAAGGCTTATAAATACCTGTGCAATCACAGCTTCCCTTGTTCCATAATGCTTGAAGAATAAATGATCAGTCTGAATGTAGAGCTGACAAGTATTTTTTTCAGCTTGAGCCGCACGTTTTTTTCTTAAAAGCTCTGGACCATTGATGTTATGTTCTCTGTGGGGTTTCTATATATATTAGAAAGCAATGAAGCATTAATTGTACATGTTCTTTTAAATTAAAGTTATATTTAAAATCATTCATGTCTTATATGAGTGCAGCATGCTTAAGAAGAAAACACATGAACTATATTATCCTATTTATTACGTAAACATTTCTCAAATCTTGAACTAGGCTATTTTTCAGGTATGTCATCCCACTTCTTAAGCACATTTAGTCATAATTCCTCTGTGAGCTAATCTCTTTAGTTTAGCATATAGCCAACAAGAACAGAGACGTTTTGATACCATCATATTACAAGAATTTTGTGCCACTAAAACCTAGAAAACCATAAACAGAAAACTAAGTAGAGCTCTTTGCAAAGATAGATTAACATGTATCCAGTTTGTAGATATAAAAATCGACTCTAAAAGTGTTTCCGTAAAATAACAAAAAGGTTCTTTCTTCAGATCATAACTACCCTAACTGTCATCAACCTGAACAAGCTGAAACACTGCAGTGTGTGATGTGATATTAAGTATTACTAAATAATATCCAGAATAATGTTATCTACTATTTCTACCATTCAGAGCACTGAAACTTAAATTCATTTGTCTTTGGGCCATTCACTGCTTTATAGCCCATCATCCCCATGTAGGTCATGTCTGCACAAGGTCCTGCTGCTCCCAACACTGGATCCATATGCACTGGCTCAAATGCATTAGTAATTTCTTGAGCCACAATGTCAACAGGGTTTTGGCTGCCAGTGCTATTTTCAACTGAGGCTCATCTCATAATTATGACAGTCAAAACAGTCCACATTGGGGTTCAGGATATTGCTAACACTGAAAAAAGTTTTCAACGGGAGACAAGGGTTTAGAGCAAATACATAATGTAAGAACTGGTAGGATCCAAGCTGGGTGCTGCCAGTTTTGGAAATACTCAATTTAGCAAGTTGACTTACTAACCTAGATAATTAATATGAAGTTGGAAGTACTATAACAAGGGATGGTGGGTGCAACATCTTAGCGACTTAGCACAATTCTCAGCGACTTTCAGTAAAAGAGTTTCCTAGAACAATAAAGCACTTTTCAATTCCATCTGAGCAGGTCTGTTTAAAGTAAAATTAAATTAAAGCTATTATCATCTGAACTAGATTTTATACTTCAAGGACAGAAAATGGTTGCAATTTGCTTTGTGGTTCTTTCCTTTCTAGAGTATGTAGGGAATGAGAATATTTTAAGTGTAATTAGCTGTATCTATAGGACTTCCTCACTGAAAGCTCCAAAAATGTTAACATACAGGCTGAATATATTAAAGGAAAACGTTCGTACTTATTAAAATGAGACTCAAGCCACTCTCTAAACTAATGATAGAGATGCAGCTGTGTTAGTCTGGTGTAGCTGAAACAAAAGTAAACTAAATGTCTAAACTAAGGCACAGTCCAATAGAAGAAAGAACGAGATTCCAAAAATAATGGTTTTTACCATTATGTGAACACTAGAACACTTACCTGGTCACAAGGGTGGGGGCACACCCCGGCCGCTGATTTCTTCCAGTTGGCTAAGGGGAGGTGCACTCAGAGTGCAGAAGCTGCTCTACAGGATAGGTTGGAGTGTTGGCTACAGCTAGCCAGTCATTTTCCACCCCCATTGGAATCATTCCACAGTGTTACTCCATCCTACCAACCCCCCCTTTTCCATTTTCTGGAAAAAAAATTGATTTCCAGGCACATACCATTGTCGTGGCACACTCAACCCCCGACTTTGCTTTAAGTCAGAGAAGAGGAAACTGCATACCAAATTTGGTGGTATAGACAGATGTATAGTTTTATGGAGATGCTGGTATTCAGACACAGTAAAAGCTGTGTTATCCAGCACTTTATCAACAGACACTTCTGATATCTCCCAATACAAACCTTAAGTCTAGTAATTGGGACTAGATTGAATAGTAAACCCAGTATAACTCCATAACCAGGAGGTTATGTTACTGCATATTCTGCACTCTACTTTTATGCAAACGAAGCAGAAAACAAGAAAGCACACTGATATTAGGAATTAAAAAAAAAAAAAAATAAAAGCAGCTTCCAGGGTGTCATAGCAGTGTTCCCTCTAAACTGCATGGCAGCACAGCTTCACAGGTGATTAATCAGCCCCACCCAGTCAGAGGCTCAGGGCTCCATGCACAGAGCTGACTGAATGGACAGGGATGTTCAATCACCTGTGAAGCTGTGCTGCTGCATAGCTTAGAAGGAACACTAGTCATAGGGTCAATTACAGGCTCAGCCCAATATCCTACACCTTCTACATCTACAGTAATCATACTTGATATTGATAATGAGAACCTCAAGGTTTTGCAAGATCCTGAAATGTCGTCTGAATCCAGAGAGTTTAAATTACGTTTAGTATAGTTTTAGTGTTAGAGGTCACAAGCAGGGCTGTTAGAAATTGTTTAATACAGTAACCATGAATTCGCTAAAAATCTTAGTGGATACCTGATTACACGCATTGAGGGCTCTGCAGGATAAAGCTTAGCTTTATTCTATCGAGTCCACACTGAAGCTTCCTGGGGAGTGGGGCTGCTAGCCCTTGCCAAGTCTGGCTCTGCTCCCAAGGAAGAGGCTTAAATGCAGCAAAGCCACCTCTCTGGAAGCAGAGTGGGCAGCCCTTGCCTATCTGGCTCCCGGGGAGGCTTCAGTGCCCTGCCGCAGCAAAGCCGCTTCTCTAGGAGCTGGCTGAGTAACTGATAAGCCTCAGCTTACTGGTTAAACAGTTTATCGATTACACTCTAACATATCACAAGATAACCAACCGTATAAAACACTTTCCCTGTATACATCTAAGTGCTTCTAGAAACCAACCACTCTGCAGTGCAATAATACTATTGGATTGATGAGTGCCTGTACACTAGGGATGTGAGTAGTTGAGTATATGATAACCGATAAACCTAGGCTTATCGGTTAATCTTCTCAACTACTCACATTTCCCTCACAGAGGCAGCAAGGGGGGAGGGAGGGGCCAAGAGCTAGTGCTGGGGGAGCTGACTTAAAAGTTGGTTCCCCCTAGCACCTGCTCCGTGCTGCTGCCTCCCCTCCCCATGTGCTGCTGCCGCTATCAGAGGCAGCAGCATGGATGAGCAGGGTAGCAGAGGCGGCTGCCGCAAAGCAGCCTTTGTCTGTGGCGGGCCCAAGCTAATCACAAAGACTGCTCCATGGGAGGCAAAGTAACTTCTGTCCACAGGGAGCTCGGACCCCTTCCACCACAGACAGGGGCTGCTGCCACCCTGTGCTGCTGCCTCTGAATCAGAGGCAGCAGCGTGGGGCAGCAGGCAGTCTGTCTGCACGGGAAGCTGGTTTTTAAACTGGCTCGCCTCGTGGACTGGCTCCTGTTTGGCATACCATGCTGCTAGGCAGTAGCGCAGGTTGGCAGGGGACTCCCCATGAGTTGGGGCCGGAGTATACTGGATGCTGCTCCCAACCTCAGGGACTATAAAATAGCCAAGTAACCAATATAAATTAATGCGGTTACTCAACTATTCAATTAACCAATATCTAACATCCCTACTGTACACTATTTTATTCTTTATTCGTTTTATTGTATTAATTCTTTGAAAATTTGTGTTCCATTGGTAAGTATAACTCTTAGTTAACTAGAATTGATTAACCAACCTCTCCCACAATTCTCCCAACATGCCAGATCAAAGCTTTTACTACACTTGTTGTTTTGTGCTGTTTTTAATGTGGGTGCAGTGAAAGTTCTTTTTATATATAATCTTATCTAATTTTTAGCCTTTAAGCTAAAAGGTTCTTGAAAGGAAATACTCAGATATGTAACTGTAGCCTTAACGGTTTCATAACCAAGTTTTGTCTTTTCTTTCAGAACTATTATGGAATTTGGCAGAGCAGAGGACTTGGAATGATTTTCTTTCTTCCTGGGGTCAGCAGGACTGGAAGCCCTCATCTGTACCTCTTCTAAAATCCACTAAAGCTAAGTTTGCCTTTGTTGAAGACAGAGAGGTCACTAGGAGGGTATCTCCTCCTCTGTGAGCATCCTAAAATATGTTGGCAGTGAGAAGAGAAGTTAGCGGATTACAGAGTGTCAAGGGACAGCACAGAGGGACAATTCTCTGTTCCTTCCTATGCATCTCCCAAGGTTCTCATAAGGAACACCTGTATCCCAAGAGAATCAAAGAACTAGGGCTCCACAGTGAGTGGAAAAAGCATGTAAAATTTGCCCAAATGTCCATCACTCACTACAGACATTGAGACTTATTGTGATCCCGCACCTATTCCACTCATGTTGTTTAATTTGCCTGTGGGAAGTGCTCAGATTCCACAGTGACAGACATAGTATGTAGAAACTATGTGTAACAAAATGAGCTACTTGTAGATGTAACAACTCCTAGGTCCCCCTGTAGCCTGTAACCAACCTAGGGTTGCCAGAGGGTTTCAACAAAAATACCGGACACACTTGACGTTACATCGCAATCTACATTACATCTTATTTAGAAAATACCGGACATTTATATTTTCTCATTTATATTGTCTCAATTTGTATCCCAAACAGAAAGCTCAAATACTGGACTATCTGTTTCAAAACCGGACACTTGGCAACCCTAAACCAACCCCTCTTTATAAGTCTTCGGTAAATTACTAGTCACCACACAAAAAGGCTCTTCACTGTGAAAGTCTTAGAACTGACAAGTTAGTCTAACAACCTTAATTATCAAGTGGCTACTGCCACGCTATAATATTGTAAGACTAGTCAAACAATTAAAACCATGAGCTACATCCTGAACCCCAAACATTCTCGTTTAGTATCTACTGAATTGCAAGTACCTCTGCGCACATGCATCTTCATTTACCTGAACATAACATACCAACTGGCACATACACTATAATTATGTTTAGATGAATATGACTTTATTTGCAGGTTTAATAGCAAAATCTGACTTGTAGCTCATTTTGCTACACTTAGGGATACTGGCCATATGCAGAGGAGTGATACCAATAATTTTATTTTCATTTTATCAATACAATCCACGATCACATGTTCCTTACCTGTGCTGTTGGTACCTCTACACCAGTCATTTGGTACTTCTGCATTCTTTCAAACACGGAGTGATCTGCACAACCTCCCTGTGGCCCATATTTATGAGGATATTCTAAAATGTGGGGAAAAATTAGGTTATCTTGATTTTTCAAATAGCGGTGTAAAAGTATTAGATAGATTAATTTTCAGTTACTGTCCAACACTGCTTGCATGATATTCCAAAGAAAAAAAAATCTAATAATTGTAGACTGGAATTTGAGAATGCAACAAAGAATGTGAATTTACACACACACACACACACACACACACACACACACACACACACACACCCAGAAGCATTCCCAAGAAACCAACAACTTACATTAATTTTCTTTAGTTTCTTTCCCACAAAAATCAATTGTCACACTCTTTATACATGTATAGCTTTACAATGAAAAATTAGCTTTACAAATAAATAGTGAACTGAAGCATTTACCAAATAAAACTGTTTAGGATTTTGATTCTACTGCAAGAACTGATGACATCATTGGTCATTAAAGCACTATTCCTTACATTATTTTGGTTCTAATGATGCCATAACTTCGTGCTGAAAAAAGAAAGACCGTGAAATCAGGTTCTGCTTGGTAAGAGGAAACGATCTTACTACTGGTTTTCAATACTGGTCTTTTTAAAATTCTCCTTGAAGTATTGTATTAATGTGAAGTAACAAGTGCCAGATTTTAAAATCCTTCAGTTCGCATCTGAACTCTTACTATATTGGAGCAACTTTATTCTCCTGTCAACCCAAAACTTTAATCTCACTAACTCGAATATGATAACACCACACTTAAAAATCACTAGTGACTACTCAACGTAAATTTAAAAATAAACACACTCAAATGCATACGTTTGTTCTTATGGTAAATGTATATTTTATATATATTAGGCCATATGTAGAACCATTTTCTTAGGTATTTATTTGACTTTTTTCAGTTGGGCATCATCTCTTTTTACAGAGAAAAAACTAATGGCAGAAATTTAGTGAGTTGCTCACAGTTGCACAGTAAGTCAGTGGCAGCGATGGGAAAAGAATTCATGTCTTAACTCCCTGTCCCATTTTCCAGCAACTGGACCATGTTGCCTGAAGATTGTGCTATAATGTTCCAAGTTGAATAGTCTGTAGAATATTTACTGGTTGCACGGGTTGTATTTTATAACCTCTCCTGCCATCTACAAACAAAATTAAAAGAACCTTAAAAGTCATATGGTACTTTAATATTTCAAAAGACTTTCAGATCTGTTAGGAAATAATAAACACCTTGATCCCAGACTGTAGGATTTTCAATGATTTATGAGCATTGATGTTAAAGTGAGCACAAATTTCCAAAAAACAGCTTTTTGGAAAATATAAGAATATGCTGACATTAGGGTATGTTCTTTTCTATAACTATCCAAGTGAAATAAGAAAAACAATGTTTAAGTTAACAAATAGTTTAGGGTGCTTCTTAGGACACTAAAAGATAAAAAACTGTTGAATGGTAAAGTGAGCTGTGTTGATGTAATGTTAATGATTTATAATAGAATGAAAACAACCTATGACAGTTTGGGTAAATGGGTAACTAGATATGCAAGATGTAGATGAATAAAATGTATGAAAACCCAAGTGAGCAAGGACCCAAACTGCAGAACATTAGTCCAGAGACTGAGATTACCATCATGAAATGGAGAGCTTCCCAATACAACAGAGCCCGCTAACTTGGGCCCCTATCTGTTCAATCTTATGTGCTATATATGAGCAAAAACTGACTGATTTTGTCTGAAATTTAGAGGAAAAACTTATTAAGTTTCCATTGGGTGGACTCATGTCTCAGTTTCCCACCTTATAGCACTATAATGGTTCTACTGAGTGTATCACTAAATAACGCTTTGGCAAAGTGAAACCATAGATTAGGTCTTCAGTAGGAGTGCTTTACCTGTTGGTATAAGTATACCAGCAAACTATACCAGCAAAGTGCTCCTAGTGTGGGGGCAATTTACACCAGCTGTTTTTATGGGACAGCTTATTTTACACACTTCCAACCTGAGCAAAGCAAAACACATATACTGGCAAAACTATGCTATTACAACTGCATCTATACTTCCGAGCTTTGCTAAAAAAAGCTACATCGGTGACAGATCACATCTTACTCCCAACCAACAGAGCTCTGGCATTGGAAGTCTCATGTAGACAGGGGCCCACTGTGCTTTAAAAAATGAAAATAATTTTGTGGGGAAGCTGAGAGAGAAAAAGCAAGATTTGAAATTACTATAAATTGATTGCATACTGGAAACTAAATTGCAAACTTCAAAGTCTATTTCTAACTGCATCATGCACCTACAGTAGAGAATCCAGATCAATGCCACAAAACTAAGTTAGTTTTCTGGAGCACTCTTACCATTTAATTTAATATAAATCATTGACACTACAAAGCTAAGAATAAAGCATTTACCCTTACGCAACACTGAACAAACAATAGTAGCCTGAACAATTTGAAATGCAAGATGCAGTGTGCTCCTGTTTTAAGAAAAATGTGCTTCCTGAGACAAGAACAGGGACAAGGTACAGCACAGTAGGTGGCACCCACTACATGTGCAGTAGCCACTTCATAGCTACAAATACTGCTATTTACTACTGAGGGAAAATGTTTGCTTTTAAAATAGGAGAGAGAGAGAGAGAGAGAGAGAGAGAGAGAGAGATGGGAATCTTATGCGGGAAAAGGGACGCAAGAAAGGAAATAACTTTTTTGTGCAGACGGTAACAGTGACCAGCTTGCCTCTTGAACAATGAATGCTATTATCTAAATACTGTAGATAAGCGTGAAGCAATGACATTTTCTTTAAATAGCAGCCTACTCCACAGTAGGGAAGAATGCAATGTCTAGGCTTTTCTCTACAGATTTCATTTTAGAAATTCAAGATACTGCCATTTATTGCATATTAAACTTTTTTATTTCTAAAGTACCAACTTCCAATTCAAATTTGCTCATTTACTAGTCAAAAGGACTTGCTAAATGCTAATGCTACAGAGAACCTGAGGACTGCCTGCAAAACAGTAATCTTTTTTGTCCCTCAAACTCAACACCAGATTTCTAAATGCATACGCTTACTAACAATTTTGTGAGTATTAGATACTATTTTAAAAGGGGCATTTGCAAAAACAACTGCATTTTAAAACTGAGTTCTGAAATATTTTTAGAAACTGAAGAATAAATGTCTATCCATTTGCAGTACATTCTATTCCAATATCTTAATGAATTGAATAACTCATTTCCACGAAATGCACAATATCCTATTCTATGGAAATGAACATAAAATGGGAGCCTTCTCTTTCAAATCCCAACTGTCATAGGATCAAGTTGGGATGAAAATTACAGTTAAATAAAAGTATAGCATACCGCGAAATCTAATTTTAAAGATACAGTACTTAGTATGAACTGTGTCTTGAAATTATCTCTCAAACATAAGTATGTAAAAAAATAAGCTTTTGATTATATTTAATAATTAGCTTATATCTTGCAGCTAACATGCTCCTGAGTTAGATATTTGCAGCACGAATATAGTACTACTGAACAGCAGAGTGAACTTTGCTTTGTGGAGCCTGCGCTTTTCAAGAAATACTGCTATTCAAGGTTCAGTTAAGGAACAGCACTTGTTGATTGATAAACATGTGTCCATTAATTTAGTACACTACTAATACTGTAGGATCTATTATCTGTAAGTCTTGGAAGATATGGCTTCATTACAAGACATGTTTGAACACTTGTATCTACTATTCAATGGACTCAAATCAGAACAGCAATAGTCCATTCTACAGAGAAACACTTTAACTGGATAAGTACACAATATTTACACTTCTACCCAGCCCGGGCAATAGTCAGCCCAATGTTTTATTGTTATTACCTCCACTTGCATATTTGTGGAACAGGGGAATTGAATGTACAGTGAAACTTTAAATAGTCTGTGCCTTAAATCCAATAAATTCATAATCAGCTTTAGTCACATGATGTAATGAAGGTCACAAGTTAGTTTCTGTTGCAAATCTAATATTGGCAAAGCTTATAGTAAGATGTTTCTTTAAAACGTCCTTAAATACAAAACCTTAAAAAATTAATGGTAGTTTAGGATGACTTTTTTGGTCCAAGTTGCCTGGCTCTAAGATAACACTTCATGCCTGAATTTCTGAAGGGTGATAACTAATCAAAAGTGATGACAAACAGTAGATGTGTAGCAACAGATTTCTCATACACAATCTTAACTCACCCTCTGCAGGGTGGCAATAGGAACTTCAGTGCTTCACCCTGCCTTAAAATAAAGCCACTTATTGGCCAACACAAATCCAAATGTTTACCCTATTTGTTTGTAAACAGTGTATCAGCTAACCAATTTAGGATTCAATAATTAGAGATGCTCTAGATTTAGATATATGGTACCTTATTAGAAGTGATTTAAGAAAAAGTTTAACCATTTAAAAACTTCTATTTGAGTTAAACATGCATTAAAGGAGTATCTTTTTGAAACCATCAACCATTCACACTAGGTTCCCATACCAACTTCAACAAGCTCTTTATCTACAAGTAGTGGGCACAGAAATGTAAGTGGCAATTAAAAAAATTGTTAATTTATTCATTCAGAATAATTCTATGTTAGCAAAATATAGACTCACCAAAAGAGACAGGATTTTTTTAAATGATTAAATGTTACTAAATAGTCCATCACAATTTCCACTTCCTTTTTGACTTGCAATAAAAAGATCTATCAGCGAGCTTTCCCTTCCATGCCTAACTTGAGTCAACATTTTGTATTTGACTCAAGATTATATAGTTCATAATCTACATAAAGAGTTCCTCTGAAAGACTTACAGTGTGGAAGAAACTGGTTTCTAATACTAATCTATCAATGAATATAACCGATTTGCATTATATTGGCACAGAGTTATAAAACAGTTATTGGGAGTGGCTCAGGAATCTAAAATCATTCATTTTGTGTTTCCAAGTCATGAATAAAAAGCTGCCTTCCACTGGTCACCACATCCACTGTTACAAACAAAAGCCTTCTTATAAAGATGACAATATAAATCCCAATTTACAAAAAAAACTTTTGTCTGACTACTGAATAAGACTTCATTGAGATGCTAATCATATGTTGCATTATGGTTCCTGAAAAGGCTGTAAAAGTATATTGTTTCAAAAGGCTCAAACATGGCTGACCAAAAATATTCCATTTTAAAGCAAAAAGATTGCTTCCCTTCCCCCACAACTTGCTGCAGTAGCACAGAGTTTTTTGTTGGCTCTCCAGTGCAAGCTGCTGTCTATGTCAAGCTGCATCTATTTCACAAGAATTAGCAGCGGTTATAGATTACACAGCAAAATGTGCGCACGCTCTTGTTTTCATTTTAAGAAGTGCCACAGGGTCTCTTTCATTAATTTACAACCACCACCAAGATTACATATCTAAGGCAGTATGCTTTGAAAGGCAAAGAAAGTTTAGGTCTCAGAATTGTTTTCAGGTGTCTTAGTAAACATTATACATTATTTTTTTTAATATTTCAATTTACAGAATCCCAGAAGTTGTCATAAGCTGATATCAATGAAAAATCAAAGAAAAATTAAATAGATCATGATAAAGAAGATAACATTTCCCATTCTAATAGAAACTCAGGTGGCCATTAAAATAGCAGCCTTAAAGTCACACATTTTAAAATCAGCAGATCAGGACAACTTGCAAAACAAAAGTTTTTACAGAGTTGGGTTAGGAGCTTTTTCAGTAATTCTTAGAACACCGAGGAAGTTCCGGAAAACTGGAAGAAGCCTACAGTACCAATATTTAGAAAAGATTAACAATTTGACCCTGGTAATTATAGGCTTATCAGCCTGGCATTGATCCTCGGCAAAATAAGGAAACAACTAATACAGGACTATGAAAAAAAGATCTTTTAAAGCTTCCTATATTTTTATAAGATTGTAAGTTGGTAAATAAAGCAAGTAGTTTTAATGTAATATACTGTTGCTAATCTTGAGAGCCCATGCTACAATGTCCATGCTGCTATTTTTAGTGCATTAGCTTGAGTTCCAGCTAGTGTAGACAGAACCAAAGCAGACGATGCAAAGACTCAAGGAATGGTAAAGGTCACTGATAAAAAGCAATATGGATTACTTGGTAAGGCTGAACACAATTTATATGGCCAAATGTAAAGTTACACATTTTGATCAAAGAATATAGTCCATATATGAAGAATAGTAAGACACTATCCTGGAAAGCCATGACTCAGAAAAATATATGAGCATTGTGGTAGATAATCAGCTGCCCACCAGCTCCCAGTGTGGCACTATTTCCAAAAGGGCTGCACTAATGTGATCTTTGGATATATAAGCAGAGTAATCTCAAGTAGGAGAAAGGAACATCTACTCCCTTTACTAGTGTTGGTACAACCAGTACTGGATGTTCTATCCAGTTTTAGAGTCCACAATTCAAACAGGATATTCATAAATTGAAGAAAGCTCAAAAAAGAGCCCTTTGAATTATTGAAGTATTGAAAAATGTCTTACCTTACAGAAACAGATGCAAGGAGCTCAGTCTACTTCGTTTAACTGAGCAGGGAAGACTCAGTTTGAGAAAGCTGCAGTGCTTTGTCAAAAAGAAGCATTCTGAGCCTCATTTCTCCGTCTCTATGAACTCATGCCATGAATTTGGAGCAGTGAGGGCACTTTTGGGGAATGTGCCCTTCACCGAGACATTTTATTCAATGGGAATGCCCATCCAACACAGGCATGGGCTCCTGGCAAGCGTCACCTCTTTGAAACCGGAAGATCCCGGCGTGGTTGCCCGTTTTTTATCTATATATAAAAATTATTGTTTTTTAAAATTGTATAACTGTTGACATACTGCTAAAGCTTAACTAAAATAGTTATTGTTCTATTAATAGTTCAATAACTAACAAACAAGTAATTTAACCTCTGACAGTATCGGAGGAGAAGGCGTTCGTTCTGTCTGCGATCAAAGGACGATTAAGAGGAACTGGTGGGGCTGGACTGCACACTCTAAGAAATGGCACGAACGGCATGAGGCACATAACGCGCATGTGCAGTCCAGCAGACCACTGCTGACAAATCTCCAATCTGCGGCGTCGGGACAAGCCTGGCACCTACAGTGGAGCACCCATAGGGACACCGCTCAAAGAACGTGGTTGTGTTTGGATGCACTGGATCTTTAGGATGGTTGCTGAGACCCCCGACCAAAACTTCAAATCTGCTATTTGTTTGAAGTGGGTTCAGTATTGGAGGCCTGGTTGTGCTGAGCCCTCCTTCTATTGGGACGTTACTTGGGCCTGTTGTCATATGGCCTCTACTCTTGCCTGTATTAGTTCAAGTCTCTTGGTATTCGGTACGAAGTGCATCTGGGTCTTTTATTAGGCAGGGTGTACCTGCCTAAAGTATGCAGTATGATACAGGAATCTTACATGGAACATACACCTCATCTGTTTTTATATCAAAGGTCCTCCACCTTTGTCTAATTCTTTTGGGACTCCTGATGATTGTAACCATGATGCCCTGCACATTAGTATTGCTGTAGCTGTGGTCCTAGCTGCTATATCCGCCACATCCATTGCAGCCTGGAGAGCTGTTTTTGCTATGGATGGGCCCTCTTTGATGATGGACTGGAGATGAAGTCTCTTGTTTTCAGAAAGGTCCTGTAAGAGATCTTGTAATCTGAAGTAACTGGCATGATCATAGTTAGCCAGAAGGCCAGTGTAATTTGATATTCTGAACTGGAGGGTGGCAGAGGAGTACGTTATCCGGCCAAAGAGATCCAGTCATTTATGTTCTTTCTCTTGAGGCATAGACTGGTACTGAGGGTGTTTTGATTTGTAATGAACCGATTACATAACCAATTAATTTGGACAAAGTATTTTCTATTTGCTCTCCAGTTGGTGGATGGGACAGAGGCTGGTGTCTGCAAGAGTACATCTGATGGCTCCAGGACAGCCTCATTGATGGGTAATGCTATCTTTGAGGATAAAGCTGGTTAGATTATTTTGAGTAAATTGTATTGTTGGTCTTGCACTTCTTGGAGTATAATCTCCTGAGATTGAGCCACTTGTGTGAATAATTCTTGGAATTGTTTCAGGTCGTATGCCAGTGGAAAGGATGATGTTTGGAAAACTGACTCATCTGGAGCAGCAGAAGACTCTGAGGCCTTTGAAAAGCTCTGAATCGGATTGAGATAAGTTACCATCATGTGCTGGATCTTCCTGGGTTATTACTGAAGGAGGGAGATGAGAAGGTGATGAATGTGCAATGGTAGCTGGAGACTGTGTAGCTCAGGGGTGGCCAACCTGTGGCTCTTCAGAAGTTAATATGTGGCTCCTTGTATAGGTACCAAATCCAGGGCTGGAGCTACAGGTGCCAACTGTCCACTGGGCCGAAGGGTGCTCACTGTTCAACCCCCTAAAGCTCTGCTTTAGGCCTTTTCCTCCTAGGATCCTGCCACTTCCTACCCTCTCCACTGAGCCTGTCACTCCCATGCTTCCCCCTCCTCCAGTGTCTCCCACAGAGAGAGGTGATCACAGCGGGCAGGAGGAAAAGGAGGAGGCACTGACCAGTGGGGCTGCCCATGGGTGGTGGGGAGATGATCAGGACCGGTGACATAACTGTTGCTCTTTGGCAATGGGCATTAGTAAACTCTGGCTCCTTCTCAGGTTGAGGTTGGCCACCTCTGGTGTAGCTGTATGCGCTAGTGAAGAAGCTGGTGTATCCCGTGGATGGTGGTGATGGGAGGAGTGGGGGTGATATTGATGCCATGGCTCCCAGAGAGGCCACTGAGGTTAATACAGTCATGGGTGATTAAACCACAGAATGTGTGGGGATTGTTGAAAGGGATAGTGCTGAGCGGAGTGACGAAAGTCTACTCCCCGGTCTGCTCCCATGTTCAGTTCACAGTGACAATGGTGTGGGGTAGTAAGAAAAATTTCTACACTTTGTCAATACAGGCTAGAGTGAGGTAATGTTGGAGAATGTAGTGAAGCTACTCCCCACACCCATGTAGAAGGTGTACCTGAGTGCGGGGCTTTTTGTAAGTGGCACATCTTGGAAGGAGCACACTTTCATTCAGGCTGCAGGGAACCAGCTTGTTTGATTGGTGCTGGGATGCCTGTGGATGCTGGTAGCAGCATGTCTGGATTTGTCAGTGCCAGTCAGCCAGCCACATCAGCTGGTGCCCAGAAGGTAGTTAGCCATTTCAGTTCCAACTCAGCTCAGGTCAGTTTTCACTTCTCCACAGTGCCAGAAATAGATGGAACGAGCAGCCCAGGACATAGCAGGCAGTGATTGTGCCGGGAAAGCCAGTGGCACTCAAGAGCCTCTGTAGGGCAATGAACTAGCCCTCTCATGGGGCGCTGAGTATGCCCATATCTCTGGGGACTTATCCCTTGGTGGTTGGAGGGATTTAGCTGAGAGGAAATTCTTCAGCCTCATTTTGGGGCCTTTCCTTGTTCTGGCTGTCATGTTTGACAATGCAGGCACTTTTGCGCTAAGCATTCAATACAGTACACATGTCCGTCAGAAACCGGCATTCAGTCCCAACATAAATGACATTTCTTGAAGCCAAGAGAGCCTGGCATGTTGAATGAATGTGAAGATTCAGAATTTGGGGAGAAAATGAGTAGGGGGGGAAAAAACCGCAGGGAAGCATTTCTCCACCCCCCCAATAAAGAACTAGATAAAACTAACTATAAACTGACTAAAACTATTAACAACCCATAATCTAACTATGCTATTTTTTCATTTTCTGTCAGAAAGGAGAGCACTGCTGTGACTCCATCTTCAGCTGAGGATGGTAGAAAAGGAACAGAGGGAGGATTGCACCACACATGCATCTAACAGATGAAAACAGTGTAAGACAGCAACTGCACATGTGTGGGGGAAGGCGCTGCTAGGCAAAACCACCTATTAGTGGGGCGAGGATGCACCAAGAACTCAGTGGAGCACAAGGGCACCACCTGAACTGTGAGGTCCTGACCCAAAAGGATTCTGTGTGGGGTTCGCAAACCTGTTGTAGGGAGATCATGGGATTGCCATCCTTACTCCCATGTTGCTTTCAGAGCTGGATACAACAGCAGAGCTTCCTGCAACTGCACGAAATTCCAAGATGTAGAAGTGGATCTGATTTCTACTGTACTGCTGGAAGAACCCCCACCAGGGGTTTCTCACTGCTTCAGAAGGACGCTATTTGCTCCTTCTCTCTGCACAGCGGCAGAAAGTGCTGCTCTCTCAACCCCCCACACAGCTGCAGCAACTTCAAGCTGCTGCCCAGACCCAGACAGCATCCTGCAGCAGGGGAGACACCTGGAGATGGATCTCTTTAGCCTCTCCTCATCCCAAGCAGCTATGCAGAAGATGGACAAGTCCTGTCTCTTCACTGCCCAATCGGAGCTAGGAAGCCCCCACAGGAAGCCCCCATTTGACAGAGCACTCCCAGCAGCACAGAGAAGATATGATCCAACTCCACAAGTCTCCTGCAGCCGCAGGAATCTAAGGCTGCTACCCAATTCCAGACAGCATCCTGCAGCTCCTAGGAATAAGGAGACCTCAGGTTCCACGTGGAAAGGTTCATGGTCCATGACTCACTCTTCACAGCCGTGAATTTGGTAAAGTCTTATCAATGATTAATGTAGGAGGTATTTTCTGCACTTTCCCACCAACTGAAAATTCCCATTAAACGGTGCCCCAGAATAACAGTTGCTGACTGTTGCTGCACCTTTTAAGTACCAGTCTGAAGGAGTCTAGGACCCATATGTGCATGGAAAATTGCTGCTTTTGAAACAGATAAACTGGGTAGCTTTTCTACATAATTATATGGAGCAAGGAGCATTTGAATGCGAAGTAAGCCTGCTCATCCCTCCTTCTGGATACCACACATTTTCACAAGAAAGCAACATGGCTGGCATGTGACATTTTAATAAACTCAAGGGAAGGGTTAACTTTGTATTAACTTTGCCAGGAAGAACTACAATAATACACCAATGTAGCAGCTAGAAGCCTAGCCCAATATGCCATGTATCGAATAAAAAAACCAAACGGAAGTCTGAAGTGGAGTAGGCTTTTTGCCTCTTGTGGACTCACATGGATCACTTCAGGACATCATGACTCATGCTGCTGTATAATAGGAATCGTGGAGTATGTGTCTCCATAGACCCCAGTTTGAAACTTACCAATGGTTTAGCAGTTTAACATTTAATGAAAAAAATTTCTTTGTCTACAGCGCACAGTGGGAGTACTTACTGATATCATCTTCATGATAAATGACAGAGTGAAATGGCAGGGTTCGGTCCTTGATATATCGGTCTGCTGGCTCGACATAAAAGGTGCCACTGTGAGTCTGGATGAATCCTTCAAATCTTCCATCAATAACAGATCCATGGCTAAAGCTTCCCTGCTCACCTATTAAACAAGAATCAAGTATATTTTGGAAAAAACATTTACATCAGCTTAAACACATTCTTACAATTTATATACTCAAATATTTCTGAAGGATGCACTCTGAAATCAATGTAGAAAAACAGTGCGTGAATTTAACTTATGAGAATATACTGGAACATGAATTCAAAAAGGAAATTCTGAAGAAAAGAGCTGTAATACTAAAATTCTCATGACCATTTAAGATACATGTTTATTCACATGCAAAACAGCTAATATACAGAAATTAATCAGTATTCATCCCTACCCCATACTCATGATCTTCCAGTCACCTGAAGAAATGGGCTGTGCTCACGAAAGCTCATGATACCATCTACATGTTTTGTTAGTCTATAAAGTGCTACCAGACCATTTGTTGTTTAAGTTTATCCTGTACGGACTAACTCGGGTATCCCCTGAAGTTTCTTCCAGAATATGTTCCTAATTCCCAAAATTAAAAGATTGGCAAACTAAGAAATGCAGAATTAGGGCTCTCCTGTGTGTACCTTAAAAAGGTTACTGTTACAAAAACAAAACAAGTGTTACAAAGCAAGCGATTAAGTAATATTTGGCCACAAAACTAAGTGATCCTGCCACAGGAATCACTACAGTAACTAGGACCACCACAGTACCACAACTCGCTCTCTAACCAAGCTCCGCATAGCTCCAAATCAACTCTCCTATTCAGGCGGTTTAATGGACCTTCGCTGTATTCTGCAAACCGTCACTGACCTGAATACTTGCTACTGGTTGGAAGAGGCTAAGAGATGGCAGACTCCTCTGCTCAGACATGAAGGAGAAAAAAAAGTTAAGCTGATGTGGAAAAGTCATTTCAGCTTTGCATTTGCTCATATGCCAAAGGGCAAATTCATCCCATGTTTTGGAATAAAATGAGGCAACAAGGCAATGGGAGAGCACCTGTAATCTACAAGTATCTCTTTTCCATATAAACTTCCAGTTTTCAAAAAGCTATATACGTCATGATTGAAGGGCAACTATGGGATCAATAGGGTACAGAGGCTTTGTTTCCACTTCTCACTAGGGATGTTAGTGTATAGTCATGCAACCAATAAGTCTGGGTTTATCAGTTAATCCAAGCAACAACATTCACTCCCCGCTCTTGCTGCCTCTGCATAAGAGGCAGCAAGAGGGAGGAAGGCAGGAATCAGTGTCTGTGAGGAGCCAGCTTTTAAGTCAGCTCCCTATGAGCACCAGATCCCACTGAGCTGACTGCCCCAGCCCACCGCACTGATGCCTCTGATAGAGACACTCTGGTAACTGATCCACTCCCCTTGACTCCGCTGGCTGCATGGAGAGGCCGGTGCTCATCTGCAGTCCCAGTGACCATGAGTTCAGTTCTTCCCCTCATGTGACTCTTGTGATATTCAGCAAGAAGAGTCAACACCAAATTGTCCTCTTGCCCCTAGGCTAATCATTGTGTCTTGAATCAAAACTATTGTCAAATGCAAATGATCTGCTGGGCCCTAAAGTTGCAGCTAGACAGAAACTTACTCACCAGTCCTGGTGGGTCTGTCCAGCAGCTAATTGAGGATATGTGAGAAGTCGTGATGTTGGATACGGTTTAATTGAATAATCGTGTAACTGCACCAAATTTTATCAGTTACACGATTATTCGATAGTCTCCATGGGCAGGGTCCCAGAGTCTAGGTACACAAGCGCAGTTAGCAAAACTACCCTTTTCTGGGAGACTGTCTTGTTTATGAAAATGTTGTGGCTCGCACACTAGCCTAGGGTTGCTCATCACTGCCCCAGACTCTGACAGGACAGAGCTGTCTTTAATACAGTGTGGCCACTGTGACAGACCAAAACCAGCAGGCTGTAGCACTTTAATGGAGGGCTGGTATACAGGGCTCTGGGTAAATAGCGTTCTCTTCCCTGAATAAGCTCCTATATACTGCAGCCGCAAAATGAAGGCAGGCAGACACCTAAGGCTAGTTAATGACTTTCCTGCAGGAGCAAGCTAATTAAACACCTGCAGCCAATTAAAGCCTGTGGGTCTGCTTTAAAAGGTTTCCCCCAGGTAAGGAGGGGTGGGAGAAGAGAGATAAAGAGTGATGGACCAGAAGGCAGAAATGCGGTACAGAAGAAGAGCTATGTGTGGGTGAGCTGAGGACTGGCTAGTAGGCACCAGAGGGAAGGCACTTGGAGGAGATCATTTGGGGGGAAGTGGCCAAAGGAAAAAAACTGTCAAAATTGGAAGTAAAACAACCCTGTCTGTTGCCACTGCCTTAGGGTCCCTGGGTCGGAACCTGGAATAGTGGGCGAGCCCGAGCTCACCCTAAACCTCCCCCATGTCAACACAGAGCCTGCCCCAAAAAGGGAGACTAGGACCACAGAGGGGTTTTCGCCCCAAAACTATGAACTAGTCTGTGATGAGTATTGCTTAGTAACATGTGGTCCCTGCCTCTCATAAAGAGAAAGAGACTATGTGGAGAGCCACAGCAAGCTTCGGAGGCGAACACTATCCGCCAGTAGCATGAGACCTACGGGACACAGCCGGAGATTTGCCACACCACACATAAGCATTCAAGCACTTTGAAATGTGAAAGCAAGACATTTTGTACAAGCTGTGCCTCAAGAAAGCCATGACAAAAATTATTGCAAATTTAAGGGTCCCTTCCCACACTTTTCGTGCACAGAATACACTTAAGGAAACCAACTATGTTTCCCTACAAGTCTTCCAGCTTGTGTGTGTGCGCAAGATAGGGCAAGACATCACAGGTACATCTCTTTGTAGATGGTACTTAGTTATGGCAGTACACTTAATAGGAACCAAAATCTCTTATGTATGAACCTCCAATAATAAGGCGCACCTCTTCTGCCCTTGGGTTTCCTCTCATTATATGTTCTGGAACGCACGTATTTACAGACAATGACTGACCTATTGATTCTATGCTGGTGAAGATTCTCTTAATGTGAAATAATGAACATCATTATTTCAATGTAAGCATAAAGTTTAGTTCAGAGTATGTGAACTTTTAAATGAGGTAAACTTAAATAGGCATCAAATTTTAAAATTTCATACTCAATCACCTGAGCTATTTCATAATTCTTGTAGAAGCTTGGCAGAAAATTTTAAGTATTTCTAGCAAACATTACCTGGACTGCTGAAGAATAGCTTCTACATTCAGTTTCTTCCAAGAGCTAAGCACCAGATTACACACAATTTTTGCAGGGCTCTCTTTTTTGGGATACAAGTATATAAGTTCACTATGCTTGCTTGTTAAAATCTTTCAAGTGCCATGTTGACTAATAGTTAGGGCCTTACACCAAGTTCCTGGACATGAAAAAATGCATCATGAACCATGAAGTCAGGTCTTGCGTGTGCTTTTACCCTATACTATACAGATTTCATGGAGCAGACCAGAGTTTCTGAAATTGGGAGTCCTGACCCAAAGGAAGTTGCAGACTGGTTTGCAAGGTTATTTTTGGAGGGACATGGTATTGCCACTTTTACTTTTGCATTGCCTTCAGAGCTGGCTGGCGAGTGGTAGCTGTTGGCTGGGAGCCCAGCTCTGAATTCAGCACCCTGCCAGCAGCAGCACAGAACTGTAAGTGGCAACAGCATACTGTGCCATCTTAAGTTCT
Organism: Pelodiscus sinensis; assembly: GCF_052426305.1. Classification (NCBI taxonomy): domain Eukaryota; kingdom Metazoa; phylum Chordata; order Testudines; family Trionychidae; genus Pelodiscus; species Pelodiscus sinensis. The sequence continues at coordinate 16,712,256 of NC_143065.1, read as the reverse complement.
GCACTACCAAGGGCAGCAGCTCTGCCTTCAAAGCTGGGCTCTTGGCCAGCAGCCACCTCTCTCTAGCTGCTCAACTCTAAAGGCAGCACCAACACATCAGCAGTGCAGAAGGGAAGCAGTAGCACAATTTCTCTTACAATCACGTTGTGGCAGCCACCTCTTCCTCTTCCCCCACCCACCCCAATCCTTTTTTTGGTTCAAGATCACTACAATTACAATACCATAAGATTTCAGATTTTAATAGCTAAAATAATGAAAAAAAAATTTAATCCTTTGACAGTGAAATTGACCAAAATAGTCTGTGAAATTTGTAGTATCCTACTGACAGCATAGTTGGATAAGTGGTATAACTGAATGGGGGATGGCAAGATGAACTGCTCATCAATCTGGTGTAGTTCATCTTTAAGAAAAAAACCAGACTCAAGTCACCATCTGTTTGGTGACTCCTTTAGCAAAAACTATATTCAGAAGTGCAGTACCCAGATTCTTGAAAAGGTGCTTAAAATGATGGGCATTCAGATTTTGAAGGGACTTGAAGTTATGAAAAAATATTTTGGAATATGCTCATTAAAACTAAGTTAGAAAAAGATGAATTAATTATCTATGCATATTTTAGTATTTTTTTCAATTAAGGGAATTTTAAACTAATATTGTTGAACAATTTGATGAAATATTTTCCAATTGAGTCAAAGCAGCATGAAAATCAAATAGTCTTTGTTTAAAACCATTGCACTTTTTAAATCAATGAAAAAATGTTGTACTTACCATATATGTGTCCAGTGTAAATATGGGAGGTATCATAATCAACTACTTTATTTGATATTTCTACTTTAAAGTCATCACTAAAGAGGGATGTATCTCTCTTCATTCGAAGGTTGAAGTGTCTATAAAGTAAACAAAAGGTAGTAAACTGAAATAAAATTTCAATTACACAAGCACAGCTAAAGAATGACTATTAAAATGTGGGCGGTGAAAGAATACCTAGCAAATCCTTTAAAATATTACCATAATGAAAACAGTATTCCTTATATAGAACATGAGACATACAAATGTATTACAAGAATGATTTCAGTTCCGTACATAATGGCAGACAGATGATTCTGATGTAACTATATTTACAAAATTATGTAAGACAGAAATTATGATTTATCTTAATAGTTCACAAACCTAATTTTAATTGTTCAGTGTCAACTATGGATTTTGTTCCCATTTCTCCATAAAATGCAGAAAAAAACCTGAGCCATCTTTTCTTTGATAAAGCACTAGAACATTATCAAGTTACTAATCTCTTCATTTTCTATTTATCTGACTTGCCTGGAAGAGACTCAAAGCATATGTATGTTGTTGGCTTGATTTGAAAGAAAAGTAAGATGGATGCCAATTCAGGTATTGAAGTTCACAAAAATGCATAAGGGTTACTACCAGTGTTCCATCTAAGCTGGGCGGCAGCAGAGCTTCACAGGTAATTAATCAGCCCTGCCCAGGCAGAGGCTCAGTGCAAGGAGCTGACTGACTGGGCGGGGCTAATAAATCACCTGTGAAGCTGTGCTAGCGCACAACTTAGAGGGAACACTGGTTACTACATGTAACTATAACAGTTTAACCATATATAAACTGAACAGATTTACTTATATTTAATTCTGACTACATTTAATTTCACTAGAAATATCAACGATCTCTTCAGAAAGCAGGAGCATGAGTTTATGACTCTACTTCGAATATTAAAGTGGAAGGAAAAGACATAACACATTTCAACTTTGTTGGGTTTTTTAAAAGTGACAAATTTTTACAAACTCAGATTCTATTTGAAACAGTCCTTTCACTAGGCCAAGATAAGATTATGGTCTGAAAAGTGCAAGAATTGAAATACCATAAGTGCTCCAATAACTAATTCACCACTAATAATCCACAATTATTAGGCCTAAAATTCATTTTCATCCCAATGATATTATTTGTATTACAGTATAACAAGTACCACATTGATTTTTTAAAAAAGTAATCACTGCACAGTCCAATTCAATAAAATAATACAGGTTGAACCTCCCTGGTTTGGCATTGCTGGCTCCTGGATCAGGGATTTTGCTGGACCAGGGAAGGTCATTTCTGCCCCCCTCGACATGAGCCCCCTCCAGCCCTGGCCCAATTGCTGACCTCCCAGCCAGCTCTCACCCTCACTACCCTGTCAGCTCCTGCTGCAGTGGCCAGCAGCCCCACTAGCTCCGTGTACCAGGTTCTAGCTATAGCATCTGGCAGCCCCGCCAACTCCACACACTGGGTTCTAGCTGCAGCGCCCAGCAGCTCTGACACCCTGCATACCAGGCTCCCTCTGCAGTGCCTGGCAGCCCTGCTGCTTCCACACACCAGGCTCCTGATCCCCTACCGTGCATTCCCACTACCATACGTGGGATTCCCACTGCCCCGCTACTCCACTGGGACTTTCTGGTCCTGGAACAACCATGGTCCAGTATACAAGAATCCCAGAGAGAGTTTCAACCATTAATTACATTTACTTGGCAACTTATTTTAGTAATCTAAATTAATCAGGACCACAACATTTAAAGTTCATGTTTTGCATGCCAAATTATCCTCCCAAAAGTAGAAAGCTCTTACAATGAAATACAATAATGAACCTGACTTTTGATTTCAATCAAGTTTCATTTTTGAAACTTTAGCTCTTTTTTCTATTGTATTCTTCATTACAGAAGGGCCATACTGTACATTCAAACTGGGGCTGTTGCCACTGCTAAGCACAGTGGAAGTGGATGCACATGAAGCCAGCCATCTAAAGGCTTGTCTACATGGACATATAGGGAAGTTAAGACAAATCAACTAAGATCTGTATTGACTTTGCACCTTCAGCTGAAGTGTCTTAATTGTCCTGAATGTCCCAAGAGATGGTCAAGCATTGGGTTTCTGATCTGTTTTCAGGAAGCGTTATTAGCAAAGAACCAAATGCTCCCCCACCAACAGCAGAATCTACCCAGCTCTAGGATCACATAGGAAGGCAATAAGAGAAACAGGTGAGTGGCAAAAGCAAAGATGTTGTCAAGGAACCTATTTTCTTCACCGCATATGCACCTCCCATCAGAGCTTCACTAGCAGACACATTTCATAACTTGGATTCATGTGTGCAACACAGATTGATGTTCATCCTTCTCAAGCTACAGAGACAATTATCCTTACTGAAAGCTTGGATTGAGATCAAGGGTTGAGGAAGATAATATTCTTTAACACAGAGACTCTTACCAAAATCAGGGACTCAATGTTCTGGACACTATACAATGATAAGAAGAGATGGCCCTGCTCAAGAGTTTACAGTTTAAACATCCAAGATAACATAGTATTACCCCCATTTCATAACCAGGAAGCTGAGATTAAGAGAACTGCCCAGATTCACACAAGAAACTGGAGATACTGCCCTGCCACAAAACTCCCTAGCCCTGGTCCAATGCATTAACCACTAAATCTTCCTAAATATGTTTTGTGACACAAACATTCCATGCTCCTCTCTAATGTCTAGGACCAATACTGCACATCTCCTGCCTCAGATGCCATTAATGAGGACCACCTCACATCCTGACCTCAATCAGGAAGGGCAGTGGGAGAGAGAGGGTAGAATACAAATAAAATATCATGTGAAACTACAAAACAATTTTTAAAATTGTTTTCAATACATGGATATAGTCCTTGGCTTACAACGATAACTGAACGTAAATAACTAGCGCATCAAAATAATTGCAATAGTTGTTACAGGTACATGCCAAACTGGAAAATTTCATTACACAGAACAGCTAAGAGAATTCTTTTGTATTTGAAGACTAATCAAATTAGTGAGGCAAACCTGAAATAAGCATATATAAAAAAGGGTTTTACCTGGTTAGTAATTTTCATTGCCTTAGTCATAATAAATAGTCTTCACTCTTCCCACCATTACTTTCCCCTTGATGTGCTAGCATGGGAACAGCTATCACATCAATATTGATATTTCTGAAATCCATTGTTTAAGTAAACATATGAAAAAAAAACAATTTCTTCCCATACATTGAGATGTACCCAATACACCAAACACATTCTGATTCACAATTTACATTCTGAAACCTACTGTCCATTTGTAGCCACAGTATAAAAAAGAAAAAGGGTAATAATGTCTGAAGTCAGTCACATTGCCAGTAATTTCCAATCCAATTATGTTCCAATATACACCACGGTTATATATGAAATATTAGGGATGTAATTGTGTAGATGACATGATTGTGTAGTTGTCTACATACATTACCCCCTTCCGCCTTGCTGCTCCCCAAGAGTACCGGATCGGTCTCCCCCCTGCACCTTCACACTGCTTCCACTAACACAGAATGCAGGGAAGCCAGCTTTCAAGCAGGTTCCCCACACATGCAGGCTCCGAGAATCCGCCTGCCCCCGCTAGCTGTCTCCCACAGATATATCTAACATCTCTACTAAATGGCTTACATTTCAAAGTTTCTTTAAAATATCTTCAGAATTTTCTTAATATCAAGATGCTATTTCACCTAAAAATGCACAATGAAGTCTATATCCAAACAAGGCTTTTTTCTTTTTAAATTTTCACCTTTGATTTTTCAGTACAAACACCAATACAAAATGCAATAAGCAGTACATCCAAATATAGCTATCCTTATATTTCTATAGCCAAATAACTTCTTCAATAATAAAAAACATGGCACTAAGTATCCTGTTCTCTAACCTACTCTACTAAATAACACTCAGCACTCCAGCAACCAATAGCATGCTATTTTATGCACTGATATTTTGAGAAAGTAAGCTCAACGCTCAAAGTTACCATCTGCTAGATTAGCTTTAAGTACATTAGTAATTTATGACAGGAAAAGAAATGTACACTGCTACACAGCCTAAGAGAACAGGTAAGCAAACTTTATTGGTTTGTTGGTTGGTTTTATTGGTTTCTTCTTACAGGTAGTAAGAAGAAAACGAATGTCTCAATGAAAGTTTGTGTCTATAGGAGTTCCTTACATAAATGGCATACCTATAGCTATATAGTATATGTACTTTTGAACTATAAATATTTAGAGACTGAATGGCAAATGGACAGAAAATTGAGGAATTCAACGTTACAAAATAAAACTGAACACTAGATATTATTTTGTATATCCTGTCCATGTAATGTCAAAACAACTGCCCTGGTCATCAGCTTCATCTCTCTTAAACTATAACATTTATCAGGCTGATGATTCACAATATAACAAAGTTCACAATATGTTCTTGTTTAGGCCTGAGCTATACACACACAGCACTAGTTTAAACAGACTTTTAAAACTTGTGTGTGGATATTCTTAGCAGATTATGCTTGTAAATCAAGATAAACTAATAAGGCAGCTTTAAACAAATATAGGTGTCCATAACACAAAGTTATGACAATTTAAATACATTTTAAAACTGATTTATGTCAAACAAGTGTGTGTAGACAAGCTCTTTACCCAATCCCTTTGGTGAAATTCTGATAACAGATCTCCACCCTCACATTTGACAGACTGCTATCTTCCTCCTGGGGGGGCGGAGGGGGGGCCATGTGTGAAAAAATAACCCACTCACCCTGATGTAATTGGTGTCCTAGCAAGACCATTGTCACAGCTGACTCAAGTGAATGATTCTTTCTAGAAGGTAATTCAAATGTTTTTATTCTAGCTGCAGTCTATACACCCAGAGCAAAGAATGATCCTTGATCTATACTTTACATGTGACTGAAAATCAAGTGCTGTAAGACTGAACTTTGCAAGTTCTAATTCATATAAACTGAAGTCAATCATGAGCTACTGGAAAGTAAAGGACAAGTTTAATTATATTTAACACTGAAAACTTCATGGAAATTACTCAAGTTGGGCTGTTGAGCAGTTAAAGACGCATACCCCCATTAACACATCCTGTAGCCTGAACTCGATAATCTGTTCAACTTTTTTCTTATCCAGCTTGTTCTAGCAATCTTGTTTAAGATTTATGAACAACGAGCACTGATTCAGCTGTAACATAACTACAGTGTCACTTTTTTAGCTTGAAGAATTATTTTGTCTTCCTAGTCTGCTCACTCTTACCTCAGTCCACTGCTAAAGGCAGCCCCATTCAATGCGACTACACTGGCCAGAGCCACTAACACTATATTAAAAAATGTGGTGGATGAACACAAAGCAAAGAACTGTTGTCACAAACAATTCCTGTCAAAAACAGTATCTGTTGGTCATTCAGGGCCTGTATGTACATGCCATCCCACAGGTGCCCTCTCTTCCCAGCAATGACCAATGAAAACACCATTAGCAATACTCAGATGAGCACATTAAAAAAAAAAAAATCTCAATACAGGCAGTCCCCGGGTTACGCAGATCCGACTTATGTCAGATCCGTACTTACAAACGGGGCTTTTCTCGCCCCGGAGGACGGGGGGCGGCGGGACCGCCCAGACGCGCCGCGGTCCTGCCGCCCGCATCCTCCGGGGCAAGAAAAGCTGCTCCGCGTCTCCCTGGTCTGCTGGGGGGGGGGGGGCGCAGCCAGGGGGTGCCCTGATTCAGCGGAGCAAAGCCGTGGAGGATCCGGGCGGCGGGACCACCCAGACACGCTGCAGTCCTGCCGCCCAGGTCCTCTGCGTCTCCCTGGTCTGCTGGGCCCCCCCCCAGCAGACCAGGGAGACGCGGAGCAGCTTTTCTTGCCCCGGAGGATGCGGGCGGCGGGATCAGGGCGAGTCTGGGTCCCGCCGCCCGCGTCTCCCTGGTCTGCTGGGGGGGGGGGGGGGGGGGGGCGCAGCTAGTGCCCCCCTCCCCACCCCCCCCAGCAGACCAGGCTTTTCTCGGGACGCCTGTGGTAGAGCAGCTGGGGTGCTGCCAGTTGTTCCCGCAGCGCCCGCTCTGGGCGCTACTGGACCAACCCGTCAGCACCCCAGCTGCTCTGCCCCAGGCGTCCTGATTCAGCCGCTGCTGGTCAGTTTCAGCAGCGGCTGAATCAGGACGCCTGGGGCAGAGCAGCTTGGGTGCTGCTGGGTTGGTTCAGTAGCGCCGAGGAGCGGCGCTACTGGAGCAACCCAGCAGCACTCCAGCTGCTCTGCCCCAGGCGTCCTGATTCAGCCGCTGCTGAAACTGACCAGCGGCTGACTACAGGAAGCCCAAGGCAGAGTTACTCTGCCCCGGGCTTCCTGGAATCAGCCGCTGATCAGTTTCAGCAGCAGCTGACTTGGGGACGCCTGGGGTAGAGCAGCTGGGGTGCTGGTGGGTTGGTCCCCGCAGCGCCGAGGTGCGGCGCTGCAGGGACCTACCCGGCAGCGCCCCAGCTGCTCTGTCACAGGCATCCAGATTCAGCCGCTGTTGAAACTGATCAGCGGCTGATTCCAGGAAGCCTTGGGCAGAGCAACTCTGCCTCGGGCTTTCTGTAGTCAGCCGCTGGTCAGTTTCAGCAGCGGCTGAAGCTGGACACCAGTTCCGACTTACATACAGATTCAACTTAAGAACAAACCTACAGTCCCTATCTTGTACATAACCCGAGGACTGCCTGTCTTTGGTTTAAGATAGAGTCTAGTTTTTGAAAATTTGCACTGACACAGTTATCAGATGTAGCCATCCTTATTTGTAAATCAAACGAACAGAAGGTATCTTGCGACTGACAATATATTAATAAACATGGAAATAGGAAATCTTTGAATTAAATTATTAATCTTACAGATAATTAATCTTATGAATATTTTTATTATGTGAAAGGCCTTTTGACTTACACAGGTAAAATCTTAACTGTAATGGGGTGGCACTCACCTCCTGTGAACACCCCTGTCTGGCTGAGAACATGTGCCTGCACTGCTTCTATTTATCCGCCTTTTTTGGCCCTCTGGCCGAGTCACATGTTGTGTAACTGCTCAAACCCCTTCTGGAGTACACTTTTACCAGGGATCCACCTTACTGCCTTCTGTTTGGTCTCTCAGTCTCTTCCCCCACTTGGATAGAGTGTGGTGCCTCCAGGATTTCTCCTCCTGGAGATAGCGTCCTTGCCCTTACTTTAGGGTTCTAACACAGTTTATCATATCACAGTTTATTGCCTTTGTCTACAGCAGTGTTTCCCAAATGGTGTTCCACAGAACCCTGGAGTTCTACAAAGTGCAAATAAGGGTTCCATGAGAAAATTCCATTACAATAACATTTTATCACTTAAAAAAATTAATATTTAAGCATTTATGAATTTTATTGAAAACTATTTTCATGTGTGTTGATCTCATGACCTTGTTCAGCATTTGTTTATTATTATCCCTACTTATTCGTGGTCTACTTTTTCAGCTCCATATATAAGACTGTTATTAGGGGTTCTGCAAAATTCTTTTAAGTTTAAAAGGGTTCCATGGCCAAATAAAATTGGGAAACACTGGTCTACAGTCTCTAACCAACTCTCCACTTGGAGCTGTCCATGGTGCTGCCGCTCCCTCAGCCAGACAGTCACCACTGGTGTTTACACCTTCAGATCTTGGCTGCAACTGACTGCTGCTGTGCTTTGCAGCTACTTTTATAGGCCTTGCTGGCCCCTGACCAGCTGGTTCCTTCACAGCTGCTCTAGCCTCCTTGGAAGACTTCTCTATGCCCTTTTCTGACCTCAGGGCCTGGCCCACCCCATCACAAAGCTATACCTGTTTTTAAAATCAGCTTTTTCCTTAAAGCTACACCTCCCAACAGAAGCTAATTCAGACATGACTTAAACAAAAATGCTGTGAAATGGTTTTGTTTCAAATCTGAAAGAATCTTCGATGTCACAAAATGTGGAGCTTTTGAAAAACTGTTCTGAGTATACGTGTAATATAATTATGTAATATGTAAATATAGTCACTTGTCCTTAAAAAGCATTTGAAAAATCCCCTTGTTCACTCACCCATAGTGAGTAGCAATCTTTTCCAGGGGAATGTCATCAATTTTTGCAGAATCTATGCAGAGTGGGGGTTAGCGGGTGTGGCTGGCAGACTAATGGAACAAGTTAAAAAAGTATACGGAAGAGATAGTAAATTACATTTTTAAAATGCATTAAGTAGAAAGCTAACTGATAGAACAGTTAAACAGAAGACAGTTTATTCCTCTGAATACGCGTGGGCCTTGGTTGTACACAGAATCCTAGGACTGGAAGGGAGCTTGAGAGGTCAAGTCCAATCCTCTGTCCTCACAAACAGAACCAAGCACTGTCTAGATCAGTGGTGGTGAACTTCCAGCCTGCGAAACAATTTAATCCAGCAGCAGTGAAACACTGCAGGGAGTCCCAGGGGCTGCTTTAAAAAACTTCCCCAGGCTCCCCTGCAGAGTGGAATGACCCTTGAGTTTCCTCTCCTGCATGCAGGAGACCTGGCCAGAGGGGAAAGCTCCATGTGCTGGAGCTCCTACGCAAACAGGAGCTCTGCATGTCTGTGTTTGCTGCAACCCCTCCACCCTGCAACTGTGAAGAGGCTGGAACTGTTAAGGAGGCATACAGGGACCAGGAAGGAAAGGGGATGGGGAAATCCATCCCCAGAGTGGGAGGGAAGGGAAGCTCCTGAGTCGCTTTCCCTGCATGGGAGAAGCCACAGCGGGGCCAGCTTCTCTCCCCCAGCCCCCCACTCAATCTCTTCCCTGCATAGGATGTCCACATGCTGCCAGTAGTGCCCCCTTAACAGTTAAGGAGGTGTTGGGGGAAGGCAGGAATTCCTTGCAGGAGTGGGATAGAAGGGAAACCCACTCCTCAGCCCCTTCCCTGCATGAGGTTCCTTCAAAGAGGAAGGGGTGGCCACAGATGTCTATCCAACCTGCTCTTAGAAAATATATGTATTTTTCAACCTGATTGTCCGACATAGTTCTGGAACTAGAAGGTGCCAAGTTCATTTTTCAAATCCTGTCCTAAAAATAATCAATTACTAATTTATGTTTAGCACAAGAAAGTCATCCTACAACTTCAACTTATTATCAAGTTAAGATTATTTTTGTTCTGCAGTTAGTATGCTCACAATGTCTATGCTAAGAAGAGTCTCTCTCAAGGACAATTTACCATTACTCTTCTATGTTTGAGACAGTTTCATTCCTCGAATCAACATTTCCAACCTTTTCCAAGTGAGTGTGGAGTTGAACTAAGACAAGAAGTCAAGTAAATCTACAGTTCAAAGTTGCAAACCCAGGAATTAACATAATGAAATACAGCTTCCTACATTTAAATTGCAGACTTCATGAAAGATAATATCTTTCATCCGAAAATCATTAATTACTGTACAATGCTCATTTGAGATGGCAGGACAGATCTGATTTACAAGGTTGCTACAGAAGACTAACTTTTCTTTCAATCTTAATATAAATGTAATATTATGAAATGAAGTCTCAAAACTACTCATGTAAGATTTATTGAAGGCAAGAGAACATCCAAACAATAAGATCGTATTTGTAATAGGGGAACACTGCCGATGGGAGAGACCACTATCCATACTAAGTAAGGCAGGGCTACTCAACACATGGCCCGCAGGTCACACGTGGCCTGCGACCCGTTTCTTTGCAGCCCATGGTGCAGTTTGGGTTGACGCAGGGCTCACCACATGGCCTGTGGGCGGGAGCCAAAACAAAAAAATTAGTCAATATCAAAGTAGTCTTCTGTTGATATGCGTTTTAGTAGTTTAATTTCTGATCTGTCACTGCTCATTAAAAGTGCTGCTATATGGGTGGAAATCAGGTAAACATTGCATTTTATTAACATCAGCAGAACTGACTTAACGGAGCCTGCGTGTTGTGTAGTCTTGCCCTAACCTTTGTATTCATGCTGTTCAGTGTGAAAGAAGCTATTTGCATATATATTTTCATGTATATGCAACCACATTTAAGTTGTGGCTCTCGGCATATGCTGTGAGTATCAGTGTGGCCCCCAGAGCTTCCAAAGCTGAGTAGCCCTGATGTAAGGCATAAAAGGAGCAAGTTAAAACTGTTTTACTATCCGACTCCCTTATACATACTTACCCTCACATAATCGGCAAATCAGTTTAAGTTGCACCATATTGGAACCCCTGCAGTGTTTCGTTCTTGCTGAATTTGATCCCAAGAAAATAGCTTTTGCAAGACAAACAGGATCTAGTTGGGAAACAAATTTCTACAATATGGACAGATTCACTACCTTCCCATTAGAATACTGAGAGCAGTAGGGGACCTATCTGCATGACAACCAACTAGGTTTTCAAATTCTGGGCATGTAAAATAACGGCAGGCAGGTTAATATTAAGTCTAACCTATGCCTCTTGCACATGTAATTTCTCATTTTTGCCAATTTCAGATCTTGTAAAAATAAAGTAAGTTTGTATCATCTGCAAAACAGTGACATCAACTGATCTAAACAGTAAGTTCTATTATTCTAAAGATTTAACATGTTTCCATACCTTACTTTTTAGGGTCCCAATTGCCCCATTAAACTGCTGTTTTAGTAAGTGGTCTTTCAAAATCTCAATTAAAACTGCCAATCACATAGTATTCAGAGGATTATAATAACATTTGTAATATCTGTCTTTGAAATTGTAAAAGGTTTTCTTTATTAGATCAAGTAAACTCTTGTAGTACAAATTTAATTTGTATTTACAAATTATCTGCTTTGTGTGGTTATGTACTGTGCATTTGGTTTTTGCACATATACTGAAATAGCAAATTGCTGGAAAAAACTATACACAGTAGTGACACAATTGTCACATATCTGACACTACTAGCAAAGATTGCTTATCTAAATATCCATTCACTTTACATTTGAGTCACTTTAATATAACTGGAGCATCCCCTGCCTACGATACATCCTGGACTGCCAGATTAGCCCCTGTCTATTGCCTTTTTTTCTATCCCAAGAAACCTGATTTGGGTTTTAAATAGCTATGAATTTCTATTTGCTTTTTCATGATTGCTTTCCTCCACCTCCCCGCCCCAGAAGAGTCGCACTAAATAAGGCAAGGAACGACAACAATTTTAAAAAAAGGACACTCATCGTGGAAAAGATATAAGACTAGAATACAGGTGATATGGACTTTATCCCTCCACCTTCATCAGCTTCCTATGTGATGCTGATCAATTCACGTAAATTAAAATTTTTAGATGTAGCTACTAAATTTTCCTCATTTTCAGGATGCTTAGCTGTGACACCTAACAACTTCATTTGAAATTACAGAGCTCTGGATACTCATACAAATCAAGTCAAAACAATCTTTCTTTGATAAGATAGCAAGTCCTGTGATAAAAAGAGAGAAGTGGTGGATGTGATATACCTAGATGTTAGTAAAGCATTTGATATGGTCTCACATGACCTTCTTAGCAATAAACTAGGGAAATACAACCTATATGGGGCTACTATGAGGTAGGTGCATAACTAATTGGATAACCACTCTCAGAGAGTAGCTATTAACGGTTAACAGTCGTGCCGGAGGGGAATAACAGTGAGGTTCTGCAGGGGTCAGTTTGGGGACAGGTTCTGTTCAACATCTTCATCAGCAATTTAAACAATGGCATAAAGAGTACGCTTTTTAAGTTTTCAGATGATACCAAGCTGGGAGGGGCTGCAAGTGCTTTGGAGGATAGGGTCATAATTCAAAAGGATCTGGCCAAACTGGAGAAATGGTCTGAGATAAATGGTGGGCCAAATGCAAAGTGCTCCATTTAGGAAGGGACAATCAATCAATCAGTTTCACATATAAAAAATGTTAAGTGACTGTCTAGGAAGGAGAACTACAGAAAAGGACTTAGGGGTCATAGTGGACCACAAGCTAAATATGAGTCAGTGTGACACTGTTGCAAAAAAAGAAAATATGATTCTGGGATGCATTAACAGGAGTGTTGGGAGCAAGACACGAGAAGTCATTCTTCTGCTCTGCCTGCTCTGCACTGATTAGGCCTAGGTTGGAGTGTTGTGTCCACTTGTGGGCACCACATTTCAAGAAAGATATGGAGAAATTGGAGAAAGTAAAGAGAAGAGCAACAAAAATGATTAAAGGTCTAGAAAACATGACCTAGGAGGGAAGACTAAAATAATTCGTCTTGTTTAGTTTAGAAAAGAGAGGAGACATTATAGCAGTTTTCAAGTAACTAAAAGGGTGTTAAAAAGAGGAGGGAGAAAAAATTTCCTCTTGGCCTTCAATGATGAGACAAGAGGCAATGGGCTTAAATTGCAGCAAGGGAGGTTTTAAGTTGGACATTAGGAAAAACTTCCTGTCAGGGTGGATAAACGCCAGAATAAATTGTCATGGGGGGGGTTGTGAAATCTCCATCATTGAGGATATTTAAGAGCAGGTTAGATAGACATCTATTAGGGATGATCTACATGGTACTTGGTCCTTTAGGGCAGGGGACTGGACTCAATCTCTCGAGATCCCTTCCAGTTCTAGTATTCTATGATTCTATGAACCTCTGAAATATCAAAGTCCTGGATACTTCAAGTTAAGTATTCACTCACTGAGGGCAACCAAAATGAGGATATGAAATGTGATGTTTTCTGTACTAAGAATGAAAGAGATTAGTCAACTGTCCAATAAGCAAAAGCTTATCAGGTGGTCGACACACTAGTTAACTAGTTGCTTCTCCCCATCTCTTGTTGCCTCTATCACAAAGAGCCAGTAAGGGGAAGCCATCTTAAAAACCGGTTCCCCCCAGCTTCAGCACCCTGGAAGGGGACAGGTGTGCAGTGACTGCATTCCACCTTTGAAATGTAGCCACAGTCGGATGGGTTCTTACGACATTTCAAAGTGGAAGCACCCTTATTGACTAATTGAATAGTTGACTATTCTATTAGTTGATTAATCTAATTTTAACATCCCTATTCTATACCTTTGTTGCACTATGTAAAATAAAGATAACACTGCTCTACACCAGGGCTGTATGTGGCTACATTAGGCCCGATCTAAACCTAAAACCTATACTGACTTATCAATTTCACTAACCTACAAAACTCACACATAATATTAAGTTCACCTAACTCCCTGTAGTGATACCATTAAGTTGACAGAAGACGTGGCTACCATCTCTCAAGAGGATAGATCTACCACAGTTGTAGCCTATAGAGATAACTTTTGCATTTTACTTCACTTGGGAATAATGCAAAGAATTTACAGGCCCATATCCTGAAACTCGTTAGCACTGTGTTAAACTTTGAGACCACGGAACACCAAACAATTTTTTAAAATGTGGAACACCTATTGCAATTTTTTTTTAATTTTTATTTTTTTTTTGAAAAGAGACAAAAAAAAAGAAGTAATGAAAACAAAGAAGAGATAGCGGCACACTTGCAAGGTGTTCATGGAACACCAGTGTTCCGCAGAATATAGTTTAAGAAACACTGCATTAACGTAAATTAGCATAAGGCTTTGAGGCCTACGAACTCTGGTATAGATAAATGGTCAATAGTTATTCTTAGTTTTTGGGAACTGGTAATAGTGTGTTTAAGTGATGGAAGTGTCTAAAAGAGCTCTGAACCTCTTCTAGATAACCATAGGGATGCTGAGATGATACTCAACTTGCATATGTTAGGATCCCTAACATATGTGCAGATCCCTAACTACATATTTGACCTGACAATGATTTGATGTATATTACAGTAATAAGCTTAAATCATTAATATATTTATCTGGAGGCTAAATGCTGAATATGGACAAGAGAAGTTGGGCATTTGAATCAAGAGTTCATAACAGCCTCTTGGCCCTACAATAAGCCAGACCACGTAAAAAGGATCATTGTCATCCACCAGTCTGAACCATATAACTTGACTGGCATGCTACGGACATAATAAGCTGTCTCTTACCATGTGATCTGAAGGCAAGGGTATCAGAATATGAGTACAGGTTGGACCTCCCTGGTCGGGCACCCTCGGGACTTGACCAGTCCCGGATGAGGGATTTTGCCAGACCAGGGGAGGTCATATCCAGCTCCCCCCAGCCCTGGACCAGCCACCAGCCTCTTAGCTGAATCCACGTTGCCACCAGCCTTACTGCCCTGCCAGTCCCCACAACTCCTTTCCTGCTATGCCGCAGGAAGCCGGGCAGGAATAACTATGCAACTCCACTCGTAATAAAAAGCAAAACACAAAGATTTAAGCATATTCACTGTGACAGACCGCTAGCGGCCCGCACGCTGGGCAGCAGGGGGAGGCGGGAGGAGAGCAGGGCCACAGGCGGTGAGCACTAGTGGCAGGATGCCGACACCGAGCGGTGGCGGGGCCAAAACCTGCCTCCTCGCCTGCGCAGCAGTAAGGACACTGGCCCTGCCCCTGCCATGCAGCCGGGAGTGGGCGGGGCGCTGAGTGACGGCCTGGTCATGACAGGAGAAGCCCACACGTCACGAAGACGGTGGGACCCCCGGGCCACGTCATGACCAGGGGGCCATTTCAAAAGGGCCTGCCGGTGTTGGGGAGGAGGGCAGCCTCCACAGCCGGCAGAAGATGAGCCCCGGCCGCGGAGCAGCCCGGGACAGCCTCCGCGGTTGGCAAGCCTTGGCCACACAACAGCACGGGGGAGCATCCGCAGACGGTGGAGGATGAGACCCGGCAGAGGAACAGCGCGGGGGAGCGGATCCCTGGAAGGAGCAGCCGAGGGCCAACCCAGGTGCAGGACACCGGAAACACGGTAGGCATGAGGGAGCCGGAGGCCAGTTCCCAGGGGCCGGTGGGGGGAAGGAAGCATCCCGGGGGGGCGGGGGGGGGGGAGGTGTCCTTATGGTGCCCGTGGACAGACACGTTTTGGGAGTGAACCCCGTCTGTCGTGCAGGGACGGTGTTGCACCCTGCACTTAGGGCCCCGGGCTGGGACCCGGTGGAGAGAGCAGGCCCGGGTCCTCCTTCCCCCTTGCCCCACAACCCAGTGTCCATGGATGCTCGCCGACGTTGCTCGCTGACGTTGACAGCTTTGGCGGGCAAGGCCGGTGCATCCCACCCCAAGGAGGGGTGGAACTCGGGGCATAGAACCCCACTAATTAGACCTTAAGTCGGACGGCGGGTCCGCTGAATCCCCCCTGCTCACCCAAGACGGGGTGATCGCACCCAGCAACTCATCACATTCACAAATAAACCCTTTGGGTTTGAGGTTAATTAAGAAAATGTAAAGAAGTATAAATGACAGCTAGTTGTAACTCATTGTAATTTACTCTGATCACTTAGGGTACATCTACACTGTACACTTATTTCAAAATAAGCTATTACAGAATAGTTATTCCAAAATAGCTCATTTCAAAATAGCACATCTAAACTGCAGGGAAGCCTCAAAAGTAGTCCAAGGTAGGCTTCCCTAATGTAGACATAATATCTCAATTTAGAGCCCCAGGAGGCACTGGGGAGGAATAACTTGAAATAGCTCTTTACCAAGAAACAGCTATTTCGAAATAGGGATTATTCCTCGTAGAACGAGGCTTACAGATTTCGGAATAATTTTAAAAGAACAGAATGGCTATGTAGACGCACTGTTGTTTCGAAATAACACTAGTTATCTTGAAATAACACTAGTTATCTTGAAATAAAAGGTGCAGTGTAGATGCACCCTTAGTTAATTCACTCGAATTAAGAAAGGGATCTTTAAAAATATTTTAACATTCAAATTATGTAACATTCATATGCAGTTGTACCGTACTTCTTACCAGTTTGTTTGTATTTTGTTTAACTAAATAGAAAATATTCTTAATGTGAATAACATTAAACAAAAATTGCTCACCTTCCATGTGCATGGAAGTTTAGATGCAGAAACTGGTCATCATGCAACACAGCTCTTTTGGCACGCTGGTGTTTTTGGTGTAATGAATCCACATCATATGACAATCCTTCATAATGTCTAATGTATTTATTTAAAGGGTTTCCATATTGGCCTGTGAAAAAGAAAAAATAGTCATCTGAGTCTCAGCATATTTCAAAAGTATCAGCAAATATAACTTTATATTTGGTTTGCATTCCATTTTTCTTTTGCATTAGGTCTCCACCTAAACCAAAATGGAACCAGACTGGTTGCACTTAAAATGAAAATGTCAGAGCAATTTTTAAATGTAGGGCTGGGGGGAAGCTGACAGGTGCGGAGGAGCACATGGACAAAGACATCCTTTAAGGGAAGGTCTATTGGAGATTCTCTATATTCTAGTAAAGAGGAAAGGATCAAAGATGAAAAAATATGTTAAGATCTGATGAGAATGACACCCAAATGGAAGAGAGTCCGGTTCAATCCCATTATGTAATGGCGGACAACCAAATAGTGACAAGTTTTTAAAGTGCTTATACACAAATTCTAGAAATCTAAACAATAAGATGGGTGAACTGGAGTGCCTCGCACTGAATGAGAATATTGATAAAATAGGCATCAGAAACTTGGTGAATGAGGCAAACCACTGGGATACAGTAATGCCATGGTATTGAATATATCAGAAGGAAAGAACAGGTGGTGCTGGTCAGACAGGTGGTGCCGGTCAGGGAGTGGCACTACCTGTGAAAGAAAGCATACAAGTAAAAGTCTTAAATCAACCAAACCTTCCCATACAATCTTTAGGATAGAAACTCCAGAATCTAATAAGAAGAATATAACAGTAGGGATATCTATTGCCAACCAGGATGGTGATAGTGACTATGAAATGCTAAGAAAGATTAGAGAAGCTATAAAAATAAACTCAATAGTAACGGGGGATTTCATCATGGGATACAGAGAGAACGTTTCTTAACACCTTAAATGACTGCTTCTAGGAACAGCTGGATCTGGAACCTGTAGGAGAGGCCATTCTTGATTTAGTCCTAAGATCTGGTCCAAGAGATGAATATAGCAGGACTGCTTGGAAATAATGACCATACTATAATTAAATTAACATCACTGTGGTGGGGAAAACACCACAGCAGCCCAATACTGTGGCATTTAATTCCAAGAAGGGGAACTACACAAAAATGCAGTTAGTTAAACAGGAGTTAAAAGTGAAATCCCTGCAAGCTGCAAGGAAACTTTTATAACACCCTAATAGAGACTCAACTTAAATGTATACGCCACATTTTAAAAAGCATAAGAACAAAAAAGTGCTACTATGGTTTAACAACCACGTAAAAAAAGCATTGAGCTATAAAAAGGCAGTGTGTAAAAAGTGGAAGTTAAATCCTAGTGAGGGAACTAGAATGGAGCATAAACTGTCAAATGAAGCATAAAAATATAATTAGGAAGGCCAAAAGGGAATTTGAAGAACAGCTAGTAAAAAACTCAAAAAAGTAATAGCATTTTAAAAAGTATATGAGAAGCAGGAAGCCTGCTAAACAACCAGTGGGGCGATGGAACAATCAAGATGCTAAAGGAGCACTCAAGGACAATAAAGCCATGGCCGAGAAACTAAATGAATTCTTTGCTTCCGTCTTCACGGCTGAAGACACGAAGAAGATTGCCAAACCTGAGCCATTCTTTGAACGTGACAATTCTGAGAAACCGCCCCAGATTGAAGTTTAATAAGAAACGGTTCTGAAACAAATTGATAAACAAACAGTAATAAGTCACCAGGACCAGATGGCATTCACCCAAGAGTTCTGAAGGAACTCAAATGTGAAATTGCAGCACTACTAACTATGGTTTGTGACCTGTCCTATAGATCACCTTTTGAACCAAATGACTGGAGGATAGCGAATGTAATGCCAATTTTTAATAAAGGCTTTAGGGGTGATCCTAGAAATTGCAGGTTAGTAAGTATAACTTCAGAAATGGATAAACTGGTTGAAACTATAGTAAGAAACAGAATTCTCAGAGACATTAACAATTTGTTCAGGAAAATAAACTTTTCTTTAAAGCAGTGGTTCTCCAATGGTCTCTCAAATGGTCCACAGCTTGAGCTCAGCCTCTTCCCCCCCCCCACTCAGTCATGAGGGTGCAGCACCAGCTCTGGCTTCCCGCTCGGAGGTTGCACGGGGGAGGGGGATGAAGAAAGACCTGAGCTTTCCCACCTGACCAGCTCGCAGAGAGCACCACTCATGCATCTGCTGAAAGGTTTCCGCCAGACCAGCAAGTGGCAGCTGCCCCACCTCCTCCCACTGCCTTGCTCCAAGGGTGCTGAGTCAGGGGAAGCTCAAGGCCAGCTGCCACTAGTGACATCCTGCTGCTGCACTTAGAATGCAGGTGTCAAAAGAAGAGGAGCCCACATGGCCACTGCCAGTGAGCAAATGTCGAGCACGCCAGCTCCGACTGCCACTGCTGCCCGGGGACTGCTGTTAGCCAGGGCGGGGGCTGCCTTGAAGTTCTCCTGCAGAGCACTGTGGGGCCAAGCAGACAGCAGCGGGACATGTGGCCGACAGAAGCGGACAGATAGCTGCCTGCCCGCGGGACTCAGCATTCTGGTGGGCAGTTTTCTCTGGGAACCTCTCGGCTCTGCCACCTCACCTTGTGCCCAGTGGCAAGAGCATCCAAGTCTTCATCAGCACCAACCCTGAGGTACTGCAGGCACTAGCCCAGCCAATTGGCCCGTGGCTCCGGAGAGCTCTCTGCAGGGCTCCTGCAGCCTATTTCAGGTGGCTGGGCAATGCCAGCTTGGGCAGAAGTTGGTGCTTGTCTGCCTACCTTTCCCCTCCCCCCCCCGCCCTACCCGAGACATGCCCCTGCTTGCAGGGCTTGCCTGGAAAGGGCACCAAGATGGGCACCGCTAGCCAGCTCCCTGCAGAGGTGGGAGGGAAGCTGCTCCTTGTGTTCTTCCTTGCTTGGCTCGTCTCGTGATTGTGGCAGGAGCGAGCTTGCTCCAACTGGCCTGGTGCTGGGGGTGGAGCAGTGCTCGGTTCCTGGAAATGCTGGCACGGGCTCAAACCACCCACTTCCTTCACAGTAAAAAGAGGAAGCAGTTATGCAGCTACAGCAATGTCAGCTGCCTATGGAGTTTCCAGGCATGTGCGTGTCACTCCTGCCATGGGGAACAGGCTGCTACTCCTGGAGTTTGTGCTACCACCCTGGCTGAGCTCAGGCAACTTCAGTCTAGCGACAGCCACAGTTATGAGTCGTCAGAGCTTCCCCGCCTGGAGGAAGGCTGGTCTCCGATGGCTTTTTATTCTCGGCTCCTCCCCCCAACTAGCCCATCAGCTTCCCTTTGGCCTGGAGTGGGATCAGGAGGCACTGGAATCTCTGCTGCTTTCCCCAGTGGTTGTGAAAAAAGGAACAACACTGCTAACTAGCTCTAGCTGCAGGATGATTCTGGGATTTGTTCTTGTCAAGAGTGAAAGCTGAACAAGAGGCAGCTGTCAGAACGAAATGTCCAAGAACTGTCTTACACATAAATTGCTAACTCATGTATTTCACTGCCCTACGTTACTTTGATCTGCTGCTCTCCACGAACGAAGTCTGGTGGGGAAGTTTGGGGATTTCTTCACCTCCCCCCCATGCACCCTCCGAACAGGAAGCTGGAGCCAATGCTCCAGCCTCATGGCAGTGCACCAACTAACTACCAGGCCTGAGTGGCAGCTTGAGTTCCCCACTACATGAGAGATGAAAGGGGAGCTGAGTTGTCCCCCCACCCTACTGGGGAAATGGCAGCACAGTGATGTGCTGGCCAGAGGCTTTTTCCTCTGCTACCATTGGCCGGCCAACAGGAGCAATGGGGCACAAAGCCAAGTAAGCATCCCCCCCTCATGCCCCAGACCCGCATACCGCAATCCCCCTCACTCATTTCCCTCCCCACAGCTTACTTCAGAACCCTCCCTCATGTCCACACACTTGAGGGGGTCAACAAGCATGTGGACAAAGGGGATCCAGTGGATGTAGTGTATTTAGATTTCCAGAATGCCTATGACACAGTCCCTCACCAAAGGCTCTTACAGTACGCTGTCAAGAGACAAGAGGGAAGGTCCTCTCCTGAATAACTGGTTAAAAGATAATGTACAAAGTGTAAGAATAAATAGTCAGTTTTCAAAATGGAGCGAGATAATTACAGTTTGAACCTGTATTGTCTGGCACTCTATAATCCAGCAACATCCATGGTCCAGCATGATTTTAGTTAGCCAGATGTGCACTTACCATGGGTATGGCGAAGTTTCACGTCATCCCATAAAGTTTGTTTATAGCCACCAGTCCTGGCTCTCAATGTTCTGTGTCATTATTTAGCTCTAATTTACTCCCTAAGTGTCTTCTAAGAGCCTAATAAGCAGTGGAAGAGTTGGCAATGCTGCTAGACAATACTAATCTCCCACGGTTCAACAAAGTCTCTGTATTGGGACCTATGGGTGCCAGACTAGAGAGGTTCAACCTGTAGTGGTGTCCTGTAGGGGTCAACACTGGGACCAATCCTAATCAATATATTCATAAATGAGATGTAAAGAGGGGTAAATAGTGAGGTGGCAAAAATTTGCAGATGATACTAAACTGTTCAAGACCAAGATTGTGAAGAGCCTCAGAAGGATCTCACAAAACCAGGTGGCTTGGCAACAAAGTGGCAAATGAATTTTAATGTTGATAAATGCAAAGTAATGCATATTGGAAAACAATAACCCCAACCACGTGTATAAAACAATTGGGACTAAATTAGCTGTTGCCACTCACGAGAGATCTTGGAGTCATTATGGAAGTCCTCTGAACACATTCACTAAATGTGCAGTGGCAGTCAAAAAAGCAAACAACGTTAGGAATCACTTAAAAAAGGATAGAGTAAGACAGAGAATATCCTATTGCCTCTATATAAATCCATGGTGTGCCCACATCTTGAATATTGCATGCAGTTGTGGGCACCTTATCTCAAAAAAAAAAAAAAAAAAAAAAAAAAAAAAAAAAAAAAAAAAAAAAAAAAAAGATATCTTGGAACCGGAAAAAGTTTATAAAAAAAAAAAAATCAACAAAAATTAGTAGAGTTTTGGAATGGGTGCCATATGACGAGAGATTAATAAGACTGACTGTTCAGCTTGGAAAAGTTAACAAAGAGTTATTTTCTCCTTCCCATAACACAAGAACTTGGGGTCACCAAAAGAAACTAATAGTAGCAAGTTTAAAAACAAACAAAAGGAAGTTATTTCTTCACACAACATACAACCTGTAGAATTCCTTGCCAGAGGATTTTTTGAAGACCAGGACTTTAACAGGGGTTAAAAAAAAAAAAAAAAAAAAAAAGAGCTAGATAAATTTATGATGGGCAGCTAGAAGACTGAAGTCCCTAACATCTGTTTGTTAGAAGCTGGGAATGGTCAACAATGGGTGGACACTGAGGTTTACCTATTCTGTTTGTTCCCACTGGGGCACCAGGCATTGGCCACAGTGAGAGGACAGGATACTGGGCTAAATGGACCTTTGGTCTGACCCAGTATGGCTGTTCTTAGGTTTAAAAGAAAAACACTTAGACTGTGTCTAGACTGCATCCCTTTTCCATTTTAAGGGATAAGGGATCTTTCGGAAAAGGCTTTATTTTCCGAAAGATCTGCGTCTAGACTGGCGCTTTTTTCCCAGCAAAGCTCCGAGCCAGAAAAAAGCGGCAGCCATTTTTATGCTAATGAAGCAGGGGAGATTTAAATCCCTGCTTCATTTGCAATTGCGATATGTCTAATTTGCATCCCTTTTACGGAAAAGGGATGCAGTCTAGACACAGCCTTACATTTTCATTTTGAATTCCTAGCATTATAGTTTCTACTCAAAATTGAAAGCTTATTTCTGCAGGCCACACAACAATTAAAAGCAAGCCTTAGCATGCAGTGATACAAATATTCTTCTCTGTGGTAACTGTGCTTCCAAAGAAGTCTTCCACGCAAGCATTAAATCATCCCTCAGGATTTCAGCTTGTATTTAAGCCTCCTGGCATAGACACTTCTCTGTAGAAGCTTTACACACTCATTTTAGGTACATGAGAAATTTGGCTGCCCTGAAGGTAGAAGGAACACAAGGAGAGCTGGCAGCTTTGCCTTGTTCCAGAATACAGTGCAGACAGGGCCTACAGCAATTGATTTAAATTTATATTAGACATTGGGTATTTCTACCTTACTACAAGCCTCACTGCAAGAGTGGATCTCAGAATGATTGTTTGGTATTGGTAAACTAGAGTACTAACCTCCACAGCTGACTAGACATCTGCCAAAAGACAAAATGTAAGGATGTACACTAAATTAAGATGCTAAAAGAACTTAACCTTGAGAAGATGAGAAGAAAAATCAAGGAAAAGAAAAGGAAGGGGCAAAGGATGGTAAATGGCAGGGACATTCTGAAGAGGAAAAAGAGGAGCACAGATGTCCAAGTTGATGGTGAACAGCCTGTGGCATAGCAGACAGGAGAGGTTTGTGGTAAACAGCATGTCAGTAAAATTTCAAGTAAGATTTCAGAAAGAAAAGAGATGAATATACAGGAGACTGAGGGTTCACTACTGTTGCTACCAACACCAAATGGATTGGCTCTGAGGCTGCCTTGGTTGTGGGAATTTCTTCCACAAACTTCATGGAGTGGCAAATACTACATACTCTGTGCTGTAGCCACTATTTGTTTCTCTATTTTGTAGGTTTCGTATTTTTTAAGAAGAAGACTTCTGCCTCTTCTATTTTGGAAAATGAACATGTAAAAAATGACAATACAAAACAAGTTTCACAAATGATTGTTTGAGACACATAGTTGTTAGAGAAGAAACAGGGGACCCAGGAGCAGATGGGGGTAAGCAGACCACTTTATTGCTTTCTTGCTGATGCACATTTACGTTGGACCTTCAACACAATGCTCCAAGTGGCCAAAGAGTGGGGGAGTATTGGGAATATGTAAAATTAATAGCCGTATGGAGTCCAGTCAGAGCAGGTATGCTCAAAGGGCAATGTTTTCCCTCCTTTCGTCCTTGAAGCCTAGGGAGATAGTTGCATTAAACACTGTTTTCTTTGTTTTGTCTTTGCATTTGCTCTGTAAAAATACTTTTGGGGGGTCAGAGCTCTTCCCCCCCCCCCCCCCCGTAAGCTGTTGATTAAGACAGTATTTAACTAAAAACCAGTAAACAACAACCAGGCATGAGTATAATTGTGTGCATCGCCAATAATATTCATTCTATGGGAGTAAGGGTTTATGGAAAGTAGTGACAGACGTGTGAATCAACATACTAAAATAGATAAAAGAGTGTAACTGATGCCAAATCACAGACATTCGGAATGTTATGTTGGGGGTCCAAGCTAAACATGTGTCAGCAATAAAGTGGTCCATTTACCCAATCTGTTCCTGGGTTGCCTGTTTCTTCTCTAACAATAATTCTTCCATTAAGTCCTGACATTAGGGGAGTGCCTATATGTAGGCCACAAGTTACAAGCATCTGACTTACGAACATCTGCACATACAATCTCACCTGCAACCAACCGTAGGTGGGGACGTGTCTAGTACTATTACAGTTATTAAACTAGTGTCACTATGCTCAACAGCAGGATGGGGGGAGATGAGAATTTTTTTAGAGATATTTTATAATCATCAGCAACACACTAAAGAAATTAACAAATTTTAAAATAAGGTCCTGTAGTTTAACACAGTACATTTAGAAACTTCAGTATATACTAGGGATGTAAAATTTCATATAGTTGGTTAACTTGTTTACCAAAGTTTACTTAACATTTAACTGGTTAACCAATTAAAGTGGGGCCAAATGAGCCAGAGCATCTCATTCCCTTCCCCTCCCTGCCACAGTCAGGCTAATGCAGTGCACTGGCACTGGCAGGGGTTACTCCTGCCTAGGGATGTTAAATATCGGTTAACTGAATAGTCAAGTAACCTCATGAATTCTTACTGATTAGTTGACTATTCTATAGTCCTGAAGGCAGGGCTGGCAGCTGCTGTATCAGAGGCAGCAGCGCAGCATGCCAGGTGGGAGCTGGTCTGCAGCAGCGCAGGGTGGCAGCGGCCCCTGTCTACAAGGAGGTTTGAGTTCCCGGACCCAGCACAAGCTAGAACTTAGCTGGGCTGCCTGCTCGCCTGGCTCCTAATACACTTTAAATGCAGAGCTGCAGCAGGGGTAGGCCCTGGACCCAGTATGAGCCAGAACTGAGCCAGCCTGCTAAAAAAAAAATTACTGGCGGGGGGGGAGGGAGAGGAAATGCATGTAGTCTATAGCATTAACCTATAAGCTTTTGCTTATCAATTGTTTAATCGACTACACTATTACATCCCTATTCCAGACTCCTGGAACAGCCTCTGCATGAAGCCCCCTTCTCCTAGACCCACTGTGGACAAGAGCTGCCTGCAATGCGCCTGGACCCGCCACAGACTGGGGCTGCTCCAGACATCTTTTAAATTAAATAGATCCTCTCCAGAGGAAGCAGAGGCAAAGAACAAGGACAGGAAGAGGTGGGTGACAATTAAGACCCCATGGTGACCCAAATTTTCATAAGCTTTACACAGCTGCAGTCTGCATTTGGGTAAGGACCTCCGTGGCCTTGGGGAGCAGGCAAGAGGCACAGGTGTTGGCAAACAGAGCAAGTGCTGGCCAGAGGACTCAGATGAAGCAAGTGGCAATCCATCACGGAGTGAGAAGAGGCACTTGGAATGAGAAACTACCACTTCTCTGCAGCCATCAGCTGCACAGCTGCCCCATGCTCCTCCAGCCTGTGCTCATGCCCCTCGCCAGCCCTTGGTTAGCAGGGGCTGGGTGCAGCCCGTGGGGGACAGAGGGGTGGTCAAGAGATGAGACTGGCTGCAGAAGCCAGTGCAAAGCCCACCAGGGAGGGAGCTGGCAGCTGGGGGATGCCCAGAAATTCCCTTCAATGAAGAGTAACAGTAGTCCGAATTAGGGGCTTTAGTTCGAACTACCTAGCCCGTGCTGCGTGTAGCCGTGGGCGGGGAGTCCGAACTACCGGGCATTTAAAAATGGCAGCACACGGGAACATGCAAATAAAGCCTGGGATATTTTAATCCTGGGCTTCATTTGCAAGTTCGAATGACTACATTAGCCACCCTAGTTCGAACTAGGGTGGGTAGCGTAGACATACCCAGAGAGTAGTTATTAATAGTTCACAATCATGCTAGAAGGGCATAACAAGTAGGATTCCACAGGGGTCTGTTTTGGGGCCAATTCTTGTTCAATATCTTCATCAACGATTTAGATGATAGCATAGAGAGTTTGCAGATAATACCAAGCTGGGAAGTGTTGCAAGTACTTTGGAGAATAAGGTCATAATTCAAAGTGATTGGAGTAAACCAGAGAAATGGTCTGAGGTAAACAGGATAAAATGTAATAAGGAGAAATGCAAAGGAACACTTAGGAAGGAACAATCACTTTCACACAGAGAATGGGAAGTGATTGTCTAAGGAGTACTGTAGAAAGAGACATAGGGACTCTTCCTGACATGGGAGTCTATCTATTGACTTTGATTTTTATCTGCTTCAGTGTAACTATCCAATTTTCACATACTTACTGATGCTCTGTCTCCCACCCACCCTCTCTTTTTCTTCCCTCCCCTTCCCCTCTCCTATTTATTTTGGGTGTACACATCCCAAACTCATAACTCCAGAGTCATCTGAAGAAGTGGGCTGTGCCCACAAAAGCTCATGATACCATCTACATGTTTTGTTCATCTATAAAGTGCTACCAGACCATTTGTTATTTTTTTCTCTTTAACAGACTAACTAGACTACCCCCTGAAGCTTTAGACCATCACTGTATTCTATTTCTATTTAGACAACAAAAGATTCCCATGGACAAATATTTTCCAATGCTCCATCAAAGGATAACCACCCAGCATTAAATTACAAACAGGAAACAATTAACTCAACCAACAAATATATCAAAGTAACAGAAAAGCTGCCCCAATTAAAGACACCCAGTCTTTGCTTAAAACTATATCTGATAAGTGGACCTATATGCATGCTATCCACCAGTACTTTCAAGTAAAAATGGTTCTTTGGCACAGCAGTAATTATATTTTCCCAACTATAATATGTTTCAAGGATTTCACTGGAATGAAGGCTAAGATATCAAAGAATTTTCTAAATCACACAAAGTCATTTTCATACCTGGTTCTTATTAGTGTGACTTAATTATATAAAGTCAAACATTCAAAGGAACATGAACACAATATCTACTTGCAGCTTACCCTGCCCAGATCTTTTCCAGAAGTTCAAAGCAATTATGCTACAGTAGAGATACACTTAATTTCCTGTCAGTATGACAAACAAAGATTAAAGTTAGTTTCAATTTATGCTGAACTTGCTTTTAAATAGACTCACTAGGCAGGGGTATGGAAAATAATCTCTGAAGTGCAGCCTAACCCATGTCATTCAGCCTGGCAAAATAATAAGTCCAGCAACAGAGAAGTAGCATTCTCTAATTTAAAGATTTTTTCAGAGAACCTGTTCAGCCATGCCGGCACAACATGCGGCCCACAGGGACTCACTGTGTAGCCCGTGACCAGGGCCGGATTAAGAGGCAGGCTAGCCGGGCAGGTGCCCGGGGCGCCAGCCTACGGAGGGCACTAAAACGCCTCAGCACCCAGAGTCACTCCACCATGCAGCGTGTGCCTGCTGCACTGCTGTGTGGATGGGACTCTCCGACCCTAGGTCTCCCCTGCCTGCCGCGGGGGACAGAGAGGCTGGGAGCGCACTGGGGCTGGGCTCACGCTGCGCGCCTGCCCAGCCAGGCTTGCCTCCGCTCAGCGTTGGATTGCTCCAGTCTGACCAGACCAGGTGCCCAAGGCTCGCTCAGCCAAGGGGCTGCTTCCAGGTGCCTGCTGCTGCACGAGGCCCAGATCCTGGTGCTGGCAGGTGAGGCTGGGCGGGGGGAGGGGCCTGCCATGCTCCGTGAAAGGGCGGGGGGGAGGGCTTGAAGGTCGGACCAATTAAAAAGAAAATGCTCCTGCGGGGGGGGGGGGGGGAGGGGAGGAGGGAGCAGAGGCAGCGCCTCCCTCTCCCCACCTCTGTTCCTCAGCACAGAGAGGGGCCCAGGGTGGGGAGAGGAGGGTGCGCCACCCCCGGGTGGGCTCCCCCCAAAAAAAAACCTACACTTGCAGCCCGCAGCTGTTTTCTTTGGAGTAATATGGCCCTCGCCGCTTTCTGAGTTGTGCAGGCCTATGTTCACAGCTATCAGGAAATTTCTTTACCTACTCTAATGTATACATTCTGCATGAAGATGAATAAGTGGGTGAAGAGTACAACTGAAGCAATGAACAAATTGGGCTGGATTAGGAGAGGCTTAAAAAAGGATACTGATGAATTCCTTTAAAGGATTAAGTGGATCCTCCAATAACTGGTACCAGAAGGCCTGATCTTCTGAAGAGGTAAGAATTCATATACCCAAGTTTGTTTTCTAATCTCTCTGTAAAATTCAAAAATAGCATGATAGCTTAAAATGATTTTTGATGAGAATATCCTATCAATTCGGAAGTTTTCTTCAGGAAGTTCTCTCTCAAAATATTTAGGGCAATGAATAAAGACATACAAGTTAGGTGCAGACTAGCATGAATACTTCACTGGGCCAATTAGTAATTAAGGCTGTGTCTAGACTACATGCCTCTGTCGTCAGAGGCATGTAGATTACATACATAGGCAAAGGCAAATGAAGCCGCAATGTAAATGATCGCGGCTTCATTTACATTTACATGGCTGCCGCGCTGAGCTGACAAACAGCTGATCAGCTGTTTGTCCGCTCAGCGCGCTAGTCTGGACGCTCCCCTGCCGACATCAAAGCCCTTTGTCGGCAGCCCCGTTATTCCTCGTGGGATGAGGTTTACCAGGGCTGCCGACAAAGGGTTTTGATGTCGGCAGGGGAGCGTCCAGACTAGCGCACTGAGCGGACAAACAACTGATCAGCTGTTTGTCGGCTCAGCGCGGCAGCCATGTAAATGTAAATGAAGCCCCGATCATTTAAATCACGGCTTCATTTGCCTTTGCCAAAACAACAAATCTACATGGCTCCGTCAACGGAGCCATGTAGTTTAGATGTACCCTAAGTGTCATCAAGACACCATTTCAAAAACCTGAGATCAAGATGACAAAGTTACTTTAAATTATATAACAATTAGTACTAAGGTTAGACAAGATCATTAGAAAATTCATAAACTTAATCCCATTTTTTCCAAATAAAAATGGGCAAGAGGAATCCACTCCTCAAATGAGTGCAGAAAGAGGTGGGACCACATACCTAATAAAGGGATTATTAAAAGGAGCAGATTAGAGCTGAGAATGACTCCT
The DNA here is from genome assembly GCF_052426305.1 of Pelodiscus sinensis. NCBI lineage: Eukaryota > Metazoa > Chordata > Testudines > Trionychidae > Pelodiscus > Pelodiscus sinensis. Next base: position 16,683,204 of record NC_143065.1, on the reverse strand, counting down.
TGATTCTATTGTGCTGTTTTCCATTAGGAGGACATCTTTGGCATCTGGTTAGTTGGGGTAGGATGTTTTTTGGTCTAGACTTTATATCCAAGCCCACACACTAGATTATATTGTAAGAGCTACAAAGCAGTGTCTTTGGTTCAATCTCAAGCAGACATGTCCATGCAAGGAGGTAGACGCTCCTCTGAAGCAGACCCAACATCCTGCTGCCAAAGTAGTTGTAGTGGCAGGAGAAAAAAGTGAGCACAGATCTCTGAAGATTTGGGACCATCTTCAAAAATGTAAAGAAAAAAAAATCCAACATATTGATGTCAGTGGATCCCTAATCACTTACCTCTGTGAAATGGAGCTATTTCTATGGAACTAGCAGGTTAGAGAGAGAGCACATTGAGGTAACAACAGTAGAACAAGTAAGCTGGGACAACTACAGAGAAGATGAGGGCATGAAAACTGTTTGAAACAGCTAGTAAAAAAGCAAAACAAAACCACCACTAGGCCCTATTGCTCATGGATGTACCACTTAGGTGCTGGGGCCACCAGCAGAGGTTGGGCCCTGCACTCCTCTGAGACACCTGGGGTGCAATGCTTGTTAGCCTCCTTCTCCCCTACCCCTTTCCTTCTCAGGAGTGATAGGCCACAGGTCCAAGCTTCACAGCAATGGCAGGCCCCAGGCTCTGGGGCTTCAACCAGTTCCTGCTGTCTCTCTGCATCCCCACATCCTTGATTCATGGACTCCACCGCCTCCCCCAAACCTCCATAAAGGTTTAATTTGTGTAAGGGCTGAATGAGTCTGCTGAGAGAAGTAATATTTGTCTGTCTATTAATATCACTCTTCACAACACTTATAAGCTAGCAATAAATAAATTACAATCATTTAGACATAGGTATGTCTATATTTTTCTTCTTAAAGCTATTTAAGTATTTTAGAAAAGCATGAGTGGCACAAGCAACAGTTGGTGGCCGCACTTTTAGGCCACCAAAATTGTTGTCCTCAGAGCTCTACTCTAGATCATCAAATCTGAAGAGCAGGACCTATCTCACTATCAAATATATTTAAAAAAATATTTAGAGTAGAACTGGCAAACTGACAGTCTAACACCACCAAGTATGTAAGACATATATAAATGTGCATTCGGATGACCAGAGCTCAGAAAAAACAAATTCACTTTAAAATCTATTGGTGTTTATTTTCTAAGCACTTTAATGCAATATTCAGATGTTATAATTTAAACTGGGTCAGGTTTTCATCCTTTGTTTTGCTATAGTGAAAATACTGATGTGAAAATACTTATATTAATTTTGTTAGTATGTTCAAAATACAGACAGATGATAAACAGGGCCCTTTTCACACAAATATCAGATACCAGTTGCCTCTAGTACATCAAAAATAGGAATGCTAACAATTTTACTTTCATAAAAACTACACACCATAAAACAGTATAAATAATGCAATGAGTTCCTTAAAGGCATTGTAAAAATGCAGTCAACTAATGTGAAGCTATGAGACATGTTTTGTAACTAAAATACTACAATTCTTTAACTTGTCCATTAAATTAAATATTTTATCAATTGATTTAGGAAATTGTAACATCTAATCCTAGTGGGATTTCAAAGCATTGAACACTGCTTTGATTTATTGCATGCTAAAAGTTGTTTATGTCTTCAGCTAAATGTACTCTGTAATTCAGAATTTCCTACTTTGGTTTATATCAGCATAAATACAGTTTGAGTTTGTAGTTTTGAACTGGCCTTTGTCTAAACCAGAGGTTGGGAACCTAAGACCCGGAGGCCAGATGTGGCCTGTGGCTTACCTGGATTGGCCCCTGAGGGTCAGGGTGCCCCCTTGGCACTCTGCGCTGGAGCTCCAGCCCCCCACAGCCTCACTGTGAGCCAGGAGAGCACAAAATCTACTAGCCTGTACCCTCAGGTTCTGGTGTGTGAAGGCAACGTGGGGAGTGTCTTTCTCCTCCTCAGTCAGGGGCCATGTCAGTGAGTTTGTTTTGTTTTTTCTTTTTTTCTTCTCACTTGTGTGCGGCAGCTCCAACTGATTTTTCTGTGAGTCAGCAGTCCCTGATCCCAAAAACGTTCCCCGCGATCCTTGTCTAAACAAGAAGGTAATGCGATTTATTGAGAGGCTGATTTCTAAAGCACACAAACATGGTGTGCATGGACTCGTCTGTGCACTGTGCTGATGCACACTAAAGGTTCTCTAGTGCACTTTGGGGACTACACTCCCATAGTGTGCATTGTTGAACAATGTAGACTTGCCCTTTGAATCCTTGCCCAGTAGTGGGCAAAAGAATGAGTCATTTGCCTTTTGAAGGAGGGCTAAATGTTACCACAGAGCTAAACTGCCTTTTGGAACATTTCACACACTTTATGATTTAGCAATCAGCAGAGACCTCCTAAGGAAAAAAATAAGCTAAAGAGCAATGACTGAAAAGTTAATAAGGTATCCCATAAAATCCCCGCCGTGTCCAGGGAACGTGTTTGCTCTTCCACTTTTTTTCCCAGAAAAGCAAATGCGCTCTTTTGAGGAGACCTGTATACCTCGTTTCACAAGGCATAAGAGCTCTGCCGAAAGAGGCAGTTTTTCCGTCATTTGTCCCCATTTAAACTGGGCCAAATGGCGGAAAAGCCTCTTCCGCAAAAGCGATCGAAAAAAAACTATGAAAACTGCGGAGTGCAATTTGCGTAGCTTTTTCTAATAAAACCCCATTGTCTAGACTTAGCCTAAATAAGCATATAACAAAATAAGTGTATAACAAAACTTCAGAAAGCTTCCCTTCAAGATGGGAGAAGTGATGAGTGAGAATCCTAGTAGAGAAGATCTTCAGAAAAGTAGTTATCACCCCTATACCATCTTAGCAACATTTTCATTCATGAAGATCAATTCATTTGAAGATTTTTTCTCTTTTCTTTTGAGACAATCGAAAGCAAGGTTAGTAACAAAAATAGTTTCTTTTAAAAAACAAGAGACAGGGAAGATATTTGTGTATTATAGGGAAAGCTCAACTCCAATCTGCTCATTATGCAGTTTGATTAAAAACTTAAGCATTTTAGTTTGACTCTATGGAGAGTTACTTGACCACTTCCTTAACTAAATCCTCCCTGTTGCATGTGGGAAACTTCCTGGAAGGCAATAAATGTGGGGGGGGGGGAGTGAAGGGGGGAGCATCCTGGTGTCTACACTGCATGTTTGTTGACAGTTAAAAGCGGGGGAAGGGGGAGGGCAGTAGAAAAAAAAAGTCCCTAATAAGGGGTGGAAGTTTATCACCAAAATTACTTTGACACAAAAATGATTTTGTAGTATAAACCCTACCACTGTTTTGTTGCCAAAAGACAATTTTAGGTGACAAAATTGGTTAGTGTAGACATGCTTTACCTTAAAAACAGGCTCTCCAACCCTGAGAATCCTAAGTGGAATTCCTTGTAAAGCAGGGGTGAGGAATTTGGATTGGGGGCCTCTACAGGAGGGGGGAAAAAAAAAAAATCAGTCAAGGGCCTCTCACTAGTGAGAAGAAAAAAAAAACGCTTCACTGATGTGGCCCCCCAACTGAGAAGGAGAAAGACACTCCTCACGTTTCCCTAGCACACCAGAGGTTAGGGGGGCTCTAGCCTAGTAGTTTGTGAGCTCCAGCCACATGACAGGGCAGCAAGGGTGCTGGAGCACAAGAGGATGCTCCCCAATGTTGGGGGGAACCATGAGCCCAGGGGGGCAGATCTAGGCAAGATGGGGGCTGGACACAGTTCCCTACCCCTGTTCTAGAGACTAAATCCAAACAAATCCATTGATAACCTTCCTGATAACACCATCCTTGCCACGATGGATATACCATCCTTGCCATGAAGATGGACTACAAGTGATTAAAAACACTATCCCAGAGGTTACCACAGCAAATCTGCAAGCAGATCTATGTAACTTTGTTCTTACCCACAATTATTTCCAATTTGGGGACAATTTATACCTCCAGATCAGCAGCACAGCCAAGGGTTAGCCACAGTACACCAACATCTTTATAGCTGACTTAGAACAATGTTTCCTCAGCTCCCATCTCCTATTATTCCTCCTTTACTTACGCTACATCGGTGACATCTTTATCATTTGGACCCATGGTCAAGAAACACTGGACGAATTCCACAGAGATTTTAACAACCTACACCCCATAATCAATCTCAGCCTAAACCATTCAACATGAGAGATTCATTTCCTGGACACCACAGTACAAATTACTGATGAAAAAAATCAGTATCACTCTCTACAGGAAGCTCACTGACTGCTACACTTACTTACTTGCCTCCAGCTTCTATCCAGGACACACCATACAATCCATCGTCTATAGTCAAGCCCTTAGGTCCAACCACATCTGCTCCAATCCCACTGACAGACTAAAAACTTCAAGATCTCTACCAAGCATTCATAAAACTCAATTGCTCACGGGGGGGAGGTGGGGCAGGAACAGATTGAAAGGGCCAGAAGAATACCCAGAAACCAGCCACTTATAAAAAGGCCCAAGAAAAACAACAAATAGAACACCACTTGTCTTCAACTAAAGCCCCCAATTCAGGGCCCTCCAATACATTATCAGTAACCTACAACCTATACTAGAACATGATGCTTCACTCCAAGAGGCTCTGGGTGACAGACCTGTACTCTCCTATAAACAACCACCTAACCTCAGGAAGATTCTCACTGACAATCACAGGGCACATCACATTAAAACTAACCCTGGAACTTTCGCTTGCAACAAACCCCGTTGCCAGCTTTGTCCACATATTTACTCTGGAGGCACCATCACTGAACCTAACCATGTCAGTTATATGATCAAGGGCTCATATTCCTGTATGTCCATCAATTTGATATATGCCATTATGTGCCAGCAATGCCCCTTTGCGATGTATATTGGACAAACTTGTCAGTCACTTCGCCAAAGAATCAATGCTCACAAATCAGACATCAGAAATCTCCACACACACAAACCTGTCTGCCAGCATTTCAATCAAATTAGTCATTCCCTTAAAGACCTGACAAAATATGTCTTACAACAAAGACTTTAACACCAGATTACAGAGGGAGACCTCAGGACTTTTATTTATGCTAAAATCCGACACTTTGCGAAAGGGCCTTAAATCGAGATGATAATTATCTTACACAGTACAAAGACAGCCTCCCCACCTTTTGATATTCCTAGTGACCCCAGAATAGCCACTTAATTAACTTACAGTAAGTAATTTCCTCTTTTCTTGTCACTTCCCCCCCCCCCCCTCGCTCCCACCTTCTGTTCTATGTAGCTGATTTGTCAGTTTGTCTTTTTTCATTGTATCCCTCTTGTATACAATGGTCATGCCAATTCGCTTTCAGAATATGATCTGAAGACGTGGGTCTGCCCCACGAAAGCTTATAATCTAATACACTATCATGTTCATCTTTAAAGCGCCACGACTGCTTTTTTTGTACAGGCAGTCCCCGGGTTATGTACAAGATAGGGACTGTAGGTTTGTTCTTAAGTTAAATCTGTATGTAAGTCGGAACTGGCGTCCAGATTCAGCCGCTGCTGAAACTGACCGCCAGTTCTGACTTACATACAGATTCAACTTAAGAACCCCAAGTCAGCCGCTGCTGAAACTGATCAGCGGCTGATTCCAGGAAGCCCGGGGCAGAGCAACTGATTCAGCCGCTGCTGGTCAGTTTCAGCAGCGGCTGACTTGGGGACGCCTGGGGCAGAGCAGCTGGGGTGCCGCCGGGTTGGTCCAGTAGTGCCCAGAGCGGTGCTGCAGGACCAACCGGCCGCGCCCCAGCTGCTCTGCCCCAGGGTCCACAACAAAACCCTGGTCTGCTGGGGGGGGCACACTAGCTGCGCCCCCTCCCCCCCAGCAGACCAGGGACAGGGGGAGCAAAGCCGCAGTGGCGGAGTGCCGTGCCTCTGAGGCTTTGCTCTGGCGCGGGACCCGCCGCCGCTGCGGCTTTGCTCCCGGTGCCCCTGGTCTGCTGGGGACTGTCTCCAGCAGACCAGGGACACCGCGAGCAAAGCCGCAGCAACGGCGGGTTCCCTCGCGGTGTCCCTGGTCTGCTGGGGACCGTCTCCAGCAGACCAGGGGCACCGCGAGCAAAGCCGCAGCGGTGGAGGGTTCCCGCACTTCTGAGGCTTTGCTTCTGAGGCTTTGCTCGCAGTGCCCCTGGTCTGCTGGGGACCGTCTCCAGCAGACCAGGGACACCGCGAGCAAACCCGCCGCGGCTGCGGCTTTGCTCCCAGTGCCCCTGGTCTGCTGGAGACGGTCCTCAGCAGACCAGGGGCACCGGGAGCAGCTTTTCTCGCCCCGGAGGTCAAGGTGGCGGACCGCTGCCTGCGAGCTCCGGGGCGAGAAAGCCCCGTTCGTAAGTCGGATCCGACGTAAGTCGGGGACTGCCTGTAGTTGATACAATTTCTGTCTACTACATGATTAGCTGCTAAGGACTGCTCTGCAGAGATGCAGCGCGGGTAGCTCCAGACACTGACTTGGGCAGGGACTGAGCAGTCCTGGCTCGTGCTGGTTCCAGGAGCCATCCGCACTGCGGCTCTGCATTTTAAATGTAGTAAGAGCCACAGGCAGAGGCAGAGGCACAGCATCCTGGACCAGCAGCTCCTGTTCTTCGACACCAGCTCTTGTTTGCAGCGGCCAGGGCTGGCCATGGACAGGAGCTGCTTCCAGAGTCGCCTCTGCCCATGACAAGCCTCGGCCCGCTGTGGGAAGAGGCCCCTATTCCCCAGGGTTTGAGGTAAGTGGCTTTTAAGCTGGCTCCCCTCAGCACTAGTTCCGTTTCCCCCACTTCCACCCCTCCGGCTGCCTCTATGAGCAAGTAATCGATACTCCCGTCGACTTTTTGCTAACATCCCTATTCTTGACACAACATTTATTCCAACCATGTGTCATATTTCCTCACAGAGGACTTCAAGACAAAAATATATCAGTGAAGAAAATCGTGAACCCATTTGTCATGTACTGAATTTACAAGGAATCTATTAGTATCCTAGGTAACATGCTTTAAAGCACTCCTGCCCCCCCCCCCCCCACTCCCCCGAATCAAACATCAGATGACTCACCTTTTCTCCAAGGAAAATCAGACTGAGTTATTTAAGATTCTTCTTAACGATTAACATTTAAAGAAATCAAATTTTAGATATCAATAAAATGAAAGAACTGCCTGTCACCACTGAACAACTGACATCAGATTTGGTTTTCTGAGTAAATCAATGTTTCCAAATTTTTATCACTTTGAATTTATCATGGCTGTGAAAAATGGTATGGTATAGATTCACCACTTTTAAATAAGCAATTATGAACAAAAAAGCAAGCAAGTCCACCTTCCCCTTTTCTTAATTTGTTTTAAGATTGAGGAAGATGACACGACTATCCCTGTGCCTTTGCTGATCAGAGAGAAAAAGAAAGTTAGATTTCCTTGTTTATTCAGGGCCATGTGGGGAGAGGTGAAACTTACAATTAGGTCAGTATCACTCTGTTACGGATTAGGAAAGTTATGAGCAAAAGCAAACATTTGAGCCATTCACTAGGGAACACTCTCAATGGTGACTGCTGAAGGAAGTAGAAAACATGCTCTTACCCATCTGGGTGTGGGTGGGGAGGGAGAAGGTGGAGTAACAGACATCTCACCAAAACAGTACCCAAGAGACTGAGGTCAAATAAAGGAGCAGTCACACCCACTTCCATAACAGCCAGGCAGCTCTGGAGTGAGAAAAAAAGAACCCTCTTCTCTGTTCCAGCTACAATATGGGAAACTGCGCTTTATATTTATCAGATTTCAGACATTAAGAGTCCAATATGAAAAGTGGACCCTGAAGATGGATCTTGGGACAGTCTCTTGTCAACAATTTCAGTACCACTTTCCTAGCAGTTGGAGAAAGAAGATTGGTTTGTTTCCTGTGTATTGCCCCCACTCTAGTCCAACTGCAACAGGTTAGTTTTTAAAGAACAGGTTAGACAGCAACAGCATCCACATTCTCCATTGGCAGTTTCTTCCATTGTTTAACTATCCTTACAATTTGGAAGTTTTGGCTACAATTTAAGCCAGCAGTGGGCAAAATACAGCCTGTGGGGCCTGCCAAGCTTCCGGATCCAGCCTGCAGGAGCCTCTTTCAGGCTCCCTGCCTGCCCCACCCCTGCTCTGTGCTCAGAGCAGCTTTCTGAACACTGACAGTGTGGAGGGAAGAGACTTTGCACATTGCCCCCACTCCCAGCAAAGTTTTGCCACTTCCATTGGCCAGTTTCTGGCCATGGGAGCTGCCTGTTTGCAGGAAAGGAAGTAGGCAAGTATCCCTCCCTGCTTCGGGCTGCAGCATTCAGTGTCAGCTATATATGGCTCCTGTTACCAGAGCGAGGGCATGGAAGGCAGTGACCCTAACTGAGGAACTAGCTGAGCTACTGGCCAGGAGCCATCCAAGTAAGTGTCTGCCTCTGGCTCTCTAGTCCCAGCTTTCCCCCAACCCTCTGCACCCCAACCCCATGTTACCTAAACCCTCTGCAGCCCTGCTCTTGCACCCCCAACCCCTCCCAGGCCTTGAATCCCAATCATCCATCCCAATCACAACCCAAATCCCTGTACTCCCTCTTGCACTCCTGCCTCAGGTCACAACCCCATCCCAGATTGTGCATTCCCTCCTCCATCCCAGTCCCAGGACATAACCACCTGCTTCACCCGAACTCCTTCCCAGACTCCATACCCCCTCCTGCAATCCAATCCCTTACCCCCAAGTGCCCTTCTGCACCCAACCTCCAGCCAAGACTCCACACCTTCTCCATTAATATCAAGAATAAGGCTCCTGACCACTTACCAAATTCTTGGAATAGGCCTCCTCCCCCCCATTGAAAATTATTGCCCCTCACCAGAGTTAAGGCCACAAATATTTGTATTGTCCTCAGTGAACAAGGAAAACCAATTTGTCATCCTCCTTGTGATCAACAAACTTTTACATATTTAAAGGTTTTTCTCCCAGTCTCCGCTTCTTCGGACCAAAACATTTTTTATAATTTTTCATCTTTGGTCATGTTTTCTACCTCTAATCACTTTTGTTACTCTCCTCTAGACTTTCTCAAATTTGTCCAGGTTATTTGCATCTTGGGAGCAGCTGAACAGACAACATAGGTTGCCCCAGGAGCTGGGGTAAGCTCCTGAGTGGCTAAAGTGAAAGGGCATTCACCTGGGGAGTACAGGGTGGTGGGTTCAAGTCCTACCCAGCCTGGGAGCTGTGGAACAACCAACACAGGCTGCCAGAGGGATGGAGATGGCTCCTGTATTAAGAAAGCAGGATAAGGAACCCTCAATAAGAGAAGTGGGGGGTCACATCTTTCCTGAAGTGAGGCCCAAAACTGGACTCTATACTCCACAAGCCTTATCAGTACTGAATAGAAGAATAACTTATCTTCCATGCAAAGGTCCAGCTCCAATGAGATTCACTTCAGAATTACATTTGCTTTTTTGTGCAACAGAATAGCCCTGAGATCCTTTTCTGTAGTACTCAGTGCTTAAAGTCCATCTATGGGACACTGGCTATTTTGTTATTGAAAAAAATCAAGATTAATCTGCCTTCGCAGGTCTTGTATAAATTTGCACTCTGCTAGGAAGTAACAGATCCTTTGCTACACCCTCACCAGTTAACTGCCATACAGTGAACTATGAGGAATCAATGCACTTGAACCTCTTTAATCCAGCAAGAGCATAGAGGAACTTACCTTGAGCCCCTCTCCTGGAGGAACACATGGCTCCATACTCCCAAGCACACACCCCTCCCCCCAATGCTATGGGTGCAGCAGCACACAAAGCTGCTTCCTCCTCCACCTGCCAGGGTCCATATCACAGGTGTTCCCAGATTAGGGATACTTGGAGTACTCAAGTTCAAGTTTATTGCCATTTCCCCCCAGAGGAAGTAGACACTGAAAGGTTTTTATGTATCTTCACTGCACCTACACATTCTCTTTCATATATTTCAGCAATGCTAGTGCCTAGCTAGGTTAGTGTTGTGGAACAAAGTTCTCTTGCTCTGTTAGGAAACAGCAGTCAACATTTCAGAAGGGCTTGGGTTAGCCCACTCCCATAAAAAACATACAGCAGCACTATCTATAGCATATGCCTTTTCCCATTTATGGCATAGTGCCATAGATATGAAAAGGCATAGTGCCATAGATATGAAAAGGCATATCTATGGCATATGGTTTCCTAGAATGGGTTTCAATCTTCCATTGTTCCATAATAAACCTTAAGGCTTCACTTTAAGGCTACCTTACGTTTCCAGAAAACACACAAAGTTAACGTTAATATTACACTATTGTCCAAAGGACTCAAAGACTGGACCCACATTGCGACAAGAGCTATACCGACACAGGAAAACACGGTCCCTGCCCTGCAGAGAGTGCTGACTAATTTAAGACAAGATGACACTGAAAGAAAGGAAAAAGAAGATTAGTCATTGTACACATAATTATTTGTTGTTTGAGAGTTTTGGATTGTTTAATCAACTAGAAAAAAAATCGTATATGGACAACTCCTCTTAGAGAATCACTTACTAGAAGGTTAATAAAACATTCTTTGATTTTACAGGAGATTCCACGTGTGGAGACTACCACGGAGCTGGTTAGATGCTGGGAGAGGGGGTAAGAAAAGTTCTACTTGTATGATTACAGGACAGCCCTACTAGTATCACCATCTGATCTGGAAGCTTGCACTATGGAATAGCGAGTTAGTGTTGTGGAAGAATGTTCTCTTGCTCTGTTAGCAAACAGCAATCATGCTCTGTGTGGTTTATATCCCAGGTATAGAACTATTTTCCAAGCAGGCAACAGAGGATGCATATTGAATAAGCTCCAATACAACCAGAGGAATCTTTCAGGTAACTGATTTTAAAAAAATCCTTGTACCAACACCCACTTGGATTAGGAATGTGAATAGTTAACTGTAAATGATGCTAATAAGCAGGTAATTGGCTAATCATGCAATTGATAAAATTTGTATCGACTGCACGATTAGTTGATAAGGGGAGGCACCTGCTACTCCCGCTGCAGCTCTGCACTTTAAATGTAGGAGGAGCCAGACAGGCTCCTACTACATTTCAACTACAGAGCTGCAGCAGGACTAGCTCCCGAGGCTGTGGCTCCGCTTCCCCCACTCCCAATCCACGCACCGCAGAGATGGTGCTGGGGGGGAACCGATTTTTAAGTCAGCTCCCACTACCCACACCTTCTGCCTCGGATTAGGAGACAGCAAGGGGCGGTCGGGGGAAGGGGGGTGTGACGGCACGTTGGGGTCCCCCGTCTCCTGCACCCCGAAATGGCACAAACAGGCTGCACCAGCCGGTGGAGTAGAGGAAGTTTATTGCCTCTCCAGGATACAGCACAGCACAGATGTAATCTGGTCACAGAGCTGGGCTAGGATGCCTCAGGCCCCCTTGAGATGGGGGAGACTGGGCCCCTAAACTCCAGCCCCTTCCCTAGGCTGTCTCCTCCATGCTCCCAGACAGCCACCAACCAACTAACTAAATTCCCTTCCAGCCCTGCCCCCCAGCCAGGGCAGCATCCACCTTCCTTTGTTCCTCTCCATGGGGGGTGTCTGGCCACTGGTTCAACAAGTTTGGCACTACCTTTGCATAGTGAGGTTTTCCCTGCTGGGTCTTGCTCCAGACAGCAGGGGTCACCACAGCCCAGCAAGTACCCCCACTACGTCACAGTTCTCCCCCCTCCGAGAGCGAACTGAGCAGGGTCACTCCGCTCGTGACCTAGGGAAGTTCGGGTCCTCTGCGTGGGAACCCGCCTTGGGGACATGGGTGCTCCCCTTGACTCGGGCCGGCCGTGGCGAGGCCCCACATGAGCTGGCTTCCCTCTGTCCACTCGCCGCCCCGCTCCAGGGCGACTGGCACAGGCCTGTCCTCGGGGGTCACACCCACCCTTCCGCTGGCCTTGATCTCTGGCCAGGGTCTCTCGGGCCGGGGCCATGAGCCCAGTGAGCCTTCTCTGGACAGCCAGGGCAGCTTCCACCCCCGAAGCTCCATCCAGGGAGGTCTTCCCCTCCCATAACTCTCTCAGCAAGCCCAGAGGGTCTATCTGGGGTAGAGACCCCCAAGCCGCTTTCCTCCTGTCTTGGGCCTTCCCGCCCCTCTGGCAGGAGTCACAGGACCGGCAGTACCGCTGCACGGCTGTAAAGATCCCCGGCCAATAGAAGTGCTGGAGCAGCCTCAGCTGGGTGCTCCGGATCCCCCGGTGACCCCCAACGGGGACATCGTGGGCCAAATACAGCAGCTTGAGGCGATACTTTCGGGGGACAACCAGCTGCCGCTGGACCCCCCATGCCCTCGCCTTCCTGGGGGGAAGCCATTCACGGAACAGGAGTCCACGCCCCCGCAGGAATCTCTCCTGGCCACCTCTCCCCCGGGGCCGAGCTGCACGGAGGCCAGCCTGGTCCCTCAGCCTCTGCAAGGAGGGGTCTGCCTGCACCTCAGCCTGGAATTCAGCTGCTGAGGCAGGGATCGGGACCTGTTCCCCACCTTTGCCTAGGTCCGGAGTCCCAGCCTGGCTGGACCCCGTGTCCACTGGGATGGGACCCTGAGGACGCTGCCCGGAGTCCTTCCCTGGACCCAGGTTGTCAGCCCCCCGCTGGCTCTGGCTCCGGGTAGTGACTAGAGCCCGCTGGGATTCATGGGGCCACTCCTCTAGGTCATTCCCCATCAGCACCTCGGTGGGCAAGTGCGGGTGCACCCCCACTTCCTTGAGGCCTTCCTTCGCCCCCCATTTCAGATGCACCCTGGCTACAGGCACCTTAAACGGGGACCCGTCTATGCCCTTCAGGGTCAGCTGCGTGTGGGGTAGTATCCGCTCTGGGGCCACTATGTCGTATCGGGCCAGCGTCACCTCTGCCCCCGTGTCCCAGAAGCCCGTCACCTTCCTACCATCCACCTCCAGGTGTATGAGGCACTCGCTCCGCAGGGGCCGTCCTGCCCCCACCCGGTACACGGAGAAATCCGCCTCCTGAGAATCAGACCTCCCAGGGGAGGTGCACTGAGCATCCTTCCCCTCTCTCTGAGCTGAGGTTTGCCTGCCAGCCCCTGCCTCTGGGGCAGCCTGCCCTTCCTCCCGCCCCAGCCAGTTAACCCTGGAAAGTCCCCGGTCCTGGGACCTGGTGCACTGAGCCCTCTTGTGGCCTTTTTGCCCACAGCGCTGGCAAGTTAGGCTTTGGGCTGTCTCTGTCCAGGCCCTGGCTGGTTCTCTGGGGCGCAGACGACCTGTTCCTTGGTCTCGCCCCGTAGTTGACTCCCTCCGTCGCTCAGCCGAGATCCGGTCTCTGCGCGGTTCCCTTTCTCTCCGGGACTTCCGTTCACACCCGGACCGGCTCTCCGTGAACTCATCCGCCAGTCTCCCGGCCTCTTGGGGGTTCTCTGGTCTCCGGTCCTTGAGCCACAGCCTCAGTTTGGGTGGGCACACTTCATAGAACTGCTCCATCATGAACAGCCTGAACAGCTCCTCTGCGGTCTGGGCTCCGACTCCAGACACCCACTTGCGGCAGTATTGTGCCAGGCGGGAGGCCAGGTCCACATAGGTCTCCCGTGGCCCTTTCTGTACCCCCCGGAACTTCTTCCTGTACATCTCGGGGGTCAGCCCGAACTTGTGCAGCAGGGCCTCCTTAACTCGGTTGTAATCCCCTGGCTGTAGGTCCTCCAGCTGACTGAGCACTCCGGCCGCCTCCTGGTTCAGTGTGGGGATGAGCTCCTGCAGCCAGTCAGCTGGGGGAACCCGTTGCAGTCCACAGGCCCTCTCAAAGGCACTGAGGAACCCGTCTATGTCGCCCATGTCCTTCAATTGGGCCACCACGAGCCTCTCCAAGCATCTGGCAGTCCTGGGACCCTGGGGCCCATCCGCACTTGGCGCAGCCGGTGCCCCGCCGGTTCTCCGCTCTGCCATGGCCAGCTCATGCTGTTGCTGCCTCTCTCGATCTTGGTGTTCCTTCTCTCGGTCCTGGCGGTCCCTCTCTCGGTCCTCTACTTCCAATTCCTTGATCCGCAGCTGGATCTCCAGCCGCCGCAGCTCTGCTTGGCTGGCCCCTGCCCTAGATGGGCTGCAGCTTGCAGGCCTCCTGGGGGAAGCTGTCTCATCTCTCCGGTGAGTTCCAGCACTCCTCCCCCTCTCTGAGCCTGACACACTCTCAGGGGGGGTCTGGCTGCTTCCCCTGGGGACAAGATCCTGGCCCTATGGCTGGTCGTTCTCTTCTAGCTGAGCAATCAGCTGGGCCTTGGTTGCTTTCTGCACAGGCAAGCCCCTCTCTCTGCACAGCCCCACCAGCTCTGCCTTCAAGAGTCGGGCGTAGGCCATCTGCCCGCTGGTCCCCTCGGTGCAGACTCACCAGTCTAGTGCTGCAGCGCCCCCCGATTCCCAGGAACCGCTTCGCTCTGTCTCCAGCACGCCTGGCTCCAGGGCTCTTGCTTCTACTGTGCCTTGTCGCTCGCCGCTGGAAGCTCCATCCACGGGGTGCAGTGCATCCCACTCCTGACACCAGTGTGACGGCACGTTGGGGTCCCCCGTCTCCTGCACCCCGAAATGGCACAAACAGGCTGCACCAGCCGGTGGAGTAGAGGAAGTTTATTGCCTCTCCAGGATACAGCACAGCACAGATGTAATCTGGTCACAGAGCTGGGCTAGGATGCCTCAGGCCCCCTTGAGATGGGGGAGACTGGGCCCCTAAACTCCAGCCCCTTCCCTAAGCTGTCTCCTCCATGCTCCCAGACAGCCACCAACCAACTAACTAAATTCCCTTCCAGCCCTGCCCCCCAGCCAGGGCAGCATCCACCTTCCTTTGTTCCTCTCCATGGGGGGGTGTCTGGCCACTGGTTCAACAAGTTTGGCACTACCTTTGCATAGTGAGGTTTTCCCTGCTGGGTCTTGCTCCAGACAGCAGGGGTCACCACAGCCCAGCAAGTACCCCCACTACGTCACAGGGGGAATTGTAGAAGAACAGTCACTTGACTAGGTGATAAGCCTAGGCTCATCAGGTAGTTGACTACCTGAGTAGTCGCTTACATCCCTAATTAATTGGTAAGCCTCACCATAATGAAGCAGCCGTGAAGCACCACTCCCCACTCCCTTCCCAACTTACAGTTTGTGGAACAAATGGCTCCGCAGCCACTTCTCAGTGGATAGGGTTGCCAGGTGTCCAGTATTCATATGGACAGTCTGGTATTTGTGGGCTCCGTCCAGTTTAAAAAAAAAAAAAAAAAAACACAACCACAGGAAATACCAGACATGTAAAACGTCTGGTATATTCTATTTCCCTCAGATGGAAGCCCGGTGGAGACAATTTTTCCCTGCCACATCCAGCAGGGGAGTGAGGAGAGTGGCAGAGGCATAGTGAAAGGGGGCAGGAGGGGGCACTTGCCGGGCGCCACACTAGGGGAGCACTGGCCTGGGGTGGGAGCGGGCATGCTGCTCTGGCTCAAGTGACCAGCAGAGGCCTACGTGATGCCTCCCTCAACACCAGCCATGACCAACCTGTGGCTCTTGTCCCCCAAAAATGCAGCTTGCAAAACCGCTCCTGCACTCTCCCCAAATGACCCCCATCGGCTTTCCCCCAGCCCCCCTGTGCCTACCGGGTGGAGCCGCAGAGTTTAAAAATCGCCATCTTGGGTGCCATCGTCTTAAAGTGGCAGCCTCCTTTTAAAAAATTTTTTTGTTTTGTTTTGCTCCACAATTCTGTTCTGGGTTTTTTTGCTTAACAACTTTAAATTCTTTTGGGGGGGGGGGAGAAAGCTTTCTCCCTTTTCCCCCATGGGTGCTCCACTGTAGATGTCAGGCTTATCCTGGCACCACAGGTCGGTGATTCGCCAGACGTAGTTCAGCCGGACCGTGCATGAACGGTGGGCGTCACGTGCCTTTCACGCCATTTCTGAGTCTGCGTGCGGTCCGGCTCCCGTCAGTTCCTCCTAATCAGATCACATCTGAAAGACACAGAGAAGAGACTCCGAAGAAGGGAGAGGGCGGGTTGTGGAGCGCCCACGGGGAAAACACACCTCGAAGAACCGTCGTTATAGCACAAGGTGAGTAACTTCCTCTTCTTCTTTGGGGAGCGTCCCCATGGGTGCTCCACTGTAGGTGACTACAGAGCAGTAGCCTGGTCTACAGAGGTGGGAATCGGAATTATGATCTATCTGCCATAGCGAGTACTGCAGAGGTAACTGCTAAGTCACGCATAAGAGTGTCAATAGCATAATGCTTTCCGAATATAATATCTGAGGACCGAGTTGCTGTGCGACGGATCTCTTGTAAGGGAATCCCTTTGAGGAAGGCCGTCGATGTCGCCGTTGCTCTGGTAGAGTAAGCCTTTATCGTGTTTGGAAGGGACTTGTTATGCAATCAATAGCAGCGTGAGATGCAGTCCACATCAGCCTGGAAATGCGTTGTGCCGTCAAAGGTGGGTCCTTAGATCATTTAGCCGTGCAGAGCAGTAAGTATTGCGATTGCCAAAAGGGATGTGTTTTTTCCAGGTAGAAGGCCAGAGCTCTATGTACGTCCAAGGTATGTAGCCAGGCTTCATGGTTGGAGGAGCATGGCTTGGGATAAAATGTTGGGAGGACTATAGGTTTGTTGATGAGAAACTCAAGAGTTCACTTTCAGTAAGAAGTTTAGATGGGGGCGGAGTAGGACCCCATGACTGGTAAACAGGGTGTACGGTGGTGTGGCTGAAAGAGCAGCCAACTCTCCTATCCTGCATGTGGACGTAATCGCTAGGAAGACGACAAGCTTCACTGTAAGCATTGCCACGTCACAGGTGGCTAACAGCTCAAATGGTGGATACGTCAGAGTGTCCAGAACCAGTTCTAGGTCCCATAAGATTGGGGGGGGGGGGGGAGTTTCGGCGAAGAGGGTACAGATTGGAGAGACCTTTTAGGAATCTTTTGGTCATGGGATAGGCAAATATTGAGTAACCTTCTACTGGTTGTCTAAAGGCAGAAATCGCCATGAGACGAACTTTGATGGATGATAACACAAAACCTGAGTGTTGGAGATGTAGTATGTATTCAAGGATACAATGGATAGGAATAGAAAATGAATCGAGATTAGCAGCAGCATACCAGGTTTGGAAACAATGTCATTTATGCAGGTAAATCGCTCGTGTGGAATCCCGTCTACTGTGCATTAGCACGTACTTTACCTCCTGGGAACAGACAGCTTCCGTCTGTTGGAACCAGCGAGGAGCCACACTGTGAGGTGTAGTTGATCGATTTGTGGGTGCATCATGGTCAGCTCTCGCTGCGTCATGTCATTCTGGCAGATGGTATGGAGGACAGAGACATTTGGAAGAGAAGTGGAAGCCACGTCTCTCTGGGCCAAAACGGAGCTATGAGTATGACTATGGCTCAATCCATTGATATCCCCTCCAGTACTTTCGAAAGAAGTGGAATTGGTGGAAAAGTATACAGTAGGTGGCGGCTCCAGTCCAGTAGGAATGCATCCTGGAGGGACTTCAGTCCAACACCTGCTCTAGAGCAGTACTCAGGACACTTCGTGCTGTAATGTGTTGCAAATAGGTCTATAGTGGGGTACCCCCATCGTTGGAAGAGATGATGTGTTATGTCGTGGTTGAGTTCCCACTCATGTTGAAGAAAGAAGTGTCTGCTAAGGGTGTCGGCAATGGTATTGTCCTTGCCCGATAGGTATGTAGCGACGATGCTGACATCGTGGTGAATGCACCAGTTCTATAATTGCATCACCTCTGCACAGAGGGATTTGGACCGGACTCCGCCTTGCTGGTTGATGTTGGAAATAAGCCAGGACACTCTGGATGCAGGTGAAAACAAGCGGAGGATTTATTACACCAGCTGATGGAGTGACACGCAGGGGTTACCCTGGTGAACACTGGTTAATTAACACTATACAATAGGTTATATAGTCAGCAGGTGGACGGAGGAAAAATGATTTGATAGGTCTAGCAGCAAGACGAAATGAGCACATAAGCCAATAGAACTACTAAAGATTACATAATATCTCCGCCCATTGCAAAGTAACAGCTCGTTAATTAATATACAGGTGGTTATTGTTCAAATGCCAAAACATGTCAGCAAAACAGTAATAACATTTTAGTCTGCATAGATGATGATGTTGCTATAGCAGGCGGGTATGGCCTTGAGTTGGTGCAGCACTTGGTTCTCAGGCTTATTATCTAGGAGTGAAGCAAGACAGTTTAAGCAGATTTTATGAATGTTATCTTAAGCAAAATGTGTTACGTTACCAACTGAGACCCTGTCCGAGTGTTTTAGAACGTGGTTGCTATGGTGCCCAGGGTCGTTCCACTGTCTGCAGCTCTTATCCTGACTGTGGTGTTCCCAGGCCTTAATCCTAGAATGGAGTTATTCTGTTTAGAGGCCTACTAGCACATTTAGGGCTGCCTCAATTTACCCTACAGTTGATATAGTAGACTGTGGTCATGTTGTCAGTAAGGATTTGAATAGTGTGTCCACGAATGGTGGATAGGAACCATTTGCAGGCACTGAATACTGCCCTCAGCTTGAGGAAATTGATATGTTGGAGAGATTCTTGTGCAGTCCATTGCCCTTGAATATGACAACCCGCACAGTGAGCTCCCCAACCCAAGAGAGAAGCGTTTGTCTTAATCTATATCATGGGCTGTGGATGATGGAATGGAACGCCAGTGAGCATGATGGCAGAAGAGGCCCACCATGCCAGGGAGTCTCATACTATCGGAGGTACCAACACTGATCTGTGAAAGTCAAGGTTGCCTGGACAATAGATGGAAGCTACCCAGTGTTGGAGGCATCTGAGATGCAGTCTCACGTGTTGCACTATGTAAGTTATGGCTGCCATATGTCCTATGAGCTGCAAGCAGGTAAGTATGGGGACTTTGGGGATGATGGAAAGAGTGTGAACGAGATTCTGTATTTTGTGAAATCTGGCTAGAGGAAGATAAGCTTTGGCTGTTGTAGAATCTAATCATGCCCCAATTAACACAAGGGACTTTTGAGGTATGAAAGACGACTTTGGGAGATTGATTACAAGCTCAAGAGTCTCGAATACTATTCTCGTAATTTCAGTAGCACGCAATGCATCATCGAATGAAGGTGCCTTGATTAGGCAGTTGTCTAGGTACGGGAATATTATAATACCGTGCCGGTGTAGATGCCCAGCCACTACTGATAGTGTCTTTGAGAAAACCCTGGGTGCTGATGACAGGCCGAACGGGAGGACTCTGTATTGAAAGTGTTCTGTACCTATGAGCAATCTGAGGAAATGTCTGTGCGTCAGGTGTAGCTTTACATGAAAATAAACGTCCTGTAAGTCAAGGGACATAAACCAATCTCCGGCGTTGAGCGCTGGAATGATAGAAAGTAATGTCACCATATTGAACCTGTGTTTCCGGAGGTACCAATTGAGCCGTTGAAGGTCCAGTATAGGTTCCATGCCCCTGATTTTTTCCTCGGTGAGGAAGTAACAAGAATAAAATCCTTTGCTCTGAAATTACTCAGGCACTCTCTCCACAGCGCCAATATGTATAAGGTGCAGGACCTCTTGCATTAGGAGGGCCTAATGAGAGGGGTCCCTGAAGAGGGATGGGGATGGAGGAGAGGCTGGGGGGAGAGAAAGAAGGGGAATCATGTAGCAGGATGTTACTAGCTCTCGGACCCAACCGTCGGTGGTGATGGTGAACTACCTGTGTTGATATGGTCATAGTCGGTGGTGGAATAGCTTCTGCAACTCTAGGTGGTATTTCAGAGGAATGGGTTGCAGTCCCTCGACCAGTCCGTCAAACTGGCTCTCGGTTGTTCTGTGGGTTGGGCACCCTGTTAGCCTGAGGACGTTATTTTTGTTGTCGTGGCCTTGGGCGCTGTTGTGTATCATACTGTTTGTATCTTGATATGGCATAAGAGAAGGGCCTTTGTCTATAATACAGTGTGTAACGTTTGTGGCAATAAAGTGGTGTGTACATGCCATGCAGTCCTTTGTCCATCTTCTCGGCAAAAAGGCTCTGCCTGTTGAAGGGTGAGTCTTCAACCTTTGACTGCAGTTCTTTAGGAACTGAAGCCATCTGGAGCCAGGAAGATCTGTGCATCACCACTGATGTCACTGTGGTGAGAGCCGTCATGTCTGCGATGTCTAGGGCTACCTGTAACACCGCCCTAAAAGCAGTATAGTCCTCCTGTATTATTGACTTCAATAACTGACGCTTATCATCAGGTAAGTGTTCTATGAGTGTCACTAGTTTTGTATAATTATCAAAATTATGATTAGACAGGAGGGCCGCATAGCTTGCCCTCCTTGGGGTTACCGTGGCGGATGAATAAACTTTCCTGCCAAACAAGTCTAAATGCTTGCCCTCTTTGTCAGAAGAGAAGTTCTTATATTGGGGCGTTTTGGCTCTCTGTTGGGCTGCATCCATAACTAAGGAATTAGGTTACGGCTGCGTAAATAAAAATTCCATCCCCTTTGAGGAGATGAAATACTTATCAGCCCTTTTATTTGTTGCTTGGGAGGAAGCTGGAGTTTGACAAATCTCATTCGCAATATTAAGGTTCGCCTCGTCCAGTGGTAGTGCCAGTCTCAATTTCTGAGACAGCTGGAGGGTTTTCAGAAGCCAGTGTTGCTTCTATTGTACTTCAGTGATTTGCACCTCTTGTGTCTCTGCAACCCATTTAAACAACTCATGAAACTGCTGAATATCATCCATCAGTGAAGAGTCACCAAGGAAGACTGTGTTGTCTGGGGAAGAGGAAGACTGATCAGTTGGGGACTCTGTGTGCAACTGACTTCACTCCGATGTTGGCATCTCCTGGGAGTCAGGTTGATGCGTTGTTGAAGGTACATCTCCTGAGGGGAGTGGGTGGCCTTATGGTCGTTCCTGGAGGTGTTGGTAATCTAGTGCTACTGTGTGAACAGTGTCATTGGTGGTACTGAAGATCTCAAGCAAGAGTGTTCCAACAAATAATGATGTCAGCAATGGTAGTAAAGATGTTTGTGATAACTATTGTAATAATACCTCCTTGGGGAATACCTCCTCCCAGCCGTGTGATAATATCTGGAGTAAGACGATCATGTGGGTGACCTGGGTGAACGAGATCTGCCCCGTGATTGTGTAGGGGATCGTGAACATCTGTGGTAGCCATGTGGCCATGGTGAATATCATGGGGAGCGGTTGTGATGTTGCATAGTTGGAATGGTGTGACACTTGTGCACCGATCGCATAGAGAATGCAGAAGCCAGAGACTGAGGCTCTAGGAAGAAACAAGACAGTTCCGGGCTAGGAGAAGGTGTGATCAATGTCCAAGACTTATGTCTGGCTTTCTCCAGTGCTGGGGATGGTTGTCGGCGATGTGCTGGTACATCTTGTACCAGTGCTGACGGTACTGCCCAAGCCGGTACTGATGTTTGTGGTTCCACCACTGTGATGGGTGAGCCTGGTGCCGTTGAACTCGGCACCAATATCATAAGCAGTGCCATTGGGCTCGGTGCTGAGCTACTAGTTGGTGATGGCAGGCTTGGTGCCTGTCTCATTGCGGTGCCGTCAGGGCTGGTGCCGCGCTCAGTGCCGGTCTTATATGAGGTACCGACTCCATTGGTGTCACCTTGGATGGTGCCGCAGTAGGTGTTTGTTTTCTCAGCACTGACACCAGTGCCGAATCCACTCTAGGCAATGTAGAAGCCGCTGGTACTGGTTCCCTAGGAAGGGCAGGACTCAGCGCCGATGTACTCTGGCTCATCTTACGCCTCTTAGCGTGACGACCGAGGGCTGTTCCCAATGTCCCTGGCCTATCCCCTACACTTATCTGCCTAGAGAACGAGTGGAGAAGTGGGGATGATTTTTTCCTTGCCACGGTCGGGTCTGCATGAGATTTTGTTTGCTGTAGGGACCCTGGGAATCTGGAAGACTTCATCTCTGTGGGCTGCAGGGCCTTGTTGAATAGTAACATTTTTAATCGCATTTCATGATCACGACTGGCCCGTGCCATCAACTTGAAACAGTGAGAGCATTTCTGAAGGATGTGACCCTTGCCAAAGCACTTTATGCACCTCGCGTGGCCGTCCGATGCGGGTATCAGACTGCGGCATGTAATACATTTTTTGAAACCAGGGGATCCCAGCATTTCCAACTCTTAATCTAACTAGAACTATTAACTACAAGCTATTAAAGAGATAGAAAATGTTTTAATTTTTTTAAACGAACAAACTACAACTATGACTATGAACTACTGACTAAACTATGACTAACTTAACTAACTAAATTTACTTTTTCCCCTCAGGCATGAGGAGAAACCGTTCTCTCTGCCTGTGACCGTGGATGGATAGGAAAGTCAGATCTCATTCCCCTGAGACATTTATACTTCCAAACTTTTCAACTAACTCATCTGCAGCTGATAGGTCAAGAGGAAGACAGTGGGGAAGATCATAACTCTCCTGAGTTGGAGTACCCAGCACCTCCTGCTATAGCCTCCTCTTCCCCCAGGGAAGCCTCCACTCTGCATCTGGAGCCTCTGAGTTCAAGGTCTTGAAATACTCAATGAAAAGGACAGCAGAAATGCTAGATGCTCCTTTAGGAGCGTAAGCATAAATCTGTGGATATTTTTAATACAGCAGCACCAGGAAAGCTGTGTATTCACATAAATCAGGGATTACAGAAATCTGCCAAGGCAGTTCCAGTTTACCTGCAAGGGCGCTGACTGGAGGTATCTGGTCCCAGCTAAAGGCTCAAGTACTCTTACCAGCCTTCTGCACATGACTCCCTGATACTCCAAGTTGTTTTAGGGAGGCAAAGCAGCAAGGTCTGCCAGAGTTCAACCTTGATAAGGATCCCAAAAGAGCCAGTCATTTTTGTCTGGAAGAGCTGTTTATTTGTAAATCTACAGAGGACAGCAGACTGTCTCCTTTTCGTGACCCACTTAAGATTATTAAATCAGGAGTTAGACTTCCTTTTACAAGTGAAGGCAGTGCAGAAATTGCCCTTATAGTTCAGGGGGCAAAGGTTGTCGTTCCCACCAACTAATCCCAAAGAAAGAATGTTGGAGATCCATTCTTGATCTTTGACAACTCTCATTTGAAATTTCTATGTAGTTAACTTAGCTTCTTCTATCCCTTTGAGACTCCAAAAACAGGAATTGTCACTTCAGTGTTCTCCATGATCCAAGTCTCTTACAGTTATGTCCAGATGCAAGATCTGGATACCACACTACACCTGACAATCTGGATGCTGTCTAGCTGAAGTCCACAGACAAACTGCTCAATCTGGAGTTTTGTTCAAAGCTAGAAACCTTTGTACAAACTACTATACAAAGCCAAATGGAAGCGGTCTTCTATTTGGGCAGCTCAGCTTTTGCTATTGACAGCTCGAGTTACAGCATTGCTGGGCTGTCTGCTATCCCTGAACCAATTTGGATTATCAATGAGCGCAGTAAAGTCTATTTAGCAGTAACATCTGCAAATCAGCAGCCTATCCAGGGCACATTGGATTTTTGGCACCATATAGGGATAACATTTCTGTAAAGATTTATTTAGGGATGTTAAAATGTGTTAGTGCGAACATGTATCCACTGAAATTTTCAGTGGATACACTTTTACATGTGGGACTGGGGGTGAGGAACAGCTTGGCAGGAGTCAGTATGCACAGGGAGTCAGTTTCAAAACTGTCTCCCCGTTTTCCAGCTCCCACCTGCCCCTCTCCCCATGTGCTGCTGCCTCAGAGAGACAGCAGTATGGGGTGGGAGGAGTCAGCTCAGCAGGAGCTGGTGTGCCTGGGAAGCTCGCTTGAAAGCTGGCTTCCCATTTGTACTTGCTCTCACTTGTCCTTCCCACCCCCCACACACCACAGGAGCTGGTGTTGAAGCCAGCTTCCCCTAAGTACTGGCTCCGCCTGCCCCCCATCCCAGCTGTTTCTGGGAGGTTGAGGGAGACCGCTCTGTGAGCGCCTATATGTGTGGGGAGCCAGCTTGCAACCTAGCTTCCCATGTGTACCAACTCCCCCCTTCCCCCTTTACCCTCTGTACTGCTGCCACAGATGGACAGAAGGAACTGAATAGTGGTTGAGACTGCTCCAAATATAAAGGTGCAACTCCAGGCACACACTATTCAAAATAATCAGATGGTGCATGTGACCCAATGGAATCTGTGGAGACAGTCACTCAAAGATGAACAGAAGATTGATCATCAGGGACAAAGGATATGGGGTTCTCAATATAGGAGCCTCTTCCTCTATATGATTACAACTTTCATTTGAACTCCTCAAGCACGGAACTTAAGTGTTCAATTAGTATCCATTGAAAATAAAGTTAGTAATACTGGATGGACCATTTATATCCATGCAAAGTACCAAGGAAAGCCAAATTATTTAATCAACCATGTTTAGGAGAGGATGATTGGATGGCTCAAGGGTTTTAACATAAGACACATTACTCTCCTGTGTCAGAAACATGCCAAGATAGGTCAAAATTTGCTAGCATTAATTACAGAGGTAGTGGAATACTGTAAATTAGTAGCAGGCTAAGTACAAAGGCTAGGCAGGAATACAGATGCAAGAGAACAGTAAAAGACAGTATAATCAATCATATAATTAAACTACATTCAGTGTACATCTACATAAACAACTTTAACCAAGTTTATAAATCTGAATAACTGACATTTTTATTAATCCTAATCCCCGCATTCCCTATTTCCAACAAAGTGTGTGTTACTTTCACCCATTTTCCTAGGTCTACATTTAAAATCCAATCTGGTACCACTGTGTGGCTGGGCAGGGGGAGGGGCTGTTCAGGAGGACCTGGCTGGGGTTGGGGCCACCCCCTGCAGGGAACCACTGGAGGAATGGTCAGCCCAGCTCCAGTCACCCCCAAGTGAGGAGCTGCCACCTCTCCAACCTCAGGCCCCCATTCTGAGCTCCCCCTTACCCTGAATCCTGCACCCCATGGCCTGAACCCCTCCCCCATTACTTCCCACCCCCTGCCCTGATTCCTGTACTGCAGGGTCATGAACCTTGTTAAACACACACACACACAGTATGTGTGTGTTAGTGACTGGTGGGTACCACAGTGGTGCACATCCAAATAAGCACACGATATCACGGATGGGAACTCTTAGAGGGAACACTGCTCCCCACTCCTCTCAGGCTCTTATTTCACCAATGCACATGACCTCTGCAGCCTGTGCAGGGGCAGGGCAGGCAGGGAGCCTGCCTGACAATCCTGGTAGGATGGTGGCCAGGGGTCACCCATGTAAATCCCCCACTCAGTCTGCCTCCCACATCCAAGGCCCTCTCCTCCCAACCCACTGCCAGGCCAAATAATCCCAACCCCCTTGAACCCACACCCGTTCCTGGATCCTACATCCCTAGGTCACAACCCAAATCTCTATACCACAACCTGCACCTCAGCCCTCTGCCCCAGGTCACAACTTGGTGACCCCTTCCTGTCCAAGATCATGACCCAAATCCCTGCATCCCAGTCCTGTGCCCCTGGTCATAACTTCCCTCAATCCAAAATCCCTCCCAGACACCACAAACCCTTCTTCATCCCAATCCCTTATTCCAAGCTCCCTTCTGCATCCAACCTCCACCCCAGACCCTACACCTCCTCCATTAGCATCATAGAAGAGTGCGGCCCTTGACCACTTGCCAAAATCTTGGGAGTGCCCCCCCATCAAAAATTATTGCCCACCTCTGTGCTACAGCATTACTCTTCCACTATTTGCGAGAGAAGAGAGCATCTGTGGATGTATTACTCACCTCCAAGATTTTAGAGCTCCTTTACGCCACACTAACCCTTTTATCAGGCTTTTAGGGCATGAAACATGTTACCCATTGTTTTTATTCATCTGATAAAAGCTCTTGAAAAAGAGTCTATTATGATACATTGTTGATTGGTGGCCTATGCAATATGAATTAGTACTCAGTCTGTTCCTAATAAGTAACCCTGCCATACCATACAGATGGGTTAGAGAAGTCCTAGATGTAATCTTTTCATAGCAGGACTGAAGTACCTTGACAAGGTGGTCTGAGATTTGCACAGTCATCTATGCCAGTGGTCTCCAAACTTTTTTGATCACGCACCCCATCAGTAAAAAATTTTTTGAGCATGCACCCCCAATATATGTATATTTATTTATAAATTATATACATGTACTACTGTACTCATCTATTTTTCTGTTTTATAACGTACCTAATATAAATTTAAAAAAGATGAGATAAAGATCCAAAACAATACTTTAATTTTTTTAATGTATTAATAGTACAGAAAACCCTTTTGCTCTCACTAAAAAAATATTATTAATAATAATATTTTTTACTGAGAGAAATGTGACTAAACATGCTTCATTATTTTTGAAATCTTGGTTTAACACTGTGATACAGCGATTTGAAGGTCTGGTTCTAAGTTCAGTTTATTTTCATACTTGGTTTTAATTGCTATCATAGCTGAAAAAGACACCTCACAAAGATACATAGATCCAAATGGAAGAAGTGAATCGTTGGCTGCGCTTACTAAATCATGACACTCATTTTTCAATCCCATCCACCAATAATATCCACCAATTATGCAACGGTTTTTGCTGAAATTCAGCTAGTAAATTTCAGTCTTCCCTGATGTCAATCAGTTGTTCTTGTAAACTAATCAGAAGGTGTTGCATTTTTATATTTTTAACAAGTGGGTTCAAAACCCACTGAAACTCTTCGTTTGGAAGATTTTTAAACAGGTTAGAAAATTCTGCTTCCAAGTTTAAGTGTGCAGATATGAGAGTTTTTATAGGTAACACACTTACATCGTTTTTGGCAACAACAACAACAAAAAAATCACATAACGATGGAAACTTTTCCAAACATCCGTTTTCAAAATGCTCTCTCCATAGCATGAGTTTTTCGAAAAGCAGTTACTTTCTCACTTGTTAAAACGTCACCTTTACCTTGAACAGATTAAGTGTGTTTATTTTTTTCGAAAATATCTCCTACGTAGCATACGACTGATAGCCACTTGTCATCACAGAAAAGGTCAGCAAATTTGGAACACTTGTCTTTTTGTAAAAGAAAAATGCGTAACTCATCTTTAAGTTCGACAACTCTTTTAAGAACCAGCGAACCTCTCTGTGGTACAAAACATTTTCATGGTCACTCCCCATTTCATTACAAAGTATTGTAAAGACTCTACTATTTAAAAGGTCTTGTTTTTATAATATTAACCACATCGATGACATCTTGTAGCACTTTGTGCACTTCTGGCTCCAACTTCTCTGCTGCAATAGCTAGCCTATGAATGATGCAGTGAATGCATTTCAAGTGTGGTGGTAGCTCTGTAACCTTACCCCGGAATCCCTTTTACACTCCGGTCAAAGCAGTCACTCCAACAGTTTTTCCATAGAACATTGTTTTTATTAAAGAAGTCATTTACTGTTGAGAATATATCTTCTCCGGTACATCTTTCCTTTAGTGGCACACAAAAAAGTAGTTTTCTGCATTTCATTACTGAAACAGAATCTAGCAAATGCCATAAGCTGAGACATGTTAGAATCATCTGTACTTTCATCCAACTGTATAGCAAACCTCTCACACTGCGCAATTTGTTCTAATACTTGTTTCTTCAAATCTTCAGCAATGTTTTCTATGCATCTTCCAACAGTATTTGCTGACAAAGGAATGCATTTTAGTTTGTCGCCATATTGTTTCCATGTATTATTTCAATCATTTTTACAGTGGCAGGAAGAACAAGTGTTTCCCCAAGTGCCTTTCGCTATTAAGTAAGAAACCTCAAAAGAGGCTTCTAAACATTTATCATTAAGTTTAGTGAATTGTATAGAGTACTGGATTGAGTATCGCATGACTTTAAACCTCGCTGAAAAAATTGTAGAGGTTTGTCTTCATGTTTTGGATGCTTAGTTTGTAAATGTCTTGCTAATCGTGATGGCTTCATACTATCATTAGCTAATATCTCAAGACACAATATACACTTAGGGCAAGGGTCATCGTTAACAATAGTGGATGTAAATCCATATTTCAAAGAGCCTTCTTGATAATTTCGAATTTTTTTGGCCAAATTCTTGTCAGATCTGATTACAGTAGATAGTCGTTTTTACCTCGTAATGTGGCTGACAAAGAGCTCATACTAGGAGTAGAAGTGTCAGCTCTGCCTTTTTCTTGTTGCTCGCTTGTGATCGCATTATTAGTATTATCTTCAATCCGCGGTTTCTTTGTGGGAATCTTTTTAAGCCACTTGTCCATTTTGAGAGGGTTAGTTTAGTTAAAACTAGATAATAAAATCCGTAAATCCACTTAACCGGGCACACGTAAACTACAATACATCGCAATATGCTGAAAGCGAATGAACGAGTGAGGGTGCTACTGTCAATCATTCCACATTGTGGAACTCCCACTCTTCCTTCAGGATACCTCGCGTACTATGTGAGACACCTGATCGTCTGACATACAGACTGAATGAGGACAGCAGTGTCAATCCATATACTGAATATTAGTAAAGCTTAATTTCTTCCTTAAGATAAAAAATAAATAGAAATTCTAATATTTTCTTCCCGCATCCCGATGGATAGTCTTGCACACCCCACTTTGGAAACCACTGATTTATGCCACAGAAAAGCCACAGAATTATGAAAACCTCAAGGTTGTAGGTAACTCTGAAATGTTCACAACTAAACAAAACGTTATGGCTGTTCATTTGTAAACTTTTAAAATAACATTAAATTGATAGTTACAAAACTTTACTGTGCAGAAGAAAAATGTTGTTCTATCAATCTTAATTTAAGTAAGCACAGAAACAGTTTCATTACCTTTTCAAATTTTTTAAACCTTCGATTTTCTACATGTAATTGTATTTGCTTTTTTTTTTTTTGGGTGGGGGGAGGGGTTCCTCTGTTGCTGCTGCCTGATCACAAACTTCTGATTCCAAATGAAGTATATGACAGACCAGTTTGTAACCCCTTGTGTTCGTAGCTCTGAGGTTCTTCTGTTGTACCTATACTACATCTCTCCCCTGTATTTTTTGTTATCTGTCACCTTTCCAGAACACTCAACTTCCTATTAAAAAATGCATAAACTAAAATGTGAATCAAGGATGTCACATGTTTGAGCATAAATCCAATGTTAAAGTGCTCCCCTTTACATTTCATTCTAAAATTACTTTATGTGGAAAATTTATGTGATAAGTCTCTATTACGATATTATGTATTGGCCCAAACAGTTTCACTGGAACAATGCAAATATCACAAGTGAGGTAACCATGAAAAATAATGCATCATTGTGCACCTGCATATTTAAATTAAAGATCTGGCTTTTAATCTTCCACCAAGGTGAAAAGCTGAACAAAATTTTACAAAGCTGAACTGCGAGTGAAGCTTGCATTGCTGGTTGTTTTCTCCAAGCTAAAGAGAATTTCAGTACTCAGTGCTGTTGAGCAGCTTTCTCCAATAAAAATGATAAATTCTTAAAAGGACACCAATACATTTCTTTTTACCTGCTATTGTCACAGTTAAAGTTTAAGGCAGAGGTGAGTAAGATACAGCCCCTGGCCTGCCAAGCCATTTGATCTGGCCCACGGCCTGCCCTGCTGCTCTTCTGCCCTCAGATCAATCGAAACGAGGGGCGGGGAGTGCATGAAGTCATTCACTGTTCAAAGTGACTGGCAGTTCTCCTCCCCACCCCCACTCAGAGGGAACCACCAGATGTTTCAAACAGCTGACTGTTCTCTCTAGGCACTGCTCACTCTCATGTTCCAGACCCCTCTCTCTGCCAGGGGCACACGACAGTGCCTGGAGGGAACTGCCCTTTTAAGCCTGAGGCTTTTTCCCCAGAGGCAGCACCAGCCTGAGACAACTACAAAAATGGTGAAGTGGCCCCCCGCTGTAAAAAGAATTGCCCATCCCTGGTTTAAGGACATGTTTATATAGAGATGGCATGCAGAAAACAGGGATAAAAATATATAGAGCTCCTAGCATGTCATGCACTAATAGGCTATATGGACCCTGATACATTGCGCTTGAAGTTTCATATGCCTTTTTCAAGAGCACTGTAAATTTATACCACATCTTGCCCTGTGGTAAATGGCTGAATACACAAACTCTTGGATTACCATGTCTGAAAGAGAAAAATACACTATCAGTGTGTATACTTTAAGTGTGGAATCAAATGTTAGTTTTGCTGTCTGTGTATGTCCTTCGTACAGAAAAAGGAGAAAAACAAAAAGTTTGAAAGTGTGATTTTAAGTTGAAAAAATTATCTAAGGGACTCTGACAGATATAGTCCTTGAAGTTACCTTTAACTGGTTTGAAACGGATTAAAGATTAAATTGATAGCATTTGCTCATAATCACTAAACTTTTAAAATAAACATTTGGGAAAAAAGTACACATACATGTTTGCATCATATTAGGATTAAGGAAGGGTTAAGACTCTTTGCAGCTTTTACACTGGGGTGGGTAATAATATTTACAGAGGGTGGCCACTTCACTATTTTTGGTAGTGGCCGCAGGCCAGCGCCACCTCTGGAAAAAGTGGATCCTCAAGTGGAAGGGGCAGTTCCCCTGGCAGGGAGAGGAGACTTGGAGCCGGGGGCACACAGTGGGTAGAGAACTGTCAGCTGTTTTGACCCTCTGATTCGGGGGGGCGGGGAGGAGATGAGGGCAGCTGCGAGCCACTTTGAACAGTGAATGACTTCACACACTCTCCATCCCTGGTTTTGATTGACCTGAGGGAGAAGGGAGGGGCAGGGTGGGCTGGATCAGACAGCTTGGTGGGCCAGATCTTGTCCACCCCTATTTTACACCCAACTTACTGTTGCCAAATATTCTGAAAAAATACAGTGCATAAATACACTTTTGAAAGCCCCCACTCAATTATATGCACTGGAAATCATGCAGTAAAATTTCAACTAGGAAATAAATTAACAACTGTAAGAGACCCATAAATACTAGGACTTTACTTTTAAAGAGACACCAACTAAAAAAATAACATCTATTTGAATTGTTTACATAAGAGTAATAGGGAAAAAAGAACAACAATTTTCCTCCTCAGTTTGGTGCTTAGTCAGTTTCCTTAGAGCCAATTTCCCTTCTTTGTGTGGGTTTTTCAGACAACAGCAAAGACAAACAAAAGAGAATGTGTTTTAAACAACAAAAAATGGCAATAGAAAGCACGAGTACCTCAATTTCTTAAGACTTTAAAAAAAGAAAACAGGACATTTCAAATTGGCAGCATTCTTTTACCACTGGGATATAAGGAAGAGTCAAATTTGATGGTACTACAAATGAAGGAGGCCATACATGAATCTACATCAAAATTTTTAGCTCAGCTAGATTTAGAAACTGCTGGAATTCCATCATGGACCTCACTCAAGAATTAACTCAGGCTCTTATTCAGAAGTTGCCTGTAAAACCCTTTCCACATCACACACAAAACCCTATCACATGAGTTTGGTGGTGCTTTAAGTCTAGCTGGGATATAGATTAAGGGATTAAAGTTCATGTACCGCTTTAGTTCAGAATGGTAACACACCCACACTGCAGTGAGGATGCAAAAATCTCTCGAAGTGCCAATAGTCCTCCAAGGTCTTCACACAATTCCCACCATGTGCCCACAAGGACGGACAAGTTTTCGCAATTCACTGGGGAAGAAACAAAGCAGCTCACCTAGCACAAAGAACCACAAGATATACTCCCGAAAGTCCTAGTGACGTGAGTGAACACAGCACTTGTAAGGATACAGTAACTCAGATATAGCTCATAACTTATCTAAACCCACCCACATCATCAAAGCCAAGTGCTAATCACTGCTGGATAGCTCAGTGGTTTGAGCATCTGCCTGCTAAACCCAGAGTTATGAGTTCTATAAAATCAAGAGTTCTATGAACTACAAAAATATCTACAGCACATCAACAGTAAAATGAAAAGTCAATAAAATACGTAAATTAAAATAATTATTTAAATACAATTAATTTGATTTTGCAAACATTTGAATCAACTCTGGTGTAAAACATATTAAGATTCCAGTGACAGACTTTTATACTTCCAACATATAATGCAGAACTGAGAGGAAGACTGATCCATGTCACATCTATCATTTAAAAAAATGGACACCAACTCCAATCCCAATATGTAATTAATACACAAGAATGGTCATACAGGGTCGAACCAAAGGTCCATCTAGCCCAGTATCCTGTCTTCCAACAGTGGCTAATGCCAGATGCCCTAGAGGGAGTGAACAGAACAGGTAATCCACATGATCCCTCTCCTTTCATCCATTTCCAGACAGAGGCTAGGGACACCATTCCTACTCATCCTGGCTAATAGCCATTGATGGACCTAACCTCCATGAATTGATCTAGTTCTTTTTTGAATGCTGTTAAAATCCTGGCCTTCACAACATCCACTGGCAAGGAGTTCCACAGGTTGATTATACCCTGCGTGAAGAAAAATCTCCCTTTTTTGTTTTAAATCTGCTACCTATTAATTTCATTTGGTGACCCCTAGTTCTTGTATTATGGGAACAAGTAAATAATCTTTCTATATTAACTTTTTCCACACCAGTCATGATTTTATAGACCTCTATCATATCCCCCCCTTAGTCTCCTCATTTCTAAGATGAAAAGTCTCAGTCTCTTTAATTTGTCCTCATATGGGACCCATTCCAAACCCCTAATCATTTTTGTTACCCTTTTCTGAACCTTTTCAATGACAATGTATCTTTTTTGAGATAAGGTGACCACATCTATATGCAGTATTCAAGATGTGGGCGTACCATGGTTTCATAGACATGCAATAAGATAGTCTCCGTCTTATTCTTTATCCGTCTTTTAATTATTCCTAATATTATCTTTGCTTTTTTGACTGCCACTGCACATTCAGTGGATGTTTTCGGAGAACTATCCACAATGACTCCAAAATATCGTGAGTAGTTGAAGCTAAATTAGTCCCCTTCCTTTTATATCTATAGTTGGGATTATTTTTTCCAGTGGGCATTACTTTACATTTATCAACATGAAATTTCATTTGCCATTTTATTACCCAATCATAGAGTTTGGTTTTGCCACCTCACTGTTTACCCCATTTTCCAGATTATTTATAAATAAATTGAATAGGATTGGTTCCACTACGGACCCTTGGGGGACACCGCTAGTTACCTCTCTCTCCATTCGAAAAACTGACCATTTATTCCTATCCTTTGTTTCTTATCTTTTAACCAGTCATCAATCCACGAGAGGACCTTCCCTCTTATTCCATGACCGCTTACTTTGTTTAAGAGCCTTTGGTGAGGAACCTTTCTGGAAATCTAAGGCTTTCTGGAAATTTAAGTACACTATAGACACTGGATTCCCTCTGTCCACGTTTGTTGACCCTCCTCAAAGAATTCTAGTAGATTAATAAGGCATGATTTCCCTTTACAGAAACCATGTTGACTTTTCCCTAACAAATTATGTTAATTTAGGTGTCTGACAATTTTATTCTTTACTGTAGTTTGAAATAATTTGCCCAGTACTAACATTAGACTTACTGGTCTGTGATTGCCAGGATCACCTCTAGAGCCCTTTTTAAATATTGGCATCACATTAGCTATCTTCCAGTTACTAGGCATAGAAGCTGAAGATTGTGTTTGCACACAAGGACATAGACCACAAGTTTGATATATTTCCCAAACTTATAAAAATATAAATAGGGTCCCATTCTTCGAGTGACTAATCTGAAAATGAATTTCCAAAATAAAATTGACAGATCTGAACCTAAAATTGGCATCTGGTCAATTTGCTTTTTTACATTTTAAGTTTACTATTAGTGTAAGGCTTCCTGTTGAAAGCATTATCTTATTGCTTAAAATAAGATCACCACAAGATTGTGGTGATTTTAAAAATAGAAGATGAACTCTCAAATGCACCTATTGTCAGGGCCATCTGTCAATTTTTATTAAGCGTTGAGGAAAAACCCTTGAATACTAATCCACTACATTTTTAGATAAAAATATTATGCCAATATTTGAAAATTTACCAGAACATCAGTATGAAAATGTTGACATTCTGATCTAAACAAAGCAGTAGAGATTATGGTGTGTGTTTTAACAACATAAAACTGGGTTGCTCTCTCAGCTCTGTCTTGGAAGTGTTTTTTCTGTTGGCATTGCCTAAAAACTCTATTATGGAATTTTCATGGAGTGGCTTCAAAATTATTTGTATTACAATTCATCCAAAATACCAGCTTTTGCACAATCCTATTCGTATTTAAACATAGAAAAACAGAGTAAATAGAGTAAGTGCCAAATAAGTAGCCATTTATCATGAGCCCTGTCCATCTCTCCAGCTATGCTATTAGCCCTTTCCCTTCCAGAATCATTATAAAAATACCCTAATAACTTCCTAACTCCCAGTACACAAACTGTGTCACCAGCAACGCGCTTATCTAAAGCTATGGTTCTCTGGCCAGTGACAGCTGTAACTACAATAACATTCCAGGAAATCTCAGCACTTACATGCTATTTACACAGGAAAAAAAAGACAACTCTAGCTTCTTTCACTAACGATACTTCAGTCATTACAATCCTGTGACCTCAAAAACTGGGAAATTACCTCCCCGAAACTGGAGTTTTAAGAAGCGTTAATCTGCCCAGGCCTCTAAACGACAATAGCTTTCAACTTTCAAGGACTCTACTTTCTCTTGAAAGTATTCTGCTTTGTTGCTTTAGAGGAAGGAGACTGTTTCTAGATACTTTATATAATTTATGTGCCTGAAAGGTGAAATTTACTGCATGCCTTCATGAGGGGAAAGACGATTCACCAGGCAACAGCCACCCACCCCCATGCTCCAATATTTGTGCGCCGTGTTCTCTCTCAAAACACAGAACATCTTATCGCTCCCGTCACACAACGGGCGGGGGAGGAAGTCACAGGAAAATAACAGGGAACGAGCCCTGGACAATCGCAGCACCTGAGGCTATAAACAAAGTCCCAGGGGACGAGGGGGAAGTCAGACCCTGCCACCGAACCGTTAGGTAGAAAACAAAACCCAGCGGAGAGCTGCTCCTGGAAAAAAGATCAGGAAGAATTCGGCCGACGGACCTGCGGGAGAAGACCCTCCGGGAGGTAGGGAGACTGGATCCAGCCCAGTGGCGGGGTGGAGAGGGAACGGGGACCCTACAGGAAGGTCTGGATCCGGCCCAGCAATCTGGCGGAGGAAAGAAAAAGCAACACCCCCGGATCTAACCCAGGCCTGACATGCGGGTAACTCAGGGGAAGATCCCCGAGAAGCGGGCCCAGGTCCGCTCCCAACACGGGGGCCAGGAACTGGAAGAGGCCCCGAGCTCCCCGAGACCATGGATGGGGAGACGCATTAAAAGACGCGAGGCCCTCACTTGCCCCCAAGCAGGGGCGGCAGAGGCACTGCGCGGTGCCAGGCACTGGTCAGTCCCTACCTCCGGCTCCGGCAGCCCAGCAGCAGAACAGGATTAGCGCCCCCACCAGCACCATCTTCGCCTGGTCCAGGCCCCACCGCCGCGTTCTCCTACCCGCAGCGCATCCGCTCCGGCCAGGCACCGGGATCTGAGGGGCAGCGAGGCGCTTCCCTTCGCTGTGGCCGCCGCACAGGGAGCGGCTTCAGCCCACTCCGCCAACCCGCGGCTCGTTCCGCCTCAGCGCCCGCCCGGCAACGCGCCCCGCTCCTGGAGCCGGAGCCACACAGCCACTCCACCGCCCTCCCCGCTCCCGCTCCCGCTCCCCACCCCCCAGCGCGACGTTACAGCTCGCCAGGGCGGGGGCTCAGGGCACGCCTCCAAGCGCGCGATCGCCACACCCCGCCCCCCACGCTCCTCCCACGTGATACAGTGGAGCATTGCTGGAAAATACTGTGCAGGATCTTCTTAAAGAGACAGCGATCCCGCGTTTCATTGTTCGGGTCGAGGCACTGGCGCGGAGGAGGTGGGGGACCGACTCCCTTATGGTCGAGTGTGCACGCGCTGCAGGAACGTGCACAAGCAACTGCGCGGGAAACAGCCGCCGCTGCACCGACAAGGTGCAAGCAAACGCGTATCCCCACAGCTCCCCGATCCAACTATGCAGCCGTCCCTCTCCGTGTCCCCTCTTCAAGCAGGGCTTGAATTCAGCAGGAGCTGCTCGGAGCGGAGCTCCTGTCAATATTTTGAAATCCTCAAAGTGTGTATAGCATGTTGGGGGAGGAGGAAGGGGAGGAGAACTCGGGTAATGCCCGATAAGAATGTAAGCCTTGCCTAAACCCCACAACGAAAGGGGCTTTCTCAAAGCTTAGATCTCCGTAGGCGGTAGATTAAATTCCCGTCTCCCCAATCTTTGATGCAAGCAGGCTCGAGTCCCCTGCTATTTCGCCTCTTGCCTTTTTCCCTGGGAAAACGTGAATTGATTCCTTGCTTTCTGATTCTGCTTGTAGAAACAACCTGCCCAAGAGTTAAGGACCTCCCCTCCCCCACTTGTTGCGTTACATTATTAGGAAACAGACATTTTCCTAATACCTGCTCCAGTATTTACTAAGTAGCCAATACCATGTGCTCAATGGAAAGGTGCAAGAAACCCCATGGACAGTCCTACCCTCTAGGAGCCTTATGTGCAGGAATATGCCCCCTCCCCACCACCACACACACACATCAACAGCAAATATAGGGTCCCCTTTGAACTGCTGGGGCCCTAAGCAATTGATTACTCTGCCTTTGCCTAGTGACATCTCTGCCCCATCCTATTGTGTTCAAGGAGGTGGGGGGGGAGGAGACAGGGGGAGATGACCATTTCACGGGGCCCAGGGCAGCACCATTTTGCGGGGCCCCCCTTTGCCACGGCACATGTGTGGTGGCACCGTGGCGCATGCGCAGGGTTTCTTGAAACGTGGGGCCTAGGGCGGATGCCCCGCTTGCCCTTCCCTATATCTGCCCCTGGGAGGAGGGTATAAGACCATCCACATCTAAAGCTCTCCTAAGTTGTAGGAGCCTCCCTCAGCCAACCTCTGCTTCCTGGTCTTATAAATGGACACTTTAGCCATAGCCAGGAGGAGGTTGACAAGGAGATCCCACAACTGTGTGAGGCCACAGATGAGGGCTACGTCTACACTGGCATGATTTTCTGGAAATGCTTTTAATGGAAAAGTTTTCCATTAAAAGCATTTTCGAAAAAGCACGTCTAGATTGGCAGGACGCTTTTCCGCAAAAGCACTTTTTGCGGAAAAGCATCTGTGGCCAATCTAGACGTGCTTTTCCGCAAAAAAGCCCCGATCGCCATTTTTGCTATCGGGGCTTTTTTGCAGAAAACAAATCTCTGCTGCCTACACTGGCCCTTTTGCGCAAAAGTTTTTCGGAAAAAGACTTTTGCCCGAACGGGAGCAGCATAGTATTTCCGCAAAAGCACTGACAATCTTACATGAGATCGTCAGTGCTTTTGCGGAAATTCAAGTGGCCAGTGTAGACAGCTGGCAAGTTTTTCCACAAAAGCAGATGATTTTGCGAAAAAACTTGCCAGTCTAGACACAGCTAAGGTGGGCAAAAATAAGTGAGAGAATGAGTGCAGCCAGAACCTCAACAAGAGATTTGTGAGGAGTCAAAAGAGGGGCTGTAACCTAGCGCACTCAAGATAGACATGCACCAAGGTCCCCTCACCAAAGAAGGAGCAAATGTTGGGAACAGAGGTGAACTGTGCCAAATACACACCAATGCTCACAGCACCATGGAGAATTCTCCAGTTAATGTGCCCATCGGGCCACAAAACCTCAGTGGAGTAGTCACTGGCTTTTCGGGGCTCCCCACGGTGACAAGAGGTCCTGCCATTTGTTATTTGGGTGAGACATAAGGGTGGAGAAGTGAAGAGCATGGAGCACAAGCGTATACAGATGACTTTTTGGCATGATTCAAAAGGGGTCTAGCTGCAATGTGTGCAGATGGCTCTGGTAGTGAGGGGGAGGTGGCCTGGAGATAGCTCTGCCTCAT
Source organism: Pelodiscus sinensis (assembly GCF_052426305.1). Classification (NCBI taxonomy): domain Eukaryota; kingdom Metazoa; phylum Chordata; order Testudines; family Trionychidae; genus Pelodiscus; species Pelodiscus sinensis. The sequence goes on along the minus strand of NC_143065.1, from coordinate 16,645,272 downwards.
AGTAGACAGATATTCAGTAATTTCCTTTTGATTAAGAGCTGAGCTCATTTTAATAGTACAGGTTGAACCTCTCTAGTCTGGCATCTTTGAGACCTGACCAGGGGACCTAACCATGGGAGATCAATATTGTCTAGCAGCTGCCACTTGAAAGAGATGCCCAAAGAATGATTGAGAAAACAGAAAAACAGTACAGCTCATTCCAGAATTGTAACACTCAAGTTAAATATGCAGCCTACTGCAAAACTTCAGTGCTAGTTTCAGGTTCATATGCAATTTCTATTGTTGGGTTACTTTGCCAGTTTACATCCAAACTCTGCTGTCAATTCAGAATGCCCCTATAAAGTAACACGAAATGCTGCTGGAGTTCAACGAAGAATTTCTTTTACTTTTCCTGCTTTCAAGTTACAATGTAACTATCATATTTGCATGCAATCTCAGTTGTCAGGTCAGTGCTATTGTCAAATTTAAATAAAACCTCCCTCCCCCAGTTTACAGCATATTCTATCTGACACAGGAAAAGGAATAGTATTTGTCTGTGATGATTGTCTCATTTTGACCCAATGAGAAAATTATCAAGAAAAGTAAACAATAAGCAATTTATAAAATGGTGTAATTGTTTATTATACACATTTATTGATAAAGTGATTTTTTCTAAAGGAAGGGAGTAATCAAGTTTTGCATTTTGCTTTTCAAGAGTTGTCACTTATGTGTTTAAAAACAAATTAATATTTACATTTTGAAGCTTTGAACACTTGATTTTAGTTATTGTTGTTTTGCAAAGTAGCAGAATACATTACAAGGGTTAAATTACTTTTGAATCAAATGGAAGAGCTCTTATCATATGAGCATATACACAGGAAGGGCTAGGTCAGTTATAAGAACTTCCATTGCTTCACAGGAAACTACTCATGATGAAGTAATTGTTTCCAAATGTAAATAACTCAAAGAGAGGAGAGTAAGAAACAAATACAGATAAGAGCATAGAGAAAGTAAATTCTTACCTGCACCTGCCTCACAAGTCTATATCAACCCTTTGCTTTACAAACTTACATTTTTATCTTGGGGATTTTGCTTACTATTCATTTTGAATCATGAAAGGACATTTTAAACGATAGTTTACATCAACGATACATGTTTATAATTTTAAAATAATCGATTGTTAGCATACGATAATTCACACTATTGAGAAATATACAAGGAAAAGAAAATAATTCCCTAGGACTCAAACGGTCTTTAATATTTTATGGATGCCTTCACCAGCTCACTATATTATAGATGGGAAGCGAGAATTTGGCGACGTTTTTATCTTGGTTACAATTCCTTTCGGACGAACATAATAATCCTTTGTTACTGGCTGATCATGAAAAGCCGCTGCACTGTTTCTTTAAAAAGGCAGTGGCCGGAGCCCTCTGCGCAGGTCCTATGCCCTGAGTTTCACCTTCCTGCAAAATAATGGGAGATGTTTGCCAATTTAATTGTTGTAAGCCCGGATTGTTTTTCACTGTAGCGCTATGCGCTGCCCTCTCTTAACATCTTGTTCCCAAACTGGTACAGGGTTTGCAACGGGTAGTGTCTAAGCCCGTATCTCATTCATATGGCTGTATTACTAGAAAGCAAAGTGCCTTCCATTTGTTTAGACATTAGCAAATAACAGTAACTTGAGTCTGAAAAGCAAACTGCTGTCTCCGGTGAGAGGAGAGCGGTTATTGGTTTTAAAAGAAAAAACTGAATCTTGGAAGACTCGCATACTCTTTTTTCATCTTAACTTGATAAAAGGGGACCCTCCCCCCAGACTAAGTGGGCAAACTGGTTATCGCTTGGGGATAAGGAGGCGCTTTTGCAGTTGTTTTTGCTCTTAGGAAACAAGCGCCTGCCCTATGCGTAGCCTGAAGTCATTAGCCACGCACAGATTACATGGCGGGTGTCCAACGGGACATTGCAGTGACCACATCCAAACCTATCAAGCCGAGCTACCTAGCGCATTGCTCCTGCCGCGAGCTGGGGCCAGCGCGCGCGCGCTGCTCCTCGCACTCTCCCCACCTGTTCCCTCGGGCTCGCGCCGCGAGGCCGCGCGCAGCTCCTGGACGCTCCCCCTGAGACTTAAGCCGTGCTGCGCTGCGCCGCGCCCCCCGCTTCTCGCTCCATCCCCTCCTCCGGCTCAAATCGAACCTCTCTCTAGGCTGCTCCCTTCCTATTCCTCGCGCGCGCTCCCCTCCCCGCCCCGAGGCGCCGGCGACCCGAAGTTGCTCCCCCTCCCACCCGCACGTCCTAGGGGCTGCTGGGCGGAGACGTTGCAGCCGCCGCTGTCATGGCGTCCTGGGCGCTGTTGGCGAAGGCTCAGCCTCTGCGGAGTCAGTAGAGTGCTAAGGAGGCGGGCGGGCGGCGGCCGGCCATGGAGAGCCTGGCGCAGCCCCCGCCGCCCCCGGGAACGCTGAAGAGGGGCGGCGGGGGCGCTGCGGGCCGAATCTTCCTGGAGGGGTCGGGGGAGGGCGAGGTTGCGTCTGGCGGCAGGGATGGGCCCGTGACTGCTGAGGAGGGCGGAGGGCAATGGGGTCTTTCCCCTCCTCCTCTTCCCCCGCCGGCCGCGGGCCCCGGGACGCGCGCTCCGACTTCGCCGGGGTCTCCCGTGTCGGCCCCAGAGAGCCGCCGGCCAGCTGCGGACTGCGCGGAGCCCGCCCTGACTGGGAGCCCTGGGGCGGCTCCTGTCTTGGAGGGCGGCAGCAGCGGCGACCCCAGCCCCCCAGAGGAGGAGTCGCGCAGCCTGGACTCGCTGGAGTCCTTCTCCAATCTGCACTCCTGCTGCCCCAGCAGCTCCGAGCTCAACAGCGATGCCGAGGAGGCGGCGGCGCCCGCGGCAGAGGACAAGGCCCTGGCCCCCGGAGGGGACGTGACCCCGGTGGCGGCTCAGCTCTTGTCTGCCGGCAAGGAGCGCTTTCCCGGCCAGTCGGTTTATCACATCAAGTGGGTCCGCTGGAAGGAGGAGAACACGCCGATCATCACCCAGAACGAGAACGGGCCTTGCCCACTGCTGGCCATCATGAACGTGCTGCTGCTGGCTTGGAAGGTATCGTATCCCTCGGGCCGGGAGTGATTAACAGTGTCCACAGCAGCAAAACGCTCCTGAGGCTTCCCGCAGACTCGGGTACAGCCTCGGTGATAGTGGAGATGCGCACAGACCCACACTACATACATCCACCTTTATGATTTGTATGACTCTGGAAACATACAAGATGTTTCACAAGCCTAGTAACTATTCTTGTAGCCCTGGGAATATGCACAGCACTACTAGAATCACAAATCTAATTATATAATGTTGAAACATACACAGCTATTTGTCAGACCTACTACTACAGCATTAGAAATTGCACCACTTAAACGGAAGTCTGTTATTGTTGATATCCTTTCTATACCACTAAAAGCATGCATGCATCTCACTCCCAAGTGTTGGGAAAATCCATGGTATCTTGCAAAACAGTTCTATTGTTTGTGTCACATTGGCAACATAGGTTAACACTGTGTTCTGTAAAGTGCTGCTATTACTTTTTAAAGAAGAATAGCAATGTAGACCGTGCTTTGCAAAACAAAGGCATAACGGTTATATATTACTGGAAATATGTAGCATTCTACAAACATAGAAATTTATGGTGTAGATGCAGCGTAATGAGAACATACACATTTGCAAAAATAACCAGTTTTCAGGAGTGTTTGACCTATATACATATTTAGTTGTTCATAAAATCCAAAATTATTATTGCTGTTCAATGGCACTTATACATAATGCTTTACAAAGCACATGGCTAACTACACAGTTGTAATTGTAGAAAGCTTATTACAAAGATCCAATATTACTTAGTATTATATGCCAACATTGTGCAAAGGATTGAGAACCAGAAACTCCTATTTGAGAGAGATGCACAGTAGGTAGTTATCCGACAATGCCTGCGCCCCTTGGCATTCTGAGTTACATTCCCAGAGCACTCACTGTGCAGAGGGTGGTTCTTGGTATATATCAGCCTCAACTAATGTACTTACTGTATTTCTTCTCTCCTCACCTGCTTGAGAGAAAACTCCAACAGCGGGAATCCAAGGGTTTGGGAGGGAGTTTGTGTGAAGGAAGCAGTTGTAACCTGGGGCACTGGACTGGAGTGCAGGAGGGGGTGCAGAAGTTTGGGTTGTGACCTAGGGCAGGGGATTGAAGTGCAGGGGTTTGGAATGTGACTTAGGGCAGGAGGGGTTTATCATCTAGGGCAGGGGACTAGGGTGCAGGGTCTGGGAGGGGGTATGGATTCAGGAGGGGGACAGAGGGTTTGGCTTACATGGGGGAGGCAGGCTCTGGCCGGGAGATTTACTTGGGTGACTCCCGCCCAGCAGGGTTGGCAGGCAGCCAGCCAGCTGCCTGCCCTGTCTGCTCACAGGGCCTCTGTGTGTTGGTGAATAAGAGCCTGAAGGATGGAGGGGGTGCTTCATTTTGAATTAGTGTGAACACACGTGTCCATGTGCGTGGCTTCAAAAAGTTAAGAGAAGATGTACATTGGCATTCACCATCCTTATTAGTGGAGATACATAGAAAGTCACAATAATACACAATTGCATTCTTAATACAATGTACTTCAAAGGTCTTAACCCTAATTCAATAAGGCTTAACTAAATTCAGTAAAGTTTATCATAATTCCATAAGGCTTATTCAGGATAATACCAGTCTGTGAGAAGTATCAGTACAAGAAAGCTTAGAGTAAAAAGTGGTTTTGTTTTGTTTTGTTTTTGTTTTTTGAGGAATTTGAATGGAGGGAAAGATAGTTGGCATCCTAGGAAGAGTGAGGCTGTTTCAAATGTAGCAGGTGACATGGAAAAAGGTAAAGAGTCAAACGAGATTAAGAGGTAGGTGTTGGGAATCTTGAGGACAGAGGTTTGTAACCTTTTTTGTGTTGGGAGCTGCTGACCCACAGAAAAATCCGCCGGGGGCCACACACAAGTGAAGCAACAAAAAAATCTGTCTCATTAACCTGGCCTCCAAGTGAAAAGAAGAAAAACCTTGCAGATGTAGCCCCAACTGAGAAACAGAAAAAAAGACTTGCAGTTCGCTCTCCTAGCTTCAGCCCCTGTGTATGTGGGTGGAGGGGAGGGGAAAAGAGATGCACCAATGCTCAGTGCTTACCCCCAATTAAGTTCTGGGGACATGACTAGTAAGTTTTGTGTCCCTAACAGGGTCAGTGGTAGAGCCAAAAATGAGGGGTTCAGTGTGCGGGAGGTGTGCTGCTGGGAAGCAGTCTGGGGATAAGGTTGCAGGATCTGGATGGGAGTCAGGACGGAGGAGCAGGATCTGGGCAGAAGGGAGAGTGTGGGAAGGGGCAGAGGATCGGGGTGTCTTCTGGGGCAGCACAGGTGGCTTTGCCTGCTGCAGGGAAGCTCTTCCTGCAGGCACTGCCCCCTCTCTCATTGGCTGCAACTTCTGTGCATCGTTATTTTATCCACTAATTACGTTTAATAGTTGCAGTACAAATTTGGGTCTGTTGATTTATGGTTCCATACTTATTTTGTTTCCAGAAGTATTTTTACCACATTCCTTGATTGGCCTTACTAGACTGTCTTTTTGCATTTTTTTCTTAAACTGTCACAATTACCTGTTACATAAAATTGTTTATGAAACTTGACCTGTTTTCCAACCATGGAACTCACAGTTGTGTAGATCTGTGAGGCCTCAATTATTAAAATATTTATTTAGAGACTCTTACCTGCCACCCAAAATCTTACTTGACTTTTGTGCACCATTTCTCACTATATATTTTAGAATTGTGCATCAATCTGTCTGTCCGTGAGTCCATTTGTCTAAGAAAACTTCCTAAAGAGTAAGAGCTAGGACTGCCAAATTTGGTACGTAGCTCTTATCATAACTTAAAGCAAGATAAGAGTTTGGTTGTGTGAAGACAAAAGATCTGCCTGGAATTTAGTTGTTTTTAATGAAATAGAAAGGGAGGTGTCTGTCAGGAAGGATAGTTAAGCTACAGAATGACCACAGAGGGGACAGCAAGGAGCCAAAGATGAGGACTGGGATAGCTATAACTCCATTGGGTCTGCCGGGGTAGAGAAAAGGGACTGCTATCTACTGTATATTTCAGAGCATTTGTCTTCCTGTGTATGTCTGTCCACCAGCTGGGGGACATGCACCCCTCCCTCAGCTCTTCCCGTTGCGGTGGTTATGGACAGATCCTTCTTGCTTAACCCCAAGATGCTGCAGTGAAAGGATGCTAGGGTAGTCCTCTTTCCCCAGGTCAGCTTGCATACTGAACCCCTCATCCTAAACCCCACCCCAAAACAATTATTTTAAATTAATAAAACCAAAACTCATTTGAGTTAGACCTAAGCAATGCCGGATAAATTGAATTTTATAAAAAATGTAGTGATGTTTCCCTGAAAAATCAGAAATGTCTCTATTTCTGTTCTATTATTCCTGTTAGTATTGCAGAGTTCTGTCCTGGTTTATGTAAACCCCATTAGACTGGCTACTTGAAGCAATTACAAACCAGCTAAAGTGATAAAACTGGTTGCACACTGAGTGTGTCTGTACTACAGAAACTTTTACTTAATTTGTTGTACAGTAATATTCCCCTCCCCCCACATTTAAATAAATCTCCTGGTTATTGCCCCACCATTCCCTCCCAAACTATAATCAGATCAATGTTGGCACTTGTGAGAGTGACAAGCTTATTGGCAGCTGATCTGAACCACATCTGTATGTAGCTGGCAGCTGCTCCACACTGAGGAAAGACATTCACATTCAGCTCACTTTCCCCTCATCATGGGAGAAAACTGGATTGGGTCAAGGAATAATGGGGATGGGAACAAGGAACCAAAACCTGAGAGTTATGATAGAGATAGAATGTACAGTACAGCGTGTGTTAGTAAGAAATACCACATTAGATATCTAGAGTGGAGAGGAGCGTGCATCTAGGACCTATAGGGAGAAGAAAAAATGATGGAAAAGGGAGGGAAAGACCACTGTTCAGTTTTCAATCTCTTTTCCTCACCAGCAAACTCTTCTCCTTCACTTACACTGGTTTTAACAAGTCTGATCAGAGTGTATTTTATCAATAATAACAAATTGTTTAGAAATGCAAGGACTTTAAAAACAGTCAATACCCATGCCTAATCTAGCAGGTATAATTTCTTCAGGCACCCCACCCTGTGTCTCTAGCCCCTCTTCTGGATCATTACTCTCCTTCTTTTTAACCTGTCAGAAGTCTTTGTCCTGTGTTTACAGGAGTCTTGTGGATTACCTGAAGAAAGGAGCAGAAATCTTCCAGGTTATTATTCGTGTAATTATTCCTTAATAACCCTCCCTGTGTTTGCAGATACGGTTTATCGTAAGCCATTTCTTGCCTTCCTGCCTGTTTTTAGACTGACCTATTGTTTTAAATCAATATAGTGATACAGAAAGCATCTCAATAAACCAGGTTAATACACAGAATTCGTACATTTCAAAGCATTACTAAATTCTGAATCTTTTGTATATACAGATTCATTTATCACATTAACTAAAGTCTTTTTAGCCATTCACATTCTACTATTCATCACAAATCCTGAGACGACCCTGGCTAATTGAAGACCTTGTGTAATTCTTGATCTGTTCAGGTTTCAAAATATTTGCTTATGTAGAAGCTATAGTAACGGGTAGATTTGTACAATATAGCAAGTAAATGTGCTCCAGTATATTCTTCAAAGGCGAGGTTTTTTGGTTTTGTTTTGTTTTTTGCCTAATGTTGATGAAAATGCAATCTGTCACTTAAGCAAGATTAAGTTCTTTCTTAGATTTTTTTTTTCCTACTAGTATTTTTTTTTTTTTTTTTTGAGAACTCCATGTCCGTTCCAGCCTCAGCAATTTTGAGTAGGGCTACGAAAAGAAAGATTACGTACATGTACCAAACTCTGAGAATTCTGCCTCTGTTTAATCACGCTTCTGGGGTACCACGCTGGCAACAGTTGAGTATTGGGAACGGTCTGAAAAAATGTCTACTCATTGGGACTGGACAAATGCATCCTCATATCGGATGTTGGTAACCAAAATTGTAAGAGTTGTTTGGTCCCTAACTAGCACAGTTTAGGTTTTTTTTAAAACTACTAAAGAGATTAGACGTTCTATGAAACAAGAAAGGTGAGCAGAAAACATGAACGTGTAGAAACTACTTTCAAATAACTAAAATTACTGGTAAGTAATCTTTCTTTTCTACTTTGAAGTGGCTTCTTTATATCTTCCAACTTGGAGTCTGGCCTGCAGTGCAGCCTCTATGATGATGGACTGTGGCATTATAGTTAGACAAGAATTGAAGGTGTTCTTTGAAAGCAAACATCCAATTAGTGTGCCAGATTGAGAGAACAGTTTTGTGTAAATGAACATCAGATGATAGCTGTGATGGCAACGAAACAAGAGCAGTCTATTGCAGGAAACCTTTGGAAGACATGTAGCAAAGTGTGGTTATCCTTTCAGATTTAGGCCCGCCCTCTACTCTGGGTCCAAGCCCAGGGATTCTGTAGATAGCCAGTGTCTGCAATGTTCCTTTAAGTAACTGTTGCTATTATTCCCTGGACATTTTCCTGTGGCTTTGGCACATTCTTCATCCTTACTTCAGGGCCTCTTCCTAGTGAGTTACAGAAGCCAACCCGGGGTACCGTCTGTTGTTCTCTGCTCTAGCAAGGAATTCACTCCCTCTGCTTATGAAGCTCTTAGGCCTGTGGTGTCCAGCCAGTTTTGAAGCAGTAGCCACTGCAGCAGGGGTGGTCAACCTAAACCTGAGAGGGAGCCAGAATTTACCAATGCCCATTGCCAAAGAGCAACAGTTATGTCACCAGCCATGATCATATCCCCGCCACCACTCTCAGAACATCCTGCCAACTGGCAACCCCACTGGTCAGTGCTGCTTCCTCCTTTTCCTCCAACCCACTGTGATCAGCTTTTTCTCAGTGGTGGACACTGGAGGGGGGGGGGGGGGAGCATGGGTGTGACAGGCTCAAAGGAGAGAGTAGGAAGTGGCAGGATCCCAGGGGGAAGGGCGTAGGGCAGAACTGGGGGTTGAAGAGTGAGCACCCTTGGGCCAAGTGGAAAGTTGGCACCTGTTGCTTCAGCCCTGGATTTGGTACCTATACAAGGTGCCGCATATTAACTTCTGAAGAGCTACATGTAGCTCTGGAGCTACAGGTTGACCACCCCTGCACTACAGGGTTGTGTGGGAAATGGCAGGAATATCAGGCTTCCAGCAGGGGCGCTCAGTCCACACAATCACATGGAACAAATGACTATGAAACAATCCTAAACATGAATCTGGTCCAAACTTAGAATAGGTGCCTTTTCTCCCTAATAAAGTAACTTTTCTCCCCAATGCTTTGTTGGAGAACTGGCTGGCTCCATAGACACCAAGATCAGTATTTCATGAAAAACTTCATGCTTCAAGATCTCTCTTAATTGAAAGTATGCAGAGTACCTGTCACTTCTTTGTTAACTGAAACAGTCACTCATTTCCATGCATAGATAGGATGAACCTGTAAGGTGGGAAACTCACCCAAATCCACCCAATTTAGGCTCAATCAGTTTTCACCTTGACTTATAAATGTTTAGACGGATTTAGTGTTACTCATATTTTCTGAACGTACTCTTATGCCAGACAATAAACAGATACAGATAGCAACTCAAGTTACTATGTTTTAGAGTACTGTGAATATTTCCTGCAGTTCATGACAATTATCTCAGCCTCATTCCTTCAGTTTCCAAGCCAGCAGTTCTTCAACTTTTGTCCTTGTTCTCTTGGCTTCTTATACTTTTTCATATTACATACTCATTAACTGTCCTAGCAACCTTAAGAACTATTACATACCCGTACTATACACATGCACAAGCTTCACTTTTTGTCATTTTTGCTATCTACCTCGTTTTTATTTTGTGCCTTCATGTTACTGTAGCTTTTTTCCCCAACATAGAGATTTTTAGTGTGATACTTTGTGTTTGATTGTACAGATTAATTTCCTCTTATCTCTCTCTCTCTCAGCACAATAAAAAAGCTTTACCTTTTTTCCTGTCACCTATGAGCATTATCTAAACATATCTATGTGAAAGAGAGAATGACAAAACAGCACTCGTGGCAGGCAAGACAAGGCCAAAGCATAAGATTACCCTGTCCAAACTCTTTCACTGTTGTGGCATTCCCCAGGGTACAGTCTGATCTATTGGATTTCTGTGTCAATTTAGCTTTCCAGCCTGGGATGCTTTTACTCTGCTTTACTGTCAAAAACAGCAACCCATCCAGGTTTTGCTCACTCACAGCCAGATGTGAAGCAGGGATTCTCAAACTGGGGTTCATAGTCCCTCAGGAGTTGAGGTGGTTACATTGTGGTTATGAGCTGTCAGCAGTGTGGGGCTGGCAGCCCAATCCCTAATTTAATTAAATTGGTGTATTATACTTAATTTATAGGAGAAGCAGTCACATTTAGAGGCTTGCTGTGTAAAATGGACCACCAATTCAAAAAGTTTGAAAACGACTGTTGTCATTTCTCTCCCAGCTGTGAATACATGAATGCTTTCCCAACCACCCATGAATAAATACAGGGTGATACCTGTAGATCTCCCAATCCCAGCCTTGCCCCCCAGAAATGTGTGTTTTGTACTGTTCAGTAGCCCACTGGACTGTACAAGCTCATAATTATCCTGTCATTCCAACAATGGGTAAGTAATATACCCCAGCCTGGTTGACCTGAGTAGAGATTTCCCAATATTTCAGACACACACAGTGGTTTACATAAAACAATATAACAAGGTGATTAATTGGAGAGAGATTTTAAGTGGTAAGGCATAAAGGTAAGACTTGGTTACAAAAGAAAAAAAAACATGCAAGCTCATATTTAAACGTTGGCAAGGTAAATGATCTTGAAAACAAACATTTTTCCTCCCTCACCCAAATTCTTAACAGCAGTTTCTGCTAGCTAGAAAGTCTTCCAAGTAGGATCGCTCCCCTTTGTCCAAAAGCTTTCTTTCTCATTTAAAGCATTGTAGTAAAGTGAGCAGCGAAGGGAAGGGAAGAGAGAGAAGGGAAAAGAGGTTGAGTGTTTCCATTACAATTTTTACCATCTTTGAAAATTGCACCCTGCTGGGCTATAGACAAAACAGTCTTCTCTGTGTGAGATTTGAAATGTCTTCTAGGTGAATTGTAAATTTCTTGCTTCCTTCTGTGTATGCGCAAAGTTAGTCATCTCAGAGTAGACATGTTAATTCTTTGTTTACAGTCTCCCCTGCTGGCAAGTGGTTGTTAGAACAATTATTAGTGTTCTAACATTGTGGTCAGTCTTTTGCTTTATCTGAGGAACAAATCTGTGGGCATTCCCCAGAATTACAACACATTTCAGTAACAAACATATAGTAAAATCTATAGTTTTCCACACCTCTTTTAACTGGACAGTGATGTTCAGTAAATGAATTTTCAATGATACCACACAAGACATACTTTGTAGAGAATACATCATATTACAATGGTGAATATAAATATAAACTGATACATTTAAAAAAAACATTTTTAACCATTCAAAGAGTCTCTGCATAATTCAGTGCCAGTATATGTGTATCATCCTACGTTTTTATTTTTTGACTAGAGAGTTATGGGAAATGACATTACTGTTAATGTCAGGAGCTCCTTGTCTTTTTAAAATAAACGTGACTTTTCTCAAGTGTAGCTTGTAAATTATTAAAAAAACTTATCAATTATTTTGTCTGGTATATTTTGAGGTTACACAGAAAACTGTCATTCATGCTTAAATCTGACACTTTACATTCAAATTTGAATGAAGACACTAATTATCTTACCCATTACAAAGATAGCTTCCCCAATTATCACCTCTAATATCATTAGCTCAGACATTTACCTCCCCCCCCCCTTAACCCCCTCCATCCCGCTTCTGTTCTGAAATTTGATTTGTCCTTTTCATATGTGTTCACTTTTTTTTAATTGTATCCTTTGGTATATATGGTTGTGACTATTTTCTTCCACTATTTGATCTGAGGAAGTGGGTCTGACCCACGAAACCTCATCACCTATTAAACCATCTTGTTAGTCTTTAAAGTGCTACATAGTCCTGTTTTTTGTTTCTTCTAAATGTAAGTTGTATGACTTTTAAGCGCCCATATAAAAATGGCCTCATTATTCCAAAATGCTTCTGGTATTGATATTAAGTTGATTTCTCTAAAGTCACAAATGGAATTTGTGAGAGAACTGGGACTGGTTCCACTGAATCCATTATATCAAGGGTCTCAAAGTCCCAACCTGTGGGTCATCCCCTTTTGGAGGAATTGTGTAATGCCTTGCCCCTTCTTACCATCACTCCACCCTATCCCCCCATGGCACCGCATGCCTTAGGGTGTGGGTTTGGCAATCACCACCTGAGACTGTGCAGCAGTCATGCCCCCTTTTCCTTTTCTCACTGCAGGCACAAAAGCAGGAGCAGTAGGGAAGCGGAATGAGTGCACTTCCTATTTAATAACATAGAACCAAACTTTGTAGAAGTGTTAAATGTATTTTTGATAGCACTAATCTCCGCTGTAGCTGTAAAGAGATTAGGATTTTTAGTTTATTATGACTAACTCATTCAAAGTTAAGAAACCAGTGGGAATTGAACAAGCTTATTTTCTTCCAATCTCTGAATTAAAGCTAGGCCTGAGGGAAAGAGACCTACTAGTTCTAAAATCTTGAAGGGCATGGTGATCAGAAACAATCAATGCGGCTATTATTTCCTTTGTTTAATCAGTTGACTCTTAAATGAAAAATATGTTTTTATAAACACAATTTCTCATGTATTCAGCACATTTGGTAGTTTTATTTTACTAATTAACCATTTGAAAGTGCTAGATTTGTGAATTTTAATTGAATTTGGTTCAGTATTGAGTATATTTGGATTGTAAACTTTTTTTCCCTCTTAGGTATTTTCTTTTAAAAATCCTACATCTAAATTTGCATGATGGGATAATTTAGAAAAGTAAAATACAATAGAGAGAAGGAAGGAAAAATGGAAAGGAAAAATGTAGGAGAGAAGGAGAGAAAAAACATTGTAGGGAAAGATCAGGAGTCGGAGTGGGAGAGAAAGGAAAGAAAAAGGTGGTAAAAAAGCAAGAAATGTGCTAGTTAATTTTTTTTAATTCATGTGTTGGAAAGTTGACCATGCTATATTAAATACAGTGCACACCTATCTTTTTTCTTAAAATGTGTAGCTTTCTTACACTCATGTTGTGGTAGAGAGGTATTTTACCCTAATACTAGAAAGTATTTTGTATTTTTGAAATACTATACATGGTATCCCTTAGGTATCTCATAGGATCAGGGTCCCTTTGTGCTAGGTGCTATATAAACAGAGAGACATGGTCTCTGCCAAGAAGAGCTTGTAAAATCACTTCAGATTGTAATCCAACACCGATTACCTCAAATACACTTATCAGTTTTTAAGAAAAATATTCTCTTTCACAGGTCAAGCTACCACCAATGATGGAAATCATAACTGCTGAACAGCTGATGGAATATTTAGGTTAGTAGTGATTTAAAATTTATAATTATTAGTTATTTATAATTGTATTCAATAAAGTAATTTATCACTTGTTTCTCATCATATAATTTTTTCTCCAGCAGGTTTTGTTGAAATAGGTTACATAAAATAGATTCTGGTATACTAGACTACCTTTGGTTATAATTTGTGCTTTTCATTGGTGCTGCTATTGGAAGTTCTGTGCTCTACTGCCTGTTTTCATGTAAAATGTTGCTATGGCTGCCAGCTTATGGTTTGTGTCATGCAGGTGGCTTGGCCTCACGCTCCAAAATATCGAAAGATACTTTTTAATTCATGTTCCTTGCTTGGTTCGTATTAGTATTTTTCAGAATATATATGTCAACTGTTTCTTTTAATTGTCTACAGTGACTTTATTTTTCTCCTTTTTGTTCTTGCCAAATTATAGTAACAGTAAAAATTAATGTAATTGGTGTGGTGGGTAGAGCCCTTTATTTGCAGGTACTACTTTATTCTTGGGTTCAGTCTCTAACTCAGTGGTTACCAACCTTTTTAAGCCACTGAAAGCTTTGGTACTCCTTCATCTGTGTTGACTACCTCTACAGTACCCACTATTTCAGCACCTAAAACAGAGATGGTGCCAAGTGACCTATTAGTGGAGCCAGTTGTGATAAGTATCACATGCTGAGAGATTGAGGGGGATGATATCCAAACTAATAGTTTGGAAGTCACCAGTGCTCCTGGTTAAAAAGGTATTCTAGTACTGATCTCCTGAAAGAGACGGGCACATCTGATAGAATGGCACTTCCTTGGAGGAGGTGTAGTCTTTCTCTCCTTGGCATAGGAGGGACTCGTCTCTTTACTGTCCACTTCGATTCCCTAGCAAGTACAGTGGGAGTCAATGAGATTCTAGAGAGCAGTACATGAAGGGTAGCAGAAAGAGGCTTTTGAGGTATTTGTTATATTCTAAGAGTTCTAAAGGAATTCAGATATGAAATTGTAGAACTATCAGCTGTGATATGTAATGTATTTCTGAAATCAGTCTCTGCACCAGATGAGAAGGCAGCTAACATAACACTGATTTTTATAAAGGGGTTCCAAGATAACCATGGTGATAACAAGCTGATGAGCTTAACAGGGCAAATTGGTTGAAACTTTAGTAAAGAAGAGAATTATATGAGACAAAGATTAACACAGTTGAGGAAGGGTCAGCATGGCTCTTGTAAAGGAAATTGATGCCTCACCAAGCTCTTAGATTTCTTTGAGAGTGTCAGTTAGCAAGTAGATAAGGGTAATCCAGTTAATATAGTGTACTTCAATATTCAGAAAAGCCTTTGACATGTTCCCTCATCAAAATATTTTATACAAAATAAGAAGTCCTGGGATAAGAAAGAAGGTCCTCTCATGATTGGGTAACTGGTTAAAGATCAGAAACAAAGAGTAAGACCTAAATGGTCAGTTTTCACAATGGAGAGAGGTGAACAGCAGGGACCTCAAGGAGCTCTGTCTGGATGTGCTGTTCAGTGTTCATTAATGATCAGGGGAAAAGGGATGTGTGATGGGTTCAGTCACAGAGATCCCATTAAGGCTGTCATTTAATGTATTGAAATATCACTGAGCTTGCCCACCTGCTCTTTGGGGTGCTCCAATCCCCTGTTCTGCACCAGGCCCTCTGGTTTCATGCAAAGTTGGCACTGAGTTGGGGTCATAGCACAGAGAAGAGCAATACAGGCCCTGAGGTCAGCTCAGCTCTAGGAATACTCTGTCAAAGGGATTTTAATAACGAGTAATCCTGTGGCACCTTAGAGCTATGCTAATTGCATAGCTTAAGTTGAAATAGCTTAAGTTGACTTTTGGCACTCTCGATACAGAAGTTACTTCAAGAGAGCACTCTCCCTCCTACTTGCCTTAGTTCTTGTACAATGAGGGTTTCAGGAGTCAGAGTAAGCAGTCTTCCAGCTCATCGTTATTTTGAAATAACTGCTTGTGTGTAGGCTCAGACTGTTATTTTGGAATAATGCTGCTGTGTAGATATAGCCTTAGAGACTAACAAAAAGATCTAGAGTGTCATGAGTTTTCGTGGGCAAAACCCAGTTCTAAACAGTCTTGACACAGATGGGAAAGTAGCTGATGTAACACTGGAACCAGAATCCCAGATAACTGTCTTACTCTGTGTAAAGTTTTATTCAGGAAAAGCTCATAAAAGCCCCTTTATCAATGAAAGAGAGAGAAGCACAGCTGTTTGTCTGTCCAGGTAACACTTTTTTACACTGGGTAATCAATAAGTGATTTGATTAAATATAAAAGTAGGATTTAAGTGGTCATGAGAGGTAGCAGATGGAACAACATGTTACTAAATAAAATAAAACATGAAAGCTAAACTTAATACACTAAGACTGTGGACACCAACCAGTAGATCGAGATCTACCAGTAGATCTTGGAGCCTCTGACAGGTGATCTTGACTGGTTTGGCCAAGAGGTTGTTGAATGCCAGCATTTCAGCTACCCCTCCCTGCACTGCTGCACATCTCCTGCCCCTTGCCTTGGAGCTGTGCCCCTACTCTCCCTCCTGCTACCTGGGCAGGGCAGGGAAAGCAGAGGAGGGAGTGCAGATGTTAGGATGCCCCATCTTCCACCTTATATTCTATCTCCACAGAAAAGGTGGGGACACAACAAGGCTTGGAATGGGGGGAGTTTTCTGGCTGCTTTTGAGAGCAGTGCAGGGCCAAGGCAGTGGTGATTCTACCTCATTCCCACTGCACCACCACCCAGGAGCCACCTGAGGTAAGCAGAGTCTATCTGGAGCCTGCTCCAAACCCATGCCCTAGTCATGAACCCCAAATGCTTGCCTTAGCCGCCTGGACCCAAACTCCTTTACACAGCCTGTACCCTGAACACTTCCCCCTCCGGCACCCCAACTCTCTGCCCCTGGCTCAGCTCAGAGCCCCCCTCACACTCCAAATCCCTTAGCCCAAGACCAGAGCCTCAGCCCTCTGCCCCTTCCTGGTGAAAGGGAGGGAGAATGTGGAAGGTAGGACCGACTGAGCAGGATCAGGGCCTTGGAGAAGGGGCACGAAGGAAGTGGGGCAAGGGTATTGGGTTTGAGGTAGATCTTACATTGCACTTAAATTGAAAAAGTGATCTTGTGCTTAAAAAGGTTGGAGACCACTGCACTAAGAGAACTTGTTACAAATCATAATTTCTTACTCTAGTTCTTAATTTAGGTAAAGTACTTCTCAGACCAGAGATGACCTAGTTCCAGCAGTTCTCCCCACCCCGTCCCTCACCAGTTGTTAAAGTCCTGTTTCCTGGTGTTTTCAAGCATCTTCTGGGAGTGGGAGGCAGTCTGCAAAGGTAGCTAAATACAATCATTCTTTGCTTCCCTTGCCTTATACAGAATTTCTCTAGAGCCCGAAACCTTTGTTTGATTCCCCCACATCTCCGTGGAAAAGCACAAAATTCAAGATTGATTTCAGCATCAATGGTCACAAGTCTACATGAGTCAATAGCAGTATAGCAGGTCTGCAGGAAGACAGTAATCCCACATTCAGTTGTCTCTTGCTAATGGGCTATTAGTTCTGTGTCTGGCTTCTTTATTGTTGTTCCTGGTGGACTGGTAATAGGCTTTCCCTAATATTAACAGATTAATAATATATCTACAGTCAGTATTCCTTATTTCAGATACAGCAATGGTACATGCATACAAATAGAATGTATACAGTCAGTAGATTACAAGCTTTCCAATGATACCTTACATTAAGAACTATTTTGCATAAAGCATTTTCCAGTTATGCATATTCATAGTCATAAGCATATTTTCATAAAACAGAGGGAAAGTCATAAGCATATTTTCATAAATCAGTTAGGTGGCAAGTTCTCAGATGACATAAAATCATTCCAGATAGTTAAATCCAAAGCTGATTCTGAAGCGTTACCAAGAGCTTTCACAAAACTGGGTGACTGGGCAAAAAAAATGGCAGATGAAATTCACCATTAAGTGAAAGGTAAATACACTATGTGCTTTGTTATATTGTCATGTGTTTCCTTTGCTATTCTTGCTACTTTTCATCACTCAAACTTGAAATGTGTCTCACAATTTGTCACTTAACTTTTCTGCATGTTTCTGCTGGAGAAAAATACATTTATATTTAGAACATAAACAAGGTGTAATATTAAAAAAAAAAGAATTGAACATTTTAGAAAAATTAATAAAAATGGGAAATTAATAGACAGTTATAACATTAAAAAAATCCACTCACTATATTAACATAAGTGCTTCTGAAAATCTGGTTATATTATTTTAATGTGATGCTCGGGTTTTTAACTCAATTTTTCTATTTTTGAAAATAAAATGAAAATGCTTTTAAATCATTGTTGTGTGGTGGGGCTGAGGATGAGAGGCTGCCCCTCCTGGCAGAGGGGACTATCCCAGCCCTCTTTCATTGCAGCAGCTTGGGGCTAGCGAGAAGCGCCACTCCATAGCTGCTGCAGCGCCAGATGCCATAGCAGGTCCAGATTCGTCTGCCCCCATTTTGTCTAAGAGCTTCAGACAGATGTACTCTTTAAAAGTTATCTAAAGCTTTGACTTGTGGAATAAGTCATAATTTGAAAATTTATAATTTTTTTAAGGTGACTATATTCTTGATGCAAAACCAAAAGAGATATCGGAAATTCAACGACTAAATTACGAGCAGGTAAGATACAGAGTTTCTAAAAAGCAAATTTTTTTTCAGTAATGAACTAAAGCATTGTTTTGTTTTAATGAAAAATAAAATTTTAGTTGAGAGTTTATAAAATGAAATGTACGGGAAATAGTTTTTGTTCCTATTTATTCAGTACAGTATCAAATTTAGTTTTACAGTACTTTCCCTAGACAGGATTGGTCATGGCTATACGAATGACTTCGTTTAAAACAGACAACAGTTTTTTATCTTGTTTATAGTAACAGATTGGCCTTTGGTTTAGTGTTAAATCTGACTTCTAAGTCTTTCCTTCTCGGCTAGCAGTGAACATAAAATGACTTTGTATGCTGTTCCATCAGCCATGGCAGAATGAGTTCCTTTATCTGCAATGAGTATAATGACAGACCCAGTTGTACTTATTTTAAAGTAGTTCATATTTTCAGTTCAGATGTCCCTGGAGTACTGGTGGTAAGTACTTGTTCTGAAATCTGCGGTAACTGAAAACGGTTAGCCTACCCCGTTCAGATAGAAATAGAAAAGTTAATCACTTGAAATTTATCTGAAGATGCTGCTGTAACTAGACACAGAAATAGTACAGAAAGTATTAAGAATTCTCTGAACTGATTCATAGATATTTGTTTTGTTCTAACTTCAGTTGAGGATATAGTAGCTGATTTAGTAATAATATACTTGTATTTGAAATGGAATAACTGAGATAAAAATGTCTCCCCCAAATATATATATAGTAGCAAACCTGTTGCAAGTACTGCTGGCATAGAATTGGGTGATCCTACATGTGTATTTGAAAAGCTTTGGGAATCTTTTGGGATGAGTCACTATATAAATATGAAATTTAAAAAAAAACCCACTATGTAGAGGCAATTGGAATGTGTGTAAGCAGTAATTTTATTATTAAAGCAAAAAATCGCTGTACATACCTGAATTAAAATGTCATAATTTGGACATAGTTTTTGAAATTCTATTCTTTGCTGTAACCACAGTAATGTATTCTGATTTTTTTATGTAGTTTTAATACAGGCAGTCCCCGGGTTACGTACAAGATAGGGACTGTAGGTTTGTTCTTAAGTTGAATTTGTATGTAAGTCGGAACTGGTACATATTGTAGGGGAAACTCTAGCCAAACATTTCTCCAGAGCTCAGTTTTATTCTCCCACACCTCACTTCCCTCAGTCCTTTATTCTCAAGGGCTACGTCTACACTGGCCCCTTTTCCGGAAGGGGCATGTAAATTTCACCAGTCGTCGTAGGGAAATCCGCGGGGAATTTAAATATCCCCCGCGGCATTTAAATAAAAATGTCCGCCGCTTTTTTCCGGCTTTTAAAAAAGCCGGAAAAGAGCGTCTACACTGGCCCCGATCCTCTGGAAAAAGTGCCCTTTTCCGGAGGCTCTTATTTGAAGTAGGAATAAGACCCTCCGGAAAAGGGTACTTTTTCCGGAGGATCGGGGCCAGTGTAGACGCTCTTTTCCGGCTTTTTTAAAAGCCGGAAAAAAGCGGCGGACATTTTTATTTAAATGCCGCGGGGGATATTTAAATCCCCCGCGGATTTCCCTACGACGACTGGTGAAATTTACATGCCCCTTCCGGAAAAGGGGCCAGTGTAGACGAGCCCAAGCTGAGGTGTCTGCTGAGAAAAGCCGCTCCGCGTCTTCCTGGTCTGCTGTGGGGGGGTGCTAGCTTCGTGTCTCCCTGGTCTGCTGGGGGGGAAGCAGCTAGTGTGGGGTTGCCTCACCCCGTTTGTAAGTAGGGATCCGATGTAAGTCGGATCCATGTAACCCGGGGACTGCCTGTACATGCAACTTTTTCTGCTTCCTGGTGATGATTATGAAGTGATTGAGAGCAACAAAACTCAGGATGCTCAGACTCATTTCTCACCTTGGTTTCAGAGCACACTTGTGTTTAGTGTGTTCATTTTCACTTGGAGATTCATACTTATGATACAGGGTAAACATCCTCTTATAGGATATGGGGGAGGATGTGGACTATCTCTATAAAACAGTGAATCCGACGACATAGGAGAGGAGAGGTGAAAGACATTTTTTTTCTTTGTTTGCTTATTGTAATCTTGTAGGGTTCTTGTTATAAATGTATGCTTTGTAACTGTTGTTAATTGGAAAGGGGTTTTCTTGCTCATTTTTTTAAACCCTAAAAAGAGAAAGTAATGTGAAAACTTGCATATGAGCTTCTGTGTAAGTGTCAACAGTGACAGATTTAAGTAGTTTTTCTTTAAAAAAGGATTAAGCCACTTTAGGGTGTATGGAAGGCAAATGTCTAGGAATTGACACATTTTCAGCCTGGTATCTAAAATCAACGTGAGTGTTCCTTGGTTCATACTAGGGATGTGATAGTCATAGAACAGGGGTGGGCAAGAATGCCTCCACGGACCCGATCTGGCCTGCCAAGCAGGTTGATCCAGCCTATAGACGCCCTGCCCCCAGCCCAATCAGGATCTGTGGGCGGAGGAACCTGGAAGTGTCCTGCCCCTGCATCTTCCGCTCAAGGACCCTCACCTTCTGGGTCGTCCTGGGGCCACTTGACACATTTTTGAAGTGGCCCCCCTTCTAAAATTATTTCCTGACCCTGTCATAAAATCATGGAATACTAGAACTGGTAGGTACCTTAAGAGGTCATCAAGTCCAGTTCCCTGCCCTCACGGCAGGACCAAGCATCATTTAGATCATCCTTGACCGATGTTTATCTAACCTGGTTAACCTGCTCTTAAAAATTTTGAATGATGGGGTTTCCACAAACCCCCTAGGCAATTTATTCCAACGTTTAACCACCCTGACAGTTAGGTTTTTGCTAACGACCAAACTAAACCTCCTTGCTGCAATTCTTGCTGCAAGAATCCCATTGATTCTTGTCCTAACATCAGAGGTCAAAAGGAACAATTTTTCTCCCTCGTCTTTGTAACACCCTTTCAGGTACCTGAAAGGTGCTATCATGTCCCCTCTCAGTCTTCTCTTTTCCAAACTAAACAAACCCAATTCCTTCAGCCTTGCCTCATAGATCATATATTCTGTATCTTCAGTCATTTTTGTTGGACCTTCTCCAATTTCTCCACATCTTTCTTGAAATGTGGTGCCCAGAACTGGACATAATATTCCAAGGCTGTGTCTACACTGACACGGTCTTGCGCCAAAGCAGACGCTTTTGCTTTCTGCCTGTCTACACTGGCTGTGTGTTCTTGCGCAAGTAAACGGACGTTCTAATGTATGAAATCAGGGCTTCTTGTGCAAGAACTATGATGCTCCTGCTCAGGAATAAGCCCTTTTGCGCAACTGTTCTTGTGCAAGAGGCCAGTGTAGACAGGCAACATGAATTTCTTGCGCAAAAAAGCCCTATGGCTAAAATGGCCATTAGAGCTTTCTTGCGCAAGAGAGCGTCTACACTGTCATGGATGCTCTTGCGCAAAAGCACATCTCTTGCACAAAAGCACATCCCAGTGTAGACACTCTCTTCTGGAAGAGTTTTTGCACAAGAACTCTTCTGCAAAAGAGTTCTTGCACAAGAAGCTGCCAGTGTAGACGTAGACCAACTGTGGCCTAATCAGCAGAGTAGAGCAGAAGAATGACTTCTTGTGTCTTGTTCACAACACTCCTGTTAATGCATCCCAGAATCATATTTGGTGTGTGTGTGGCTGTTGTTTTTGGTTGGTTGGTTGGTTGGTTGGTTTTTTTGCAGTGTCACGCTGTTGACGCCTATTTAGCTTGTGGTCCACCATTGTCCCGAGATCCCTTTCTGCCATACTCCTTCCTAGACAATTGCTTCCCATTTTGTATGTGTAAAACAGATGGTTCCTTCCTAAGTAGAGTACTTTGCCTTTCTCATTTATTTTATTTACCTCAGACCATTTCTCTAGTTTGTCCAGATTATTTTGAATTATGACTCTATCCCCCAAAGCACTTGCAAGTGCTTGGTATCATCTGCAAACTTTATAAACGTACTCTCTGTGCCATTATCTCAATTGTTGATGACAATACTGAACAAAATCAGTCCCTAAACTGACACCTGCAGAACACGTTTTGTTATGCCCTTCAGGCATGACCGTGAACTGTTAATAACTACTCTCTGAGACTGGTTATCCAGTCACTTATGACCCACCTTATAATAGCCCCATCTAGGTTGTATTTCCCTAGTTTATTGAGAAGACTCTCTCAATACGTTACTAAAACTTGGTATACCACATATATTGCTTCCCCCGCTTATCCACAAGACTTGTATCCTAGAAAAGAATGCTACCAAGTTGGTTTGACCCGATTTGTTCTTTACAAATCCATGCTGGCTGTTACCTGAAAGATAATAAGGAGATAGGTATTTGCAGATTAATTCCTTAATTATATGCTCTATTATTTTTGCTGGCACAGAAGTTAAGTTGTCTGGTCTGTAGTTTCCTGGGTTGTTCTTATTTCCGTTTTTGTAAGATGAGCACTATGTTTTCCCTTGTTCAGTCTTCTGGAATCTCTTCCATCTGCTATGACTTTTCCAAGACAATAGCTCGGATTATTCAAGGACCCGATAGAAGAGATTTCTAGGATGCATTTCATCAGGTCCTAGTGACTTGAAGACAACTAACTTTTCTAAGTAATTTTTAATTATTTTCCTATTTTTACTTCTACGCCTACCCCATTTCCATTAGCATTTGCTATGTTAGGCATCCAGTCACCACCAGGGATTCTTGGTGATAACTGAAACAAAGAAGTCATTAAGCACCTCTGCCATTTCCACGTTCTGTTATTGTTTCTCCCTTGTCATTGAGCAGTGGACCTACCCTGTCCTTGGCCTTCCTCTTGCTTTTGATATATTTGTAGAATGTTTTCTTGTTACCCGTTATGTCTCTAGCTAGATGGAGCTCGTTTTCTGCCTTTACCTTTCTAATCTTGCCCCAGAATACCTGTGATGTTTGCTTATATTTATTTGACCTAGTTTCTGCTTTTTTATGTGACTCCTTTTTGAGGTTTAGATCATGTAAGATCTCCTGGTTAAGCCAAGGTGGTTTCTTGCCATACTTCCTCTTTCCTACGCAGTGTAATAGTTTCTGTTTGGGCCCTTAATAATGTCCCTTTGAAAAACTGCCAACTGTCTTCAGTTGTTTTTCCTCTTAGTTAAGGTCCCATGGGAAGCAAGACAATCAGGTTTGAGTTCACTAAAGTCTGCCTTCCTGAAATTCCTTAGAATCATGAACTCTGATTTAATGATCACTTTGACCCAAACTGCCGATCACCTTCAAATTCTCACCCAGCTCCTCACTATTTGATCAAATCAAATCTAGAACAGCTTCCCCCTTAGTAGCTTTCTCAACTTTCTGAAATAAAATTTTTTATCCAGTGCAGTCCAAGAACTTGTTGGATAATCTGTGGCCTGTTGCTACTTTCCCAACAGATGTTTGGGTAGTTGAAGTCCCTCATCACCACCAAGTCCTGTGCTTTGGATGCCTGTTAGTTGTTTAAAAAAAAAAAAAAAAAAGTCTCATCCACCTGTTGTTCCTGGATAGGTGGTCTGTAGTAGACCCTAGCATGATATCATCCTTGTTTTTTACCTCTTTTAATCTAACCCAAAGATTCTCACAAGTCTGTCTCCTATGTCCATCTTAACCTAAGTCAAAGTGTACCATCTTAGTATATAAGACGACACCTCCTCCCTTTTTTCCCTGCCTCCCAGTTAACTGATGAGCTTGGGCTCATTGATTTAACTTTCATGGTTAGATGTAAACTCCACCCCACTCCCTGCACTGCTGCCTCTGAATCAGAGGCGGAATCATGGGGGCTGGCGGAAGAGAAGCAGTTTCCTGTGCATATTTGCTACTGTGGGGCCACTTGCCTCCCAAATGTAAATGTGTAACCATGGAAAATTTCAAGAGTTTGAAAATTAACCGAGATAACCATTTCAAGATAAAGAGCTTGCACATGTGAAGGCATAATTTGACATTTGGGGTCTTCATTCCTGTATCAACTTGTTAATTGGAAAAATATCTTTGGCAATGCACCTGAGATGGCCCTCATAATCTACCTAATTAGCCTAATTTGTACATCAGCTAGGGATTTCAGTTTCTAGTGCTGTTACTGCAGTATCATTCACAAATTACACTTCAGATCTTGAAAAGAAATCCTATAGAATAAAAGTGTTCAGGAAAATAGATTATGAAATCTAAAATTAAGGATACTGATTATTCCTCCTGACTTTTCAGGGAGAGATCCCTCACTTCTCAAGCCATTCAGACCTTGCTATAATGCACTGAAATGACGAACCTTTGTGTTACCATAGTTAGTATTTGATTTGTTAAATTTCTTCTTCCCGAGAAATTGAGACATTAAAATCTTAGAATGCTATGTTAATCATTTGTATTGCCTTAAGCAATCAGGTCAAAATATTGAGATCATGCAGGGATATTTTCTATTATAGACTGATAAATTTACTACTGATGTAAAAATGCATTTTTTGGGGGGGTAAATGAGTAACTGCTGAAAATTTCAGCTGTTACACGTTTACAGGTGAAGCCTCCAGCCTGCCCCCGTGCTACAACCCCTCCTCATGCTGCTGTATCAGAGGCAGCAGCTCAGGGAGACAGGCACAGCTTTGTGGGAGCTGGTACATGCAGAGACCATGATGAAAAGCTGCTTAAATGTGTACACTATCATATCCCTAAAATTTACAAGATGCACCTATTAATCATGCACCATAACACAGCTCCCCTTCATCTTTTATGTTAAGATCAGTAAAAAGAACATGATTTACAAAATAATGAACAGTATAGGGAGAAGATAGGTTGGGTACCTCTGTGCCACTTTTCTTCCTAATCTAAGGGAAAGTAGACTTTTAATTGACGGATTAGCAACACATTTCAAACTAATCAGGAGAGATGAATCACAGAAATGGAGAAGCGGTGACTCCCTCTCCACATGCCCTCTGGACCAGCATCTGCCTGCCCCTCAGCCCTGCCCTCAGCCTGCCCAGCCCATGTGCTTTTTGTGTGGGTTGGCTCTGTGCAGCCCGACCTATCCACAGCACTTGGGGGCATGCTGTAGGTTTCCCCCTTCTCCCCCCAAGCGAGCAGCTCTGGCGTGCACCGGTGACCTGGGTCAGTGTTCATTGGTTTCTGTTTACAGTTAAACTTTGATAGGGTCCAGAGAGAGGGAGTGGCAGCTGGGACCCTAGGAGAGGGGCCAACAGCCATGACCTTGTGTATATCTGGGATCTGTTGGCAGCAGAGCCTGCAGTGCAGGACTGGCAGCTGCAGCCCCAGGAGAGGGGCCAGCAGTCAGGATATTGCCAGTTGCAGAACTGGCAGCCTAGACCCTGAGCGTAGGGGTACCCCTCCAGCACTCTCCTCTCCCTACCTCTTCATCCTTGGATAAAACATTTAACCATGTAATCGATGGACTTTTGGTCACACAATTACAGTTTTTGTACATATTTTTACATTGCTGCCCTAGAATGGGTCAGGTCTTTTCTAATTCTCACCTAGAGCATCTTGGCTCCTGGGGAGCCAAATGTGAGGAAGTGTCCTACTTTTTCTATTCCTATCCTCCGCTTAAGGAGTCTTTCTCCTCTGTAGAGTGCCTGCTTCTGCTACTATGCCTTACTGTTTTCACTGCAGCAGCAATGCAAGTTTGATATGATTCTGGAGTTTCACTGCATCCCACAGGGTTCTTGACACTAGCAGTGAAACTGACAAGAATTTAAATACTGTACCCCCTGCTGGTGCTTAGTAGTGTTGTGCAGAAGTCCTTGAAATGACTGCATATTTGGGAAGACAAACAATACTGAGTTGGTTTGCATTTTGGAATATTTACTCTGGAACCGTAATGTACAGAAACACCTACTTTTAATCAAAAGCTTAATTTTATAGAAACTGATAACATATGCCCTTGTGTAGCAAGCAAAACTTTTTACTTAACTCGAGTGAGTGAATTTTTCAAGCCCCATCTACATGTGGTTCATGTCGTCTTCTCTGTGCATAACTTTTTTAAAGGAGAAAGAGGGGATTTCATTGGGAGTAAATGATTAGCATTTGAAATAGAACTGTTTACTTTTTATTACTGGATCTCCTTTTTTGTTTGGGAGGATATATGCATCCTACTTGTATCCCACTGTGTTGGAAAAAAGTGAATTGAGTGGCATTGTAGAAACGTAAATTGACATGGAGTAGAATTTTTCAAAATAATTAAATTTATTTTCTGATAAACTTTGGTTAGAGTAACTGACATACAGTGTTTCATGTATCCAAGTGAGTGCCAAGTTATCAGTGGTTGCAAGAAGTCTTGTGCTTTAGAATGTGTATACCTATATTAAATAAGGTTGAACTAATATTGTTTAAATTTCTATTTCTATTGTTTAAGTTTCTCTCTAATCACACCCATCTGTAACATATCCAATGGATAAGGAGAAACCCATTACAATATTTTTTACACCTGCCTAGTGTCTTCCTACCTAAAACAACCTGTCAGCTCCTCCCAGTAAGTCCTTCGTCAACTGCTTGATATCTTCTTACAGGCAGAGTGATCTAAAAGCTGGGAACCCAAAATTTGGACTCCGATTCAGTGTTCCTTCTAATACTTTTCATACATGTGGAGAATAAATTGTGTTACATGCACTTAGGCATGTGGGGATGTGCACTGCCAGTGGAAATGCTGCTGGCTCTGCGTGCTATGCTGTCAGCTGAGTGACTTGTGAATTTTTCCTGGATGACCACTTAAGAGTTCAGCTTACAGGGAACACTCCTCTCATCTAGCCCTGTTATAAACTTAATCCAGGAGTTCTCAAACTTTTTCATAAGTGGACCACATTAGAGAGGTAAGGCTAGCTCCACCAATATTAGGGTTACCTAACACATCACAACAACAGTGAAGTGCACTACAGAGCAGAACTTGGTCTTTCCTTTTAAATGGAAATTGTATGTGAGCAAGGAATCATATGAAGATGGAAAAGATTGTTTAATATTGTAGACTTGAGCACTTTATAGGTAGAATACATAGACAACTTTAATTTGGGTACTGTTTTGGTTCTACTTCAGTGTGTACCTGCAAGAGAAAAAAAAACAGACACAGAGATGGATTTTTGATGGGAAGATGAAACTTCCATAACTGTTCACTTTCATGATAGAAACTAAATATCCCCACCTGACCCAACACATGTGTTGATTTGGATTCATTGCGGTGCTTTCATGACTAATAACCAATGTTCAGCATGGAGCTCCTTTCACTGTAAGCCAGGCCTGGGCAAAATAACCTCCATGTGCCAGATCCAGCCCGCAAAGCCAACAGATCTGGCCCCCAGATCCTTCCCTGCCTCCTGTACGTTGCTGAAAAATGCAATCATTGCAGGGCTCTGTTTGAACAGCTGTGATCCTGGGTGCGGCAGGAGAGGCTTCACACATTGCTCTCGCCCTCAGCACAATCCCACTGGTCAGTTTTCGGCCAGTCGGAGCTGCCTGGTACTAGGAAGCCTGTGAAGCCCACCCTGTCCCCTCAAGCTCCTAGCTGTTCAAAAACCACATGGCCGCTGCAGCCATTGCAGGAGGTGGGGCAAATGGGAATGAGCCAGCAGCCTTCTCAAGCAGGGAGTCAAGCAGGTAAGTCTCCCAGCCAGAGCCTGTCTTTGTCACTCCAGACTTTTGCCTCCCACCCCACATAACCCAAACCCTCTGCCCCATTCCTGCCCGCATATCCCCTCCCAGATCCTGCACCCAGTTTTCTGCCTCAAGTCACAACCCCCTCTTGCTCAAGGTCACAACCCAAACCCCTGCATCCTAGTTCCCTAACCCAGGTCACAATTGCCTCCTTCCCCCAAACTCCTTCTCAGACCCCACACCCTCTCCTGCACCCCAGTCCTTTACTGCAAGCTCCCTTCTGCACCCAACCTCCATTCCAGACCCAGAACTTCTTCCATTAATGTGGAACCACTTTCCAAATTCTTGGAATGGCCCTCCACCAAAAATTATTGCCCGTTCCTGCTTTAAGCCTTAGTTTACAGTTTCCTATGAGAGTGAATAAATATACACTTGAAAGGCGTCTCAATCTACAATGATTTCTAAGATCTTCCCATATTCCTTCAGTTTAGCAGGTTCAGTTACCCCTGGGGTCTTTTTCTTTTAACTCTGAGAGCTGGCCAGTGTGAAATTTATGGCATTATGGAACATAACTTGTAATGAAATTACTCCATGTATAAACTTACAACTTTTAAACATTGTCCTTTCTCTTTACTAACATAAAAATTGCAAGAAAGGAATGAACCTTGCCTTATTATCCACCCGCCCCTGCAAAATCTCTGTTATATGTTTTTCCCAACATACCTCATAGTCCTCCACTTTCACTCCCCTACTCCTTCTCAGCAATTATTTTTCTCCCTCAGTGCCTCCATTAGCCATGACTCCCCCATGTCTTTGCACTGCTTCTGAGAGGAATCGGAAATACATTTCTGTATTGTAGTTTAAATTAAATATTACTCAAGTTGTGTGTTAATATGTCTAGTAAGGAACCTAGTTGTCAAAACACATTTCCTATCTTTTTTTGTTATCTTTAATAATACAGACATACTTGTTGGTGGGTACTTTGAAATAATTACCAAATAATTGAAACTATGGTGATTATATTGTGATTTTTTTTTGAGAAATATTCGAGTGATTGCTCATGTGCATTCCAATATAGGTGTGTACACACAGTGTGCACATGCTGTCGGAGACTTTTCCCTCAGCAATACCATTAGGGCCAGCAGGGAGCCCCCTGGACTGGTGCCAATATATCGGCCCATATATACCCCTGTTGGCCCCCTCACCCACTCAGTTCCTTCTTACCACCGTGACGTCTTCAGGTCGTTCTCTTCACTGTTCTTCTCCTTCGTTAGCAATCATCTGTTAAGTACCTGTTAATTTAGTTAGACTTTATTTGTAGTTTTCTTTTTACCCCATCGTGCCATGTGCCCACGGCAGGGCATGCCTGGCTCGCAAGGCTGTAAGCCCTGCAAGAAGTGCAACAAGTCTACGCTGTGTGGTGACCCACACTCATTGTGTTTGAAGTGCCTGGGAGAATCACACATTACAGACGCGTGAAAAATTTGTAAGGCGTTTAAGCCCAGAACCAAACGAGAGCGCGAGTCACGGCTCAAGGTGCTCCTGATGGAGGCGGCACTCCAGCTGGCTCTGGCTCTGGCACCGTTACAGGACTGGGCACCAAGCTCCAACAGCGCACCGACCTCGGTGCATGACAGCTCCGCACACCGTGCCTCTCCGGTACCGCACAGGGCCAGACGTCGCTCCCAGTCACCGGTACCAATACAGAAGAGGAGGCCTAATAGGCACGTGCCCTCCATGCACTCTACAGTGGGGCACATGACGCCAGCCAGTCCAGAGCCCGGGCCTTCTAGGTCGGATGACTACTCTTTCCACCGGAGGGATGCAAGTCCTTCAGAGAATCTCCTGGACCCATCCATCCTGGAGGTTTTGGAGGCAGCAAGGGTCCTTATAGACTCCTCTCCCTCCCATCTGCCAACTCCGGCACCCTCAAGACATCATGGGGATGCCCAGTCCCACTTCCCTAGGGTGCCTGGTGAAATGGTGCACGAGGTGCAGCAGAGCCATGTGGCACATGCAGCACCTCCCTCAGCACCGGCTACTGTCACGCTGGTGCCGTTGGCACCGGCACCAGCAACGGATCCGGCACCGAACACAATGTGGGTTACTCACCTAGCACCGCTTCCGACCCCCAACACCTACTGTCAGGACCCCGTCTCGGCCATGCCTCTTCCTCCATCCCGGCACCGCAGCAAGCCAGAAGCTATGTCTCGGCACACCGCAGGACAATCAACATTGGCATCGGCACTGCTATGGTCTGCTTTGGAGTACTCCTCCGATTCCGATGTGGTGTCTTCATGGGGCTTTCAATCCTGTTCACGACACCGCTCCCGGCAACAGTCCCGACACTGTACTTCCCCACAGCGGTACCAGTAACAGTGGGCTCAGTCGTTCCCTGTACCAATGATCCAGGAGACGTGGCCACCCCAGCAACCCGGGTAGTGGCCTTTTTGGACCCCCTGGGCCTACCGTCAGGGCCAGGGTGTGAACCTTCCTAGACCGGCTTCTGTAACATCAGGTCCATGAGTCCCTCCATTGGTGACTCCTTTGGTCCAGTCCCCTACATCAGCCCACTCGCTACCTCTGGGCCAGTCGTCACCAGGCCCAGAGGAGAGCGCGGCTCCGGTGAGCCAACCTCTCCCCCCTCCCTCTGTACGGCATGGATAGTCCAAAGTGGCGATATGGCAAAAGGGTCATCTTCCTCCTCCCTGGAGGAGGCTCTGGCCGACTCTACATCCTCCGTGCTCTCCATGGGTGCCAGGGTCCATCAAGACCTCCGCCGCTGCGTCGCCCAAAGTCTGGGAGTCCAGGTGGACATGGTCTCTGAGGACTCAGACCCAACCGTCGACATCTTGCACGCAGACACTCGCTCTGGAGTGGCATTGTCGATCAACAAGATGGTAGCCAAGATTTTGGCAGCCTTGTAGCAGACCCCGGCGTCCATCCCGCCCACCGATAAATGTGCGGAATGAAAGTATTTTGTCTCTCAGGAGGGTAACGAACACCTCTTCTCCCACCCTCCCCCGGGTTCTTTAGAAGTTCAGGTGGTCAACCAGAGGGAGAGGCAGGGACAGCCTGCGGCCATCCCTAAGAACAGGGAGGCTAAAAAGACTGAATTACTGGGCAGAAAGGTCTACGCATCTGGGGGCATCCAGTACCGAATTGCCAGCCGACAGGTCCTTGTGTCCAGATATGCCTACAACACCTGGGCGTCAATGGACACGTTTACGGACTTACTCCCCAGAGACTCCTATGCGGAGTATAAGGCCCTTCAAGAAGAGGGGAAAGTAATTTCCCGAATGGCATTACAAGCAGCACTCGATGTGGCTGATGCGGCTTCACGAGTCATGGCCACTGGAGTGGTCTTATATCGCAGTTCATAGCTCCAGAGTGCTGCTGGAAATCCAAAACACCTTATAGGATCTCCCTTTCGAAGGCACATTGCTCTTCTCCAAGCAAACTGACCAGCAGCTTCATGGCCTGAAAGACAGGAGAGCCACATTAAAGTCCTTGCACCTACACACACCTGCCACCTAGACTGCCTCCACAGGGCCCACTTCTCGACTTTACCCAACATAGGTGCTGGGGTAATAATGGCAGGAACAACAGGCACTGCCCTCGCCCAGTCCTAGATTCTAACCAGGGGCACCCCAATAAGCCCCCCGGTCTCCGACAGGGATTTTGACGGGACCCCTGAGGGCTCCCTACCAGTCTCTGTTACCCTTCTGGGACCGTTTATCCCATTTCCTCCAGGCCTGGCACTCTGTTACGTCAGACCGATGGGTTCTGGAGATAGTGGAAACGGGTTATGTAATCCCCTTCCACTTGCCCCCTCTTTCCAAACTTCCTACCCCTACTCTGTTACAGGAGGAGGCTTGCCACCTTTCTCAACTTGGGGGCAGTGGAACGAGTTCCCCTCGAATTTCAAAACGGATTTTTATTCCTGCTACTTTCTGTTCCCAAAAGCAAAAGGGAGCCTTCGCCCAGTCCTGGACCTTAGAGCTCTAAACCTCTTCATCAAGACAAAATTCAAAATGGCAACTCTGGCATCCATCATTCCTTCCCTAGCCCCTGGAGACTGGTACACTGCCCTCGACTTAAAAGACGCTTATTTTCATGTTTGTCACCCCCTTCCACAGAAGGTTTATGCGATTCACTGTGGGTCAGGCCCTTCCCTTTGATATGTCTATGGCCCCCCCAGGTCCTCACCAAATGTATGGCGGTGATGGCCGCCGAGCTCAGAAAAAGGGGAGTCCAAGTGTTCCCTTATTTGGATGATTGGCTCCTCTGAGGACAGTTGGAAACCCAAGTTGCCATAGTCTGTGAACTTTTTCAAGAACTGGGTCTTCTTTTAAACCTGGGCAGATCCACTTTAACGCCTACCCAGACAATAGAATTCATGTGTGCAACCCTGGATTCCTGGTCTCAGAGAGCTGCTCTACCCGGCTCCCGCTTTCTCATGCTATAGTCAGCGGTCAGGTTGCTCCAGAACTTTCCAGTGACCACTGCCTGGGCTTGAATGCGTCTACTGAGCCTCATGGCCTCCTGCACTTAGGTAGGGGAACACGCCAGACTGCACATGTGCCCGCTTTAGATGTGGCTATCGCGAGACCACAACCCGGCCGTCCGCTCCTGGGACAGAGTGTTAACCATCCCTGCCCCGTCCTCCTTGAGCTGGAGTCGTGGACCCATCGAGCGGAAGTCTGCACAGGAGTCCCATTCTCCTGGCCAGTCCCGTTCATCCAACTGGTCACAGATGTTTTGGACACGGGTTGGGGAGCCCACCTGGGAGAGCTGCACACTCAAGGTACGTGTTCCCCCCGCAAAACTGCCCTGCATAGCAACTGCAGGGAACTCAGGGCGGTCCGACTGTCTTGTGCGTTTTTCCTTCCCCACCTGAGAGGCAAGACTGTTCTCATCCTGTCAGACAACAGGACAGCGGTGGCTGATATAAACAAGCAGGGCGGGGCTTGTTCACCTCGCCTGTGCTCAGAGGCGATCAGCCAATGGGAACTCTGCATCGGGGCGGATATCCACCCGATGGCCCTCGTATCCCCCAGGCTCACAGAATGTCCTAGCAGACAGATTGAGCAGATTGTTTGCGAGCCACAAGCGGTCTCTGCGTTGGGACTTTGCCCAATCCATCTTCCACGTGTGGGTTTCCCCATCTGGATCTGTTTGCCACAGGGCAGAACACAAGATGCCCCCACTACTCCTCCCTCATGGGACAGGGACCGGGGTCCCTAGGGGACGCTTTCCTCCTTCACTGGCCGCAAGGCCTTCTGTACGCCTTCCCACTAGCCCACAGGGTCCTGTTGAAAGTGCGGGAGTTCAGGGCATCATTAATTCTAATTGCCCTAGTGTGGCCCAGACAGCACTGGTTTTTGACCCTCCTCAACCTTCATGTGAGAGGCCTGTAACCCTCCCACTAGTCCTGGGCCTGATATCCCAGGACTCAGGCAGGCTTTACCACCCAGACCTATGGTCCCTCCACTTGACACCATGGAAGCTCCTTGATTAACGGCAGAGGAGCTCTAGTGCTCTCAAGCTTCTAGAGTTCAAGAAGTCCTTCTGGGTAGCAGAAAACCTTCCACTAGAACTATGTACCTCGCTAAGTGGAAGCAGTTTTGCTGTTGGACTTCTCAGAGGGGGTACACCCAAGGTCGGCACCAGTCCCCTTGATCCTGGATTACCTGTTGGACCTTAGGCTCCAGCATCTCTCTTCCTCATCTGTTAAGGTCCACCTAGCGGCCATTTTGGCCTTCCACCCAGTGGAAGGGGGAAAATGCTATTTGCCAACCCTATGGTCAACAGGTTTCTGAAAGGAATGGAGAGACTCTATCTGCATGTCCGGCAACCCGTTCCCCAGTGGGACCTAAACCTGGTACTATCCAAACTTACGGGGCCCCCGTTTGAACCGCTAGCCACGTGCTCCCTCCTTCACCTATCATATAAGGTGTCCCTCCTAGTGGTAATCACATCCGCAAGGCGGGTGTCTGAGCTTAGGGGGCTGACGTCAGCTCCCCCCCCCAGTATTTTTCAAGGACAAGGTTCAGCTCCGCCCTCACCCAGCCTTTCTGCTGAAGGTCATTTCTGCATTCCATACTTCCCAGGATATTTTTCAACCAGTTTTTTACCCGAAACCACATGCATCGGGGAAAGAGCAAGCTTTACACACATTAGACGTCTGTAGGGCTCTAGCCTTTTATTTAGACAGGACCAAACCGTTCTGAAAATCACCACAACTTTTTGCAGCCATCATGGAATGCATCAGAGGTCAACCTGTATCCACTCAGTAGATTGCTTCATGGATAACCTCCTGTATCAGGGAGTGCTACTCCATAGCAGGCATGTCAGCCCCGACCCTTAGAATACACTCCACGAGAGCTTTCACAGTGCAGATTCCCATCCTGGACGTCTGTAGGGCCTCACATTGGTCCTCAGTCCACACATTTGCCAACCATTATGCACTGTCCCATCAGGCCAGAGAGGATGCTGTCCTAGGTAGGGCAGTCCTTAACTCCTCCTTGGTTTTGACATCCAGCCCTCCGCCTAGTTAGGTTTTGCTTTGGAGTCACCTATATTGGAATGCACATGAGCAATCACTCGAAGAAGAAAGAACGATTACTTACCTCATAACTGTGATGCTTCGAGATGTGTTGCTCATGTCCATTCCAAATCCCCGCCCACTGCCCTTTATCTGGAATATGCTGGCAAGAAGGAACAGAGTGGGTGAGGGGACCAGCAGGGGTATATATGGGCCGATATACCAGTGCCACTCCAGGGGGCTCCCTGCTGGCCCCAAGGGTACTGCTGAGGGAAAAGTCTCCGATGGCGCGTGCACACTGCATGCACACACCTATTTTTGGAATGGACATGAGCAACACCTCTCCAAGACTCTCAGTTACAAGGTAAGTAACCGTTCTTTTCGGTTCAGGATTTCCCAGGAGTAATATATTTAATGGATAATTTGCATAAAACCCTGCCTTAGGCTCAGTTACGAGGTTCATGAAGTTAGTTTTTATATAACTTAAGTCATGAATATTGAGTCAGTTTCCACAGGTATCAGATTCAAACGTCAGGAGTTCTACATGAGTATTTTAATGTGCCTTTTTGAAATGGATTACTGTTAGTTTAAATTTATATTTGTGAGAACTTAATTTAGAGGATGAAGAAATTTGGATTCAGTTGTACATTTTACACTATATTGGGGATTTAATGGAGGGTACCGCATTTAACAGAAATAATGAGGAAAAAATGAAAAGTTATGTAATCGTTATTGCACTTAAATCATATCCTTAATTTTAATTGAAATTCATTAATTTAAGAATAAAATCTACTCTAAAAATACTAATAATTATATGGAAAAATATAATGGTTGCTTAAGTTCTCAAGTCACAAAATGTGAAAGTCACGAGTGAGAAGAAACTGTTTTCTGTGTTTTTTGTATTGACATACTGTTTCTTAAATATGATAGAATAATGTACAGCACTTTGTACAATCTGTATAAGTTAATATACATGGATAGATTTTTTTTTTACAAAACTCATTTTGTTGTCATAATAATGCCATATATTTGATTTAGAATTTTTGTATAACATCATGCTGATGGATTCTGATAACTTATTTCTTTTCAACCAGCATCATAGCCATGAATTCAAAGATTAACAAGTTATTGATGAAGCTAACTAAGGGTATGACTACACAGGAGTATTATTTTGGAATACCTGATGTTGTTCTGAAATAGTATAGTCCGTGTCTACACTACAAGCAGTTATTTCAAATAATGTTGAGCTGAAGGACTTATTCTAACTCCTGTAACTCTCATTTTACGAGTAAGAGAAGGTGGAGGAAGAGTGTTTGTTTTTTCTCAGACTTCCTGCTGTATAAATAGTGCCAAAAGCCAAAATAAGCCATTTCAACTTAAGCTACACAGTTGACATAGCTCAAGTTGCGTAGCTTATTTCAGCTTTAGCCCTGCTTTGTAGACGTGTACTTAGTGGCAAACTTTATTGGCCTATATGTGCTGGCAAATTTACTTTAATGGAGTGTATGTTTTAATTTGTAATTTATATTTTGTAATTAGTGTATAATATAAATATCTACTCTTCATGCAGAGATAGTTCTACTAGATATCGCACGATAGAGTGTAGAAAAAATGCGGCGCATATACCTGCGATTCAAGTAGAAAGATGATTTCCATTTTAAAAGGCCCTTTTCATCTGTCACTCTGCAAACTTTTACATTTTGGGATGAAACTTTCCAGGTTTGGTCTTCTCTAGAGGTCTGACTACAAAAATAGTTCTCATTTGAGAGGCGATCTTGGGGGTGCTCCACATGAGGTGGAGAGCATCCCAGCACCTCTGGACGGAGTTTCTTCAGCAGTGTCTCGGAGGGGGCCGTGGATTCGCGGCACGCAAAGTGCACGGGTTCCCTCACTAGCTATGTGCACGCGCAGTCCCTGCCTCCCTTCAGTTCCTTTCTACCGGCCCTGGCTGTGTACAGAACTCAGCAGTGCTCTCCTTAGCATACCCAGTTGTTAACATAGTTAGTTCAGTTAGTTAATTAGTTGTTCTTGTTGCTGTTCTCACTGTTTTTTCTTAGATTAGAATAGTAATTAAAAAAAAAAAGGCAGTGCAGGGTTTGAACCGCCACCTCAGCCTATACGCTGGTATGAGCTCTCCCGGCTTCAAACGCTGCGCACTCTGCAAGGACGAGATGTCTGTCTCCAATGGGCATGACGTCTGCCTGAAGTGTTTGGGGAGCTCTCACTCTCACAGAGGTTGCCCCCGTTGTATTAAAATGAAACCCAGGTCTCACAGAGAGAAGGAGCTTAAACTGATAACGTGCCACAAAGATAACAGCAAGCTACATGCCTCTGACCCAAGCTGTGGGCAGAGCTCAAAAGCCAACAAGGATGAGCCTAAGCCCTCTTTTTAAAAAAAAAAAGAAAAAAAAAAAGGCAAGTTCATTACCTCAGCAACCCGCCAAGAGGCATTCTGAGGTAAAAAAAAAAGTCAGACCACTCAGATAAAAACTGTCTGAGCACGTTTGACTGCCCAGGTACTTCGGGCAAACAGCGTAGTAAGCCAGAAAGCGCTTCAAATGCTGCACTTAAAGGCAACATGCCATTCTGTGCCAGCCTCAGAAACTCCGGTAACACTGACCATTATGACAGTTACACCGGTACCTCAGCCTCTCACGATGGCACCCACAGAAGCGATAGAGCATTCTGTGAATACTGCCCCTTCCACTCAACAGTTAGGGGCTATAGCTCTCCCTCTCAGCTCTGCAGTAAATACGGGCTCTTTTCAGTTAACGCAGCCCTCCATGTCACAAACTCCCCTGGTTACCTACAGGGAGAATAAGGACTTGCAGATCGACTTAACTCTTCGCTCCCATATATTGAGTGAAGATAGATACATTCAGTCTCTGCTTTCTGAGGACTCAGGTCTGCGTTCTCCCCTCTCATATGAAAAGGGAGAGGATTTTGAAGCTTTTTCACCACAGCTGTCTCCTCAATCACAAGGGGCCCTGGGGACACACAGTTACATGGAACCAGACCTCCTCAGAGCGTAGATGACTCCCTGGGCTCCCTATCTGTGGATGCCCCCACCTGTGGTGTACCGTTCCCAGTGGCAAACG
Organism: Pelodiscus sinensis; assembly: GCF_052426305.1. Taxonomy (NCBI): domain Eukaryota; kingdom Metazoa; phylum Chordata; order Testudines; family Trionychidae; genus Pelodiscus; species Pelodiscus sinensis. The sequence continues at coordinate 16,607,834 of NC_143065.1, read as the reverse complement.
TGGATCCATCCTCCACAACAGCACAGAAAGAGATTATGTAAGACTAAACGTATAGCCTCTTTCACGCTCCTCTGAATCTCCTCACAGGCACTCTACGAGGAGTGATGATGACAGCCAATACTTCCCTATGTCAGCTACGGGATCTTTGGCTCAACACATCATCACTAGCTGATACAGGGGAAGCAATCCTACCTCCCTCTGCTAACCCTTCAGAGGACATCTCTTTTCAAGACTTATTTAAACGGGTGGCACAAGAGCTAAATATCCCTGTGGAGAAACTATAAAATACTCCCCACAAGCTCACTAACATCCTACAATCCAGTTCGTCAAAAATTGCTCACCCTGTCAATCCAGCCATTCTCCAACCTGCAAAAATTTTATGGCAAACACCTGCCTTGATTTCCCCCTACCAGCAGAAATATAGACTGAAAGTATTTTGTGCCACCCAAGGGATCCGAATTTCTATTCACACATTCCTCCTCCCTCCCCTCCAGTTCCTTGGTGGTTGATGCTGCACAGTAGAGAAACAAGCAGCAAAATCGCTCAGCCGAATCTGATAAGGAAAACAAGAGATTAGATGTGTTCGGCAAAAGAGTATATGCTTCAGCCACACTCCAGCTTAGAGTAGCAAATTATTCAGCCCTACTTAGTAAATACGACTACAACAATTACACGAAAATGAACACATTTATTGATGATCTGCCAGAAAGCAAAAAAAGTGCATTTGAAAACTGTTGTGTCCAAGGGACAGGCAATTTCACATATAGCACTGCAAGCAGCGCTCGATGCAGCACAGACAGCCACAAGGTCGATGGCTACAGCTGTTACTATGCGGCAGGCCTCTTGGTACAACTCTTTAGCCTTCCCACGACAGCTACAGACATCTGTGGAAGATTTGCCATTTGAAGGAGAAAACCTTTTCTCCTCAAAGACCAATGAAGTTCTTCAATCCATGAAGGATTCTAGAGCCGTTCTCTGATCCTTGGGTATCCAGGCTCCTACAACAAGAACAAGACAATTTAGGTACCAACTGGACCACAGCCCCCTTTCCAGTACCACAGACAAGAACAACCTCCTTTCCAACATCAGGGTCGAAATAGGCAGCAGAGACAATGGTCCCAGACTAATACCCCCCAACTGTCCTGGGCAATCCAAGAAGCAAATTTGAAAATATAGTCAAGAGATCGAAAACCAGAACGCCATCTCCGGAATCCCAGAAACCTTCCAAACTCTTTCAGTTTTGTTTACTCCCATTCCTTCATCAATGGGAATTAATTACCTCAGACAAATGGGTACTACAATCTATCTCTCTAATGTACACCATCCCCTTTTTCCCCCCGCCTCCCATCCTGTCCCTCTTTAGGGACCCATCTCACAAGATCATTTTACAATAAGAGATAGATCACCTGTTACATATAGGAGCCATAGAATCGGTTCCACCGCAATTCCACAGAACAGGTTTCTATTCCCATTATTTTTCTCATAGAAAAGAGGACTGGCGGGTGGAGACCCATGCTAGGCCTCCGCTCCCTAAACAGCTTCATTTAAAAAAAACAGAGGTTTAAGATGGTTACCCTAAATACAATTATTCCAGCTATGGAGACGGGCGACTTACAAGATGCATATTTTCATATTTCTATCAGACCATCTAATAGACGTTTTCTTCATTTCAATTTAAGTTCAAACCATTTTCAGTACATGGTCCTACCCTTTGGACTCTCTACAGCTCCGAGAGTATTTTCCAAGATCCTAGCGGCAGTCACTGCCCACCTCAGGAGACAAAGAATTACCATATACCCCTACCTGGACGACTGCCTAGTAAAAGCAAGGTCCAGACAAGAGTGCCATCAATGCACTCACATGGTTCTAGACTGTTTTTACTCTCTAGGACTTCCAGTGAATCACCCCAAATCAATGCTTACACCCTCACATACCATCCAGTTTATTGGGGCACATCTCAACTCTCACAGCCAGAGCCTGCCTCCCTGCATCCCTCCCTCCTGAGCCACTTATATCAGGCACCTGGCAATATCCGTCCAGGTCATGCCTATAGTCACCACACTTGACTGCCTCCAACTTCTCGGCCATATGTCTTCATGCAACCCGGTGTGGTGCCCAACTTGAGATTATTTATGAGGTGTCTCCAAGGCTGGCTCCTAACCCAGTACAAACCAAACATTCATTCACTGACAAAGAGACTAACAATGCCTCCATCAGTCAGGGCATCATTAAAATGGTGGACAAAGGCGTCCAACCTAACTATAGCCACACCCTTCCAATTCACAGAGCCTACAGTGGTCATCACCACGGATGCCTCACTCGCAGGCTGAGGTGCTCACATGGAAAGAAGACCACCTTAAGGCCTGCAGAGTGTGCTCTGCATATAAATATTTTAGAACTCCAAGCTGTCCGCCGAGCTGTCCGCCTAGCATGTAAAAAACTGCTCCTTCAAGCAAAAGGTATACACATCCATGTCTACGCAGACAACACAGCATGTATGTTCTATGTAAACCGACAAGGCAGCGCATGGTCACAGCCCCTGTGCAGAGAAGCCATAGCCCTTTGGAACTGGGTCATAGCACGGGATACCCGATTATCTGCATGCCATCTACCCAGGGCTCTCAATACGACAGCAGATGTCCTAAGCAGAGCCCTCTCCCAGGAACATGAATGGGAGATGGACCATACAATCCTGCGAGAAATATTCAGCCAATGGGGCCACCCCTGTATATCTCTGTTTGCCACCAGATCCAACAGAAAATGCACAATGTATTGCTCCAGAGTGGGCATAGGAAACATTCCTTAGGGGACGCTTTGTTTCTGACATGGAATGCACCCCTGCTGTATGTATTCCCTCTCTTTCCCCTCCTCAAAAGAGTCGTCATAAAGATATGTAGGGACAAAGCAATTATCATCCTCATAGCTCCATGCTGGTCCACGCCAACCTTGGTTTCCCCTACTACTCAGGATGACACACAGCCATCCAATCACATTATCACAGGTATCCTCTATCACCCGCAAGTTAGGACCTCTCACCTTCAACTCCCGATGCTCCTAAGTGTGGCACCTCAATGGTTCGCTGGCATAGAGCTCCAGTGTTCCCAGCAAGACTGGGACGTCGTCCTGCACAGCAGAGCTTCTGTAACAAGAAAAACATCTATCAGTAAATGCACATGTTTTACACACTGGGCCAGTGACTCCAATATACTGCCGCAAACAGCCCCACTCCCGGTAATTCTGGAATATTTGCTGCACCTAAAGCAGTCTCATCTCTCCTTAGCCTCAATTAGAGTGCACCTAGCAGCTATAACAATATTGCATGCACCACTGGATGACACCACTTTATTTGCACACCCCACAACTAAATGGTTTTTGAAGGGTCTGCAAGCTCTCTACCCTGACTTGTCACCCCCACAAGAACCATGGGACCTCCATCTAGTCCTGACAACATTAATAAAACTGCCCTTTGAACCTGTGGCCACAAGTTCCTTACTCCACGTAATGCTTAAAACCGTGTTCCTAGTGGCTATCACTTCAGCACGCAGAGTAAGTGAACTGGCCGCTCTCATGTCCAGTCCACCCTTCACCATTTTTCTTAGTGTCCATGCAGCCGCACCCAAAATTTTTACCTAAGGTCCGCACAGCCTTTCGCATCAATCAAACAATACATCTAACTTTGTTTTTCACAAAGCCCCATTCCAACGCCTTTGAAGCACAGATGCACGCTCTCAATGTCAAAAGAGCTCTCTCCTTCTGTATTGACAGAACAAAACCATTCAGATCCTCCCCAGACCTGTTTGTTTCCATCACAAACCATAACATGGGAGAGATAATATCACAAAGACTATCCCATTGGATCTCAAAGTACATCAATATCTGCTACTCACTTAATGACTTAACTCCACCTGCTCCAGTCCGAGCGCACTGTATGAGAGCAGTGGCAACCTCAGTTGCATACCTCAGGGAAGTTCCACTGGAGGACATTTGTGCAGTAGCAACATGGTCCTCAGATCATACTTTAACAAAACACTACTCCCTCGCTTTGGGTCCTTTACAACACACTAAAGTAGCAAAATCTGTCCTCCAGACAGCCTGTTTACCCCATCTGAAGTCCCTACCTCCATAAGATAGACTTCTTGTAGTCACTTCACGTGGAGCACTCCCAGGGATGCCTCTTAAAGGAGAAGAGGTTACTTACCTCCTATAACTGATGTTCTTCGAGATGAGTGTCCCTGGGGGTGCCCTACTACCCTTCCTTCCTCCCCTCTACTTTGAAAACTTAAAAAAAAAATAAAAAGGCAATCGTAAATCACTCTCCTCCGCTGGGTTCCGGATAGAGAAGAAACTGAGGGAAGCGGGGGCCACACGTGCATAGCTAGCAAGGGAGCCCGTGCAGTTTGTGCACCGCACATGAGTAGCCCCCTCTGAGACACTGCTGAAGAAACTCCGTCCAGAGGCTCCGTGACACTCTACACTTAATGTGGGAGCACCCCCAGGGACGCTCATCTCAAAGAACATCAGTTACAGGAGGTGAGTAACCTGCTCTTTTTGACTGATTTTTTTTTTAAGTAGGAAAAGAGTGCATGGTGGGTAGATAGCTCATGGCATTCTTGCCTTTTAAACAAAGACTCTTTTGAATGATGAATCTCTACTGCCTTAGGGATTGGGAATAGAAACTCAGAAATGGACACAGATATGCTCTTAGGCAGTTAAATGAAAATCTATTTTGAACTGACTGAGTTAGTAAAAGAGGAATGAATAAAAAAAAATCAGAGTACGTCACACAAAGAGCAAAATTAGACTAACATGCCTTGTGTTATCTGTGTATTTATTCATTCATTAACTTGCTTAAAAATTAACTACTAAACTTAGAAATCTGTTGATTATTGTTTAATTGTTCTAATTATCTGGGAATTCACTGCCATTTAGTAGATTGTTTTTCATTAATTCAGGTCATTTTGTGTCATACCCATTTCATTGTCTTAATAGACTAATTGGCTCACTAATGAGTGTCTGCCACTTATTAGTTCTTCATGCTCATTTTTCATTTTCTATTTTCTCCTCACTCTTATCTTCCTTTTCCTATTATCTCTTTGCTACTGTTTTCATTGACTCTGTTCTTCTTTGAGTGCTTGCTCATGTCCAGGCCAGATGAGGTGTGTGTGTTTGCCATATCCACTGGTGCTGGAAGATTATTCTACATCAGTTCCTATAGGGGTGTGGTTCTGGTGACCCTTGGAGTTGTGCCCTTTGGTACAATATAAGGAGCACCATACACTTCCCCCACCCTCAGTTCCTTCTTGTCACCAGTAATGATGCACAAAATGTTTGCTGCTTTAGCCATGCTTAGGCTTTATTTAGAGAATGTTATTCCTACCCTTCCTTGAATTTCCTGGTGGGTGAGATTAACTGTAGGAGATGCCAGGGACAACCCGAAGCTACCTCAAAAAATAAAGACTCCAAGATCCTGGATTTGTTCTGACATCAGATTTATTCTTTGTCTAGCCTATTGCTGAGTGGCCAACCAGCAGGCCTTCCTGGGGTTGTAGGACTTCAGTGTGTGTGATAGGGTGGACTAGGTCCCAACATCCCTGCTGGAGGCCTTTTCATACCCTGCCCACCTACAGGAGCAGAAGAGAGGTCCTCCGAGCAGTATAGAGTGGCAGCCTCTGCTGCAGCCAGCCAGGGCACAGCAGGCCGATATAAAAGGAGCTGCTGAGCCAGGGCCTGCTAGTGCCTTGCTGGAGTTTGACCCAGGCAGACCTCAGCAACCGACCTTCTTGAGACGCAGCAGATAAGTGCTATTTACAGGGTCCTTGAGCCAGAACCCAAAAGAGTTGGGGGGTCTGGGTCCTCCCCAATCCCCAGCAGCCACCACAAGGGGTAGGAAGAAGCCTGGTCCCACACCACATACCAGATACTTCCTCTCCTGCAGACAGACAGGCACAGAGACTGCAAGACTCTTCTCGGCCTCTGAAGGGTGCTCACAAGAAGGACAGAGCCCTTTTCTGTGTGGCAGACCGCTTCTTCATACAGCGTGTAGTCAACCTGTGGAACTCCTTGCCAGAGGAGGCTGTGAAGGCTAGGACTATAACAGATTTTAAAGAGAAGCTAGATAATTTCATGGAGATTTGGTCCATAAAAGTCTATTAGCCAGGGGATAGAAATGGTGTCCCTGGCCTCTGTTTGTCAGAGGCTGGAGAAGGATGGCAGGAGACAAATCGCTTGATCACTGTCTTCGGTCCACCCTCTCTGGGGCACCTGGTGCTGGCCACTGTCGGCAGACAGGCTACTGGGCTAGACGGACCTTTGGTCTGACCCAGTACGGCCATTCTTATGTACCAAGTTTGAGTGCGCCCTCTCAGAGGGCTCCCAAAAGGAGTTCCAGGCAGTCCTAGACAAGGGTACGGCCAGCACAAGAGAGGCTCTCCAGACAGGCAGTCTAATATTGCAGACTTTGGTACTTGGACCACGGCTTCACCCAGGCCATGCAGTGCACGTCTTGGCTACTCCTCTCTGGGTTGTCCACCAAGGCTCAGCAGTTGATTCAGACCTTCTCTTCAATAGCAAAGCTGTTTGCAGAGCAGATGGATACCCAGTCACATAGGTTTAAAGACTCCTTGTACCTCCCTTAAAACCCTGGGCTTCTGTGTACTGGATCTGGAGCATAAGCCATTTAAATTACAACCAGCTCAGGGACAAGGGAATCACCCTTGGCAGATTATGCTGCATCAGAAGCCCAAGAGCTATAGGTGGTGCTCAAGGCACCTGCCCCCTCCTTCTGCCAGTCAGACTCTGCCTGCCCCAAGCAAAGGGGTGAAAAGTTGTGAGTACATCTGAGAATAAGGTACCAGACCTATTCTTAGATAAAGTTTTCTCAGTTTTTGGCAGCTACCTTCCCATTTCTTCCCAGTACGGTCAGCAATAATTTTGGACCTCTGTGTATTCAATGCAGTAATGCATTGCTACGCCCTCCAATTTATTTTCAGCTTCCTCCCATTCCGTCTCCTTGTTCTTCTTTAGCGACTTTTTCACGAACACCAACTTGTGCAGGAGGTTCAGGGCTCCTGCAGCTGTGGGGAGGCAGAGGCGGTTCTGCTTTCTTACCGGAACAAGGCTTTTTATTCACAGTATTATTTTTATCCTGAAGGCCAGCGGTGGTGAACATCCCATTATAGATCTTTGAGATGTCAGCAAATTACTTCAGAAACTAAAGTTTCTATGGTATCCCTGGTGTCTGTCATTCCCTCCCTAGATCTTAGAGGCTGGTATGCCATCCTTAGCCTGAAAGACGTACATTTCCATGTGGCAATCTTCCTGGGGCACAGGTGCTTCCAGTGTTTTATAGTGGATTTGGCCCATTACCAATTAGTGGGGTAGCCAGACCAAAAGGAAGGACCACAGAGGGTGTTTACCAAGTGCATGGTGGTAATTGCAGCTTATCTCTGACATTGGGATATCCAAATTTAACCATATCTCGACAACTGGCTTGTCACAGGCAGTGCCAAGAGGAAGGTCCAGCATGATGATGAAGTTTTCCTACTAGTGGGGCTTCTAGTCAACGATATGAAGATCATGTTAGTACTAGTTAAAAAAATATAATTCATTGAAGCGTTGCTCAACTGGACCCATGCACGAGTATTCCTGCCACTAGACAAGTTCTAGGTCCTTTCTAGCTTCATCACAGAGGTGTCCAAGTTTCTCCTGATCACAGCCAGGCTACGGCTACACTGTAGCCTTCTTGTGGAAAAGCTTGCGCAAATGAAGCTTGGCATGGAATATTGCCGTGCTTCATACGCATAATAAATTAGCAGCTGCTCTTGCACAAAAAGGAGCTGTGTAGATGGCTCCTTTTTGCGCAAAACCCCCTCTTGCGCAAGAGCCGTTCTTCACTTTTTCAGGAAGAACGGCTCTTGCGGAAGAGGGGGTTTTGTGCAAAAAGGAGCCATCTTCATTTGCATAATCTTTTCTTTCTGCAAGACGGCTACAGTGTAAACATAGGCCCAGGTTGTACCTTTGCCTGCTGGGGCACATGGCAGCATGCACTTATGGTCCACCATGCCAAAATCTGTGACCTTTGTAGCAATTGCTAGTATCAGTGTATTCCCAGATGTGGGAAAAATAGTAACTATTCCTCTCTCCAGTGGTGGACTGATCCAGAGTGCACCCTAAAAGGAGTTCTTTTTGACTGTCCTACTCCCTTCTTTGAGCTGGTGTCAGATGCCTCAGACCACAGTGAAGGTATACACCTTGGAAATCTCTGAACCTGGGTCTGTGGACTCCAGAGGAGGTAACCTGAGCAGTTGATGCTGATATGCAAGAGTAGTTCAGCTGGCCTGCAGGGTCTTCCTGCTACACTTGTCAGGCAAAGCGGTGCAGTTCCTCATGGACAGCCCCACTTCGGTGTTCTTCATCAAAAGGCAAGGGTGAGCGTGCTCTTCGGCTCTAGATTGTCCATCTCTGAGACTTCTGCTTCAGCCACAACATCCATCTGGAAGCAGGTCATTTTTTAGGCATTGGGAATGCTCTGAGCAGATCACCTCAGCAGGGACCTCTTCTCTTACCATGAGAGGTCACTTCCAGAGGTGGAGAACTCCTTAAGTGGCTCTGTTTGCTACCAGACAAATCAGAAAGTGCTGTTGGTTTTGCTTCTAGCAAGACATGGGCAAAGGCCGTTGCCTTCCTTCTGTCATGGACTGAGGGTCTGCTGTACGCGTTCCTGCTGATTGCTCTCATCAACTAGGTCCTAGTAAAGATCAAGAGAAAAAAGGCATAGGTAATCATGATTGCCCTAGCATGGTAAAACATGCGGAAGCATTGGAGAGGGTCCAGCGGAGGGCAACCAAAATGATTAGGGGGCTGGAGCATATGACCTACGAGGAGAGGCTGAGGGACTTGGGTCTGTTTAGTCTGCAGAAGCGAAGAGTGAGGGGGGATTTGATAGCAGCCTTCAACTTCCTGAAGGGAGGTTCCAAAGAGGATGGAGAGAGGCTGTTCTCAGTAGTGACAGATGGCAGAACAAGGAGCAATGGTCTCAAGTTGTGGTGGGAGAGGTCCAGGTTGGATATTAAGAAAAACTATTTCACTAGGAGGGTGGTGAAGCACTGGAATGGGTTACCTAGGGAAGTAGTGGAGTCTCCATCCCTAGAGGTATTTAAGTCTCGGCTTGACAAAGCCCTGGCTGGGTTGATTTAGATGGGATTGGTCCTGCCTAGAGTGGGGGGCTGGACTTGGCGACCTTCTGGGGTCTCTTCCAGTTCTATGATTCTATAAGGGGATGGTTGGATGAAATAACATGATCTCGGTAACTAATTGACCATTCATTATCAGTTGGAAATAGGTCAATGGAGGGATGATAGGAGTTGCTATAGGGAACTTTCTGGGTGTCTGGCTGGTGAGTCTCGCCCACATGCTCAGGGTTTAGCTGATCGCCATATTTGGGGTCGGGAAGGAATTTTCCTCCAGGGTAGATTGGCAGAGGCCCTGGAGGTTTTTCGCCTTCCTCTGTAGCATTGGGCACAGATTACAGCTGAAGGACTCTCTGCATGTTGGGTCCTTCAAAGTATTTGAATGCTTCAATATCTTTGATATAGGTGAGAGGATTATTCTAAGAGGGGTGGTTGAGATTCTGTGGCCTGCACTGGGCAGGGGGTCAGACTAGATGATCATAATGGTCCCTTCTGACCTTAAAGTCTATGAATCGATGAATCTATGAATACTCATTAATATGGTGATGGACCCTTTTTGGCTCCTTTCCTACTATCTAGATCTTCTGTCTCAGGGTAACGGTCAGCTCCTATACCCCAACCTTGAGTCTCTGCAGTTCTTAGCATGGAGCAATGTACCAGGTCTTTGTGGGAATCAGCCATCCATGAGACCGACTTACTAGGTAAGTGGATAAGGTTTTCCTGCTGTGCATTGGAACATATATCCCCTCTGCGCTTTCCAGTGCAGTCTGTCCTAGACTACTCGATGCACCTCTGGAATGAGAGTCAGGTGCATTTTTCCATCATAGTGCATCTGGTGGCTATCTTTGTGTTCCATCAGCTGATTCAGGGACAGATTGTGTTCTCTCATTATGTGATGGTCAGATCCCTGAGGTGTCTCAAGTAGCTCTATCCATAGGTAAGAGATCCTGTTCCACTGTGAGACCTCAACCTAGTCCCCACACCCACTGGCTTACCCTCTGAGCTTCTGCTCCCTTTTTCACTTGTCTTGGAAGGTTGTATTCCAGCTATGATGTCAGTGAGTCAGGTCTCTGAGATCAGAGTTTTAACTTCAAAACCACCTTACATGGTCTTCTATAAAGATAAGTTCCAGCTGCGCCCTCACCCAGTCTTCCTGCCAGAATTGGTTTCTTCCTTCCAAGTGAACTAGGACATAGTCCTGCCTGTGTTCTATCCCATGTCCCATAAGACAACAGAGAAGAGTAGTCTACACACCCTGGGCATCTGCAGCATTTCGGCTTTTTACCTGTAGTGTACCAAATTCTTCTTCATGTTGACATGCTTATTTGTTGCTCAGGCCAGTAGGATGAAAAGCTTTCCTGAGGATTTCCAACTGGATCAGTTCTTGCATACGGGGCTGCTACGAAGTGGCAAAGGTCCTGTCACTGCTGATCATCCGGGTTCATTTGACCAAAACAAAGGCATTGTCAGCAGTCATTCTGGCACGCACATCCGTGTACGACATCTGTAGAGCCACAATATGGTCCTTGGTTCATACATTCACATCTCACTACACCGGGGTAGGCAATAATTTTTGCAGTGGGGCCACTTAATGAATTTCGCAGTGTGGTTACAGGCTGGCTTCACTCCCCTGGAAGAGGCAAGGCTGAGGACTAGCCTCCCTTCAGAATTGTCTGGGGCCACAGACTTTGAATTAAAAACACAGAAAAAGGCTTGCTGCTCCTGGCCCCTCTACTACAGCATTGCCTGGCAGCTGCCCGGGATTGCTGCAGCTATTTAAAGGCTCATGGCTCTGGTCCCTGCAAAGATAGCACTGTGACTCGGAGCCAGAAGTCATTTAAATAGGATCCTGCTGCCTGAGGCACTGCCTGGAAATTCAGGATATAAACAAAGTGGCCAGATGCAGTCCAAGAGGCCGGATCAAAGTGTTAGGTGGGCCGGATCTGGCCCTCAGGCCACATCTTGACCAGCCTTGCACTACACCATTGCTCAGCAGGCCAGATACTTTGCTGGATTTGTCAGAGCTCTCTTGCAATCAGCCAAGCCATGAACTCCTACCCACCTCCAGAGGTACTCCTTGGAGTCACCTAATGTGAAATGGACATGAGCAACACATCTCAAACACCAGTTACAGAAGAGGTAATGGTCTTATTTTTCTCCTTACCCCTGACAGTATTTCCTCTTCTGCTTACTCTCCCTAACCTCCAGTGCTACCTAGCCCTTTTTCTCCAGTCCCATCTTTTCTAAGTTCAGACAGCTTAAGAGCAGTGGGACTGAGCTTTCCTTCTCTCCACCATCTCCACTCTGAATCCCCTTTTTATCTGTTTCCCACCCATTCTAGTCCTCTGAAATTGCTCTTTTTAATATCTTAACAGTATTACAGGGACTGGACTTGATGACTTCTTAAGGCCTCCTTGCATCCTTTGCAACTGTTAACACTGCAGTCATTTTCCTCTAAATCTTGTCATTTTTTGATGGAAGGTACTACCCTCTTTCTTTTTGCATCAGAGGTAATTCCTTCATCTGTTTTTGTAGATGACACTGCAAAACTGTGTGGAGATCTTACATGGCAGTGGTCTTGGGGACCACTTCTTACGTAGCTTCAGCTACTATGCATCCTTCATTAAAGCTTAATGAAAAATCTTTATATATATTTTGTATGAGGTGTTTTTTTCTTATTGAAAAGTTCCCAATTTGTCAGTTCAAAGCCAGATTCCTCTAGGTAGGATATATCCTATTAATGGGAGTTACTTCCGTGTCATGTTACCATGTTATCTTTGGAAAGTATGTTCGTAATGTTGCGGGAATTTACTGCTTTCATATGAAGTGGGTCCCCTCCTCCCCCCATTTCTTTTGTGCTCTGCATGAATCTTCTACAGAGGTGATGGTTATATTAGTGTATTACCCATTTTAACAACTAAAACCTCATCCCAAATTTGTTTGGGGAATAATAAAATAAAACCACATCCCAAGTTAGGAAGTAGAATTTTGTGAGATTTATTTTTTAGCTTTCTAATTTTACCTCTTCTTATCAATCACTTTCAGCTGCTGGTTTTAGTATTTAGAATAATGATCTGTTCACTTTCCAACATCACTTTAATAATTACAGTTTATCCAAAAAATTTGAAATTTTAGAAGTGGGTCGTGCCCATGAAAGCCCATGATACCAGCTACATGTTTCATTAGTCTGTAAAGTGCTATCAGACAATTGGTTGGTTTTTTTCTGTAAGGGTATGTCTATACTACAGTGTTATTTCGAAATAGCTTATTTCGAAATAACGCGTCTCCACACAATGCATTTCGAAATAGCATTTTGCTATTTTGATATAGTGCATCTGTCAGCCGACGGTCAGGGCAGTGTGTGTGTGTGTGTGTGTGTATGTTTCCGAGAAAAGGTTTAACGTCCGTGTCTTTACTGCTAGGACTGGGGTCCCGTCGCAGAGGGTGGCCAGCAGGCCAACAGACGCCCCGTTATATAGGAAGAGCTTATTACACTTTAGATTTTAGCTGCTAGAACACAGGGGTTCCTTCGCAGCGGGCAGCCTAGGAAAGGCTGAAAAGGTGCGCCAATGGATCTTGTCACCTGGGAGTGACACAGATCCAAACACCCAAGCTCTCCCTATGTCTGTCCCTTTATGACCGGCTGAAGTTCTTTTAAATTGTGCTTGGTTCTATTACAGCAACTGGAGGAGTCAGGTTAAAGCTTAAACTGTTACAGGTTTATTAAAAGACTTATAAAAGCATATAGTTACAATGGCTATTGCTCTATTTCTTAAATGCTAGCAAATATATATAGGTCTTAAAAATGATCACAGGAAAAAGGTAAAGATAGAAAATAGAAATAATGGTACCAAGTGACAGCTTAATCTTTAAAGAGCTCTAACACTATGTGTATATATATTCTTAAGCAAAGGACCACATCCAGGTATAATTTTTACCCCTTTCTGTGCCTCTCGACTCCAGCGTGTCAGGCCAGGGCCGGTCTCTCAATTCCTAGGAAAGACGAATACGAGGTGGGCGTCCCTTCTGGAACCTTGGGAGATCAAACACCTAACCCGACCAGCAGATAGATGGTAGATTGACACTCAGAGAAAATGTGCTGCTGGACCCATCTATATACCCCTGGGGGCCCGTATCCTCTTTCTTATCTAAGATGCCGAATTGTACTGGTCCGTTTTGTGGCGCTAGTTCTTACAAGCAAGTTTCAAGTTAATTTACACTTGCAAGAGAGAGAACTAAATTGTGAATACTAGACATTTTTTTACTGGGCGAGAGATTCCTCCCCCCGCGGATGGATGTGTGTTCGTATCAATATGGGTTTGAGTCAAGGGCGCTCCTTGGCAGCCTCTTGGTCAGCAATTGGCGTATCTCTGTTTACAGCCATTCACGGTCACACAGCCTGGGCCTTCTGCTCTGTGTGCCCTGGATGCTCCAGGCAAGCAAAAATGGATGTTACAAGGGGGGGTTCCTTTCTGGCTACAGCATCCACACTGAGTGGACTCTGAATTGCATTTAAGGCTGGCCGGAACCAGTTCCGGCAAGACACCAGGTCAGGACTTACTGTGTGGGACTGCTGTCTGAGGCTATCTGAGGTCTGTGCTTAAAGGGACTCCCCCAGACAGCCAGTTCTCAGGTTTCCCTGCTTGCTTGTCTACCTTGATGAGGGACAGCAAAGCATTTTGTCTCTGCATTCTCTGGTTGCCCTCACTCGGGTCACCACAGCACTCTGCAACATGGAGCCACAGCTGCCCTTGGGCACTCTGGTGCTTCTTGTGGACACGTTGCTGCGAGCCTGGCTGCACTTTCTGCAGGCTGCCATCCGGGAAGTCCATCGGGGGGCTGTCAGTATCCAGGAGGTCCTGCGGGAGAGCTTCCAAACTGAGGAGAACTAAGAGCCTCCCTGGTCTGCCCCACTGGGGGCTTGTGCCTCATTCCTCCCTCACGTCCTTCCACTTACCCTCCCTAGCCCCATTTCCTGATGTCAAATAAAATACATGTACTTTCATGAATACAAACTGTCTTTGTTTAACAAAACTGGGAGGAGGGGAATGAACCTCTAGGGAGACTGAGAAAAGGAGGTGGGAGAGGGGAGAAGAGAGGGTGAGAGAAGGGATGGGGGAAATCTGGGAGGAGGGAGCTGGAAGAGGGAAGCAAGGGGATGAAGGGGAAGGGGAAGCTCAGGGTTGAGGGTTTCGCCAGACCAACTTGATTTTCATGCAAACCTGCTCCTGGGTTCGCATGTGGCCTTTGGTGGCCAGGCTGGCAGTTATCCTGCCATAGACAGCTGCATTCTTCCATCTAGTGCAGAGATCGTGGATGTTGGGGGCATCCCCCCCAAACCTGAATAAAGTCCATGATCTCCACCCTGGCCCAGGAAGGGGTCCTCCTTCTCCAGCCCTGGCAGGCTTCTGGGAGCTGGCAGACTGCTCCTGGGGAGCGGTAGAGGGCTGGCTGTCAGTGGCTTGCTGGCTCATGTTTTGGGGCCACTGGGTCAGGGGCAGTGACTGTTGGCTCTGGGCTGGCAGGCTTGGAGCTGGCACAGGCACTGTGGCCAGTATCTACCCCTTTAAGGGCTCCGGGGAGGGGGGGAGGGAGAGAAGTGTTCTTGGTTGAGGCCGGAGTGGCCACCAGGGCACCCTGAGAAGGCTGGAGGCCCCCTATTTTGAAATAAGCGTCTACACAGCACTTATTTCAAAATAGGTATTTCGAATTTGGCATTATTCCTCATAGAATGAGGTTTACCAAATTCAAAATAAGCACTCTGCTATTTTGAATTAATTTCAAAATAGCGGTTTGTCTGTGTAGAAGCTAGGAAAGTTATTTCGAAATAAGGGTTGTTATTT